>NC_134058.1:9389357-9738691 GCF_965140245.1 Athene noctua | reverse complement strand
AGGCCGATGTGGCACTTTTTATCCCATCGTAAGAAGGTTTAAAGCGCGGGCTAAGTTACCTGTCCAGTCTTGAGGACTTGTACTGCATGTTACTCACGTGTGCGGGAGAACATTATAAAAGGGCTTTCTGAGTTGTAATAAATGGGCATTGCTTGATCCCATTGGTCGTGTGCGTGCTCAGCTCTCCCGCAAGAAACTAAGACAAACAGCCTGGAAAAGCAAAAGTTGAGGCTGATGGAAGAAATGCCTCAAACACTCACAAGACCAAACTCTGAGTCACAGGGCGCATTCTGTGGAGGCCGAAGCTGATAACGCTGCCCGATGTAGCTGGGGGAGAGAGCCCTGTGGAGACAGGACGGCTCTGCCCTGGGGCACCTGGGCAAATTTCAAGGGCCATGTGTCCGGTGAATGAACTTTGCTTCATTATCCACGAAATGCATATTAAAGTTAACCCCCCTCAACATGCTAACGAGGGCTGTCATGATCATGCTAATTACATCATCCCATGAAACACCTTACCCCTCCCCGTACATGGGATACGTAGGTCTGTGGGTCGACCTAGGGGACGGACCCAAGGAAAGTGGGTATAAATCAAAGGGGGGAAGAAAGGACGCGCTCTCTCTCTGACCCCCTCTCCCTGCCCACCCCCCCCCCCCCTCCCCCCCCAGGCTGTCTGGAGAGAGCAGTGACGCGAAGAAGACGAATGCCAGCAAAAAAGACGGCCGTCTCCTGGAACCCTCGCTGGCGGGATCAGCGCAGGAACCCAGACCAGTGATCTGTATTCCCCCATTCCCTCTATCTCCCTCTTTTCCTTTTTCTATTAAGAAATGCAAGGCATATTGTATTGCTCGCCACAACTTGCTCTGTACTTAGCCAATTATCATGTGTTCAATTAGTACATTGTAGGTAGTTAATAAATGCTTGAACTTGGAGACTTGTTGTCCGCTCCAATTGGGGATTTGCGAATCTGAGTCACTTGTGAAACGAACTATTGAGTGTCAAAAGTGAACTACCTTCATCATAAACCTGAAAACCACAGGTCAGAAAGACCCTGCCCAGGTTAAGACCCTTCCCCTGAGCATGTGTAGGAGTAGAAGCATTAGGTGAGCCCTATTATAATTTTTCGGTCATGACTAACCAATCAGTACGGAATAGGCGTCTTTGGAAAAGTTCTAACCTCTGATTTTTGTGTATAAAAGGAGCATGAAAACCTGCTGGTGGGGTGCTTGGACACAGGCCTGAATAAATACAGTATTGGTTTATTGCACGCCAGGCACGAATCCGCTTTTCAGATAACACCTTCAGCATTAACGCAAGCTCCTTCCGGGCTTCCAGGAGTTTCCCCGTGGCCACCGAGAGGGGCTGAGTTGAGATGAGCAGGCGGGAGTGTCAGCGCAGCAGCCTGAGGTGCCCAGCGGGGCTGCGCTGCCCATGCAGGGCGGGGCAGGTCCCCACAGCCCTCTGTGACACGGCGTGATGTCACAGTGGGACACCCCCATCGCAGCAACAGCTCCCTCTCCCCACCGTGCCCCCGGCCACACTCCCCGTCCGGGCCTTGGCAACGCCAGGGCTGCTCTGGCCAGCGCCCTGCTCCGCAGGAGCTGCCCTGCTGCCAGGAAGAGACGAGGGGAGGCCGTGGGAGAGCCTTGGAGCCGCTGCCTGGGGAAGTGGCGACAAGGAAGAGGAGGAGAAGGAGGGGGAGACGGGCAGAGAAGTTTTGTAGCAGGACGAGCACCTCTTCCCCAGCTGCTGCAGTGCAGGGGGGCAAAGATGATTAAGTACCTGCTCTTTAGCCCCTTGGACCACAAGGATCTGCCAACCCTCAGGGAGCTCACCACCAGCGGTAAGGCCCGGGGCACCCTTGCAGGAGCACTGTCGGAGCCAAGATGAAGTGGAGATGAGCTGTGGGAACCCTGAGGCTGGGGTTGGGGGTGTAGCGGGGGTCTTCTGGAGGGCACTGGCGGCTGCAAGGAGAGCCCTGTCTGTTGGTGCCTTGGGCCTCGAGGGTGCCTTTGGTAGCCCCGGCCTCCAGCCACCGCTGTCCGTGTCGAAGGGCGGGATCCCTTTCCCCTCAGCACAGCTGGTGGCTGCCTTTCCTCCACAGGCCCGGCCTGGGCACAGGGTGGGCTTCTTGGAGGCTGGGGCAGTCAAGAAGGCAGCTGGGCAGCCCCGGCAGTGCAATGTTTGCTCCAGGCGAGGGGGAGCATGAGCGCACGCCACTGTCCTCTCGTGGGAGGGGCTGCTGGGGGGTTGGCCGTCGCTGACTCAGCATGGCACGCCTTGCCTTTGCTTTCCAGAGATCTGCCAAGTCTGGGCTGGCGCGTCTCGGTACATCCGGAGGGAGTTCTTGCAGAAGAAGGTGAGCCTTGCCTCCTGCCCGTGGCCCGTCCTGCCCCCCGGGCCTCCAGCGCAGGGCACAAAGCACCATCCCCAGGGCCACGCAAGTCACCTGGCAGCCTTCCCACCTCTGTGCAGCCCTGCCAACCTCCCTCCTCTTGCGTTTTCAGGCAGTGTAGATCAGAGTTGGAACATTTGCTCTTGTCCCAGCGCATGCCACGGTGGGAGAGGACAAGGTTCTGCCTGTTGAGAGACCCGTGTTCCAGCCATGCAGGCTTCTGAAGAAGTTTTACAAGCTCAAGTGTGCAAAGGCCAAAATCCCTGGTAAGAAGACAGGTGCTGCCCCTGCACAGCCCCTGCATCTGGCCTGGTGCCAACACCTCTGGGACAAGGCCGAGAAAAGGCTCTTCCAGGCTGGAGAGCGCTGAGCGTGGGCACACGTACGGTGACCCCGTACCCTGCCCCTCCCTGGGGAGCCAGCCTCATCTCCCAGATCACCCTACACTCCGGCTGGTCACTCAAAGCTTCTCTTTGCCTTCTGCTGCCCATAGTGTCCGTTTTGGGGATGCAGCCAAAGCTGAAAGGGGAGTGCTCTCTGGCAGAGCATTGGCCAAGGGGTGGGCACTGATGGCACCTAGTCTCCGAGTGGGCTGAACTGCGGTGGGAGTGATTTGGCTGCTTTGTCCTTGTTTCCTAGACGAGACACCCCTCGTTCAGCTGGACTTTGAGCAGATTGCTGCTGACACCCACTTCCGCAAAGAAATCATGGAGTGTTGCATACATGAGACCCTGCTTTTCTTCGCTGAGGCCCTCCAAGACAACAAGGAGGTGGAATTCTCCTTCAAGGGCATTGGCATCCTTGCTGTGCGGAGAAAAGTGCTCAGCATGACCTTCTTGGATGACTGCCTGCTGAAGCTGGATGCGACAGGGAACATGCTGGCAGCTCTTCTTGGGGTGAGCTTGTCATTTCTCTGGGGCTGCTGCTCGTGGCTCTGAGGCAATGCTGCCAGAGCTCTCCCCAGCTGCTTCCTCTTGGCTGCCACCACCTGCCTCACCACCTGGCCGAGACACACTCTCGATGAGCTAGGCCAAGTCTCGGTAGCACCTGGGCCGCTTCAAGGGAGGGGCTGACGACATCAAGGGAGAAGGTGGTGCGAGGCTTTCTGAGAGGCAGCCTTTGTGTCTGTGAGCAGCGAGACAGTTTGCCGCCTTTGTGTGCAACGTGTCCTGGGTGTCTGCTGACATGTCCCTGTCCCCTTGTAGGACCCCAAGATGATGCGCATCGTGGCCTTCGCGGGCAAAACCAATTTTAGTTGTCTCAGCCGAGACGGGGTCATCACGCTGCCAAGGTGAGCAGGGTGGCTTCTGCAGCCCCTGGCTGCTCAAGGGAGCAGCCGCTCAGCCCCTGCTGTGGAGGCACCCTCTTGCCAAGGCTCCTCTCCTGACAAACTCGGGCACGACCAGCTCCTTCCCAGGAGAGCTTCCCGGTCTGCCTGCCACTTGCTCGCTCCTCCCCGGCTTGGAGAGTGACGATGCACCGGGCAGGCCGCTCTCGATGTGCCCTGAGAGAGAGAGAGAGAGGGGGAGGCGGGAGGGTCTGCGGGGGGCAGCGAGGGGGGTGTGTGCTGGGGTCGTCAGCTTTCTGGCAGGAAGGTGAGGGAAGCACGGGCAGAGGCTGAAGGAGTCCGCGGGGCCCCACAGGGAGCTGCATCCTCCAAGGACGTGGCAGTGGCTCCCACAGATGCCAACAAGCAGCTTATCAGCGTCAGCCCCCAAGGGAGCGTGGTGCCTGTTGGAGAACGGCTTGCAGAGAGCAAGGCCATTGGTCTCTGCAGGAGCTGACTGCAGCCATCTGAGGTAAACAAAGGAAAAACCCAGGGTACAGTTATGCCAAACAACAGACTGTTATGTTAACAAAGAGAGAAACTGAGGTACACAATGGCCTTGATGGTAAAAACAACCTTGGGAAAGGAGGCAGGCCAGAAGAGGGAAGATGTTGTGACATATCTGAGATGCCACAAGGGGCTGGGACATTATAATGCAGCTTTTTACATGTATCCAATAGATTTGTGAGTAGTATGCATGGTTATTGTAGAGTGCTTATATAAGGGGTGATTTCTTTCAATAAAGTTGAAGCTTGCTCTATCATTCACATTGAATCGGCTGCTTGCTTCCTCCGCCCGCCGCAAGTGGCGCACCGAACAGGGTTACCTGAACCCTGCTTTTCCACCAGACGGAACCCGGGAAGCGGCGGGATGAATTTTTCGGAGCTGGAAGGCGATAAGGTCGCTGCCGACGGCAGTAGATGTGTGCCATCTCCTAAAGTGTCGGGATTCGTAAGTCTGACATCGGGGCAGCTGGTCCGGCTTCAGGAGATTTTGGTATCCGAGGAAGGCTACCCCGGAATTGGCCGCATAGGGATAATACCCAGGAAAGGCCACGGGAATAAAAGGCTGAACAGGGATTGGTTACCCAGGAAAAGCCTTCACTGGTGTCTGGCTACTTGATCGGACTTTGAGGAAGGTCGTCAAGCTGCACCAGGAATTTGAGGAATTTGAGGAATTTTGCCTGGGCAGGAACAAGGAACGAGAGGTAGCCCTTATAATTTTGCTTTTTAGAAAAGCGGGGAGTAAGTCTGATAAAAAACTTAGCCGCGCTGATTGGTCTGGGCAAGGCTAAGGGACACTTTAAAGAGCCAAATTTATTGTTTGAAGAAGCAGAATCGTGTGATAATCTTTTAGACCCTGATGCTGTAAATCCTGAAAAAGAATCTGGACTGTCTGGTCTGTATCCTCCTTTAATTGGGGATGATCCATAGATAAAACTGAGGCGAAAAAAACGTAAAAGTGAGGCGAAAAAACTTTGGCGCAAGGGAATATGGACATTGCAAGAAAAATTCTTACTCCTGTAAGCTATGAGCCGAGTCATCAGCCACGTTGGGAAGAACGGCATTTTTCTGTTATTAAAGATTTAAGCATTAAGAAGAACGGGCTGCAAAAACTCAGACTACACCAGCTGTACTGGAGGCGATGGCTCAGGGATATCGACTGCCCCATAAAAATTGGCTAACACTTTTAAGAAAAAAACGGCATTCACGCCGGCACAGTACTCTACCTGGAAAACCGACCGTGTGGATCTCCGTGCTCAGCGTTCGGAGCTGGCGGCGGCGGCCCGGGGCCTCCCCGACCCCCCCGCGGAGCGGCCGCCTGCGGCTGAGCTCGGCACTGCGCGCTCGGCACCCCCCGCCAAAAGCGGCAGGGGGATGCGGCACAGGCTTTGGTGTTCTTAATGGAATCTTCGTATTTGTAATTGTCACTTTATGTTGTGAGTGATGAGTGTCAGGAGCTCCTTTGTGTGTGTGTGAGTGTGTGTGTGTGTGTGTGAGCGGCCGCTGCAGCCGCGGAGTTCTCCGCCAGGGAAGCGGCCGGCCAGGAACTGCAGGGTCCTAGTGCCCGCCCGCTGGGGCATCGGTGCCGCGGTTTGTTCGGGCTCAGTGTTCTCAGTGTTACAGTGAAACACCTCCTCTAGCAGGGGGCAGTCATTCTGTGTTGATTGTTGTTTTGAATTTAGGTGCATACTCTGCGGGGAGAGTGCACCTCTGTACCACCTGCCTAATGAAAATATTGTCAAAAGGTCATCTGCAACCTTACAGGGGTTGTTTGTTTTACCAGGGGTTGTAGATGCTGATTATGAAGAGAAAAGTCAATATTATGGTCTGTACCCCTGTGTTCTGTAACAAAAAAGTAAAAAATTGTTCAGTTTGTTAAAGAAGCTGCAATTACTCAGGATTTGGATCAGCAGGTACCGCTTAAATATTTTTGGACTAAAACAGTAACACAAGGTTAACTTCTGGTAAAATGTACTCTCGTTAAAGCTAAAAAATCTGTCGAGCTGACAGGCATTTTAGATACTGCTGCAGATGTGACCATAATATCTGTGAGCAGATTGGCTGTTAGCCCTGGTACCTCAAATGCTTTTCAGGGTTGGTGTCATGCTGTAACAATTCAAAGCAAGGATCTCATTCATGTAAGGGGCCCAGAACACTGGGTAGCAAATATTCATCCATTTATATTGGAAACCCCTATTGCATTTTGGGGTCGTAACTGTATGACTCAATGAGGAACTAAAATTGGATCAAATTTGTCTTAATCACCACTGTAGCACAACCCACCCTGAAACCCACCCTGACACTCACCTTGTGAACCGAATCACCTGTGAGTATTGTCCTGCAACAACTTAAAACTGTTATTAAGACTTTAAAAGATTTACAGACACTGTTAGGAACCATAAATTAGATACAGCCGTCGTGGGCCTAACTCATGATGATCTACATAGCTTATTTGATATTTTGTGAAAAGATCCTTCACTGACATCACCCAAAGTACTTACAGAGAAAGCAAAACAAGATCTTCACCGTATAGCTAACAAGCATCGCAAGTACACTGCATTCCCCCACAGGACAAACCATCGTAGAAAGAGCGCACCAGATCTTGAAAGTGCTTTTGCAAAAACAAAAGGGGGGAGAGAGCTTGGCTCCAGGTCAACCATTTGCTCTGCTGTAAAGCGCATGCATTTCTTCCACCAGAATGTCAGAGCAGTACAAAAACAGTTTTCTTTATCAAGGTATCCAGCTAAAAACATCCCTGCAACTTGCCCTGAATACCAGACAGACTCCATCTCTTCAAACCTTTTAAACATCTCCCCTGTGTTACAGGTGTCACCAGTATTGTGTCATTTCTCATCACAGATACCAGATCAACAAGAAGTCCAGGACAAGGCTCAAGTGTTAACAAAAACCTAGAAAGGGGTAACTGGGAAGGACCATTTCCTTTAATAACCTGGGGAAGAGGTTATGCTTGTGTCTCCACAGGTCTCATCTCCAGTGGTCACCGGCAGGGTGTGTGCAACCACAGCTGAGGGTGAGAGGCAGCCAGCACTCAGGATCCAGCTGTGGGTGCTGTGAGTGCCCCTGTGCCGACAGTTTGCGATCTCTTCGACTGATCGTTTAAGCAGAATGTCTGAGTAATGTTTGCTACTGCAACAGGACAAACTACACTACAGTTGCCAATTCTTTTAAGAGAAAATGCTAACAGTAATTGCAACTCCTTAATGAAATATCTAGGCTTACTAGTCACTTGTGCAAAATGTAGTTTAGATAAAATGTAGTTATTAATAAGGATAAGATGCTGTAAGAATGTATGTATTCCACTTTTTTGTTTAGTAATATTAAGAATTAAGAGCTCAAGTGTTTAACCTTATTTAGAAACTCCCTTGGTTTCCCCCTGGAGTGCTGGCCAGGCTCTGGGTGGAACCCAACAGGAGGATGAAATCAGATGTTTCCACTCAAAGGAAGTTGCCAGTTATTTTGGCCTGTTACTTTAAAGGCCGGACCTGCTTGCAGCGACTTTGGATGTCTCACCTACGGATGGACGCATCACGTAGGGTTTCCAGTTTGTGAGGAAGGGCACTCTGAATTCTCGCTGCATCCAGGGTTCCCCAGCAACTGCGGATCTGAATGTTAGTACCGTATTTTCCTTACTGTTTATTTTTGTACTATTTAGTCATATCCCTTAAATATGGATAGTGAAATTAGTCTACTCTTTTTAATTAGAACTATTCTAAGTATGCTGTGTTTTGAAGTTTGTCTAACCCTTAATTGATACAGCTCTCAAACAAGTCTTGCAGGTGCCGCAGCAAAACAAAGAAAGGGGAGGGCTGGAAGGCATCGGCCTCACACAGCTCCTGACAAACAGCTCAGCTCTGATGAAGAACAGGCCTCGTAAGAGAGATAAGAAACTGCAGAGTTGTGCCAAGGTGGCAGGGAAAGATCAATCAGGACAGCAGGCATTTTGCCTGGGCTTAGCAACTGCTGCCGACCCATCCCAGCCCTGTTTGGTATGGCATTTGTACTGGTCATTATGGTTGGTATAATCAGACAATCTGGCTGAGATGGCAAGATGTGACTCCTTCAGCAGTACCGGTGAATAGCACTAGGTTTTGTAGTGATGTTTATACAATGAATTTACATCTTGAAGAAGGAAGAGGGTTTAATAATGATTCGGCTAAAAAGTTACTAATACTAGATGGTTAAATGATTTGGTTTTCTATTGAATAACAGTTTTGATTGTCGTTGTAATCTTTTAATGATGTTAGGCTCTGTGTGGAAGTGTTTTATGAGAACGATGGACTGAACAATAAAAGGGGTCTGGATCACTCAAAAACAAAAAGGGGGATCTGTGGAATGCCCGGGAAACAGCGGACATGTTATGAGTGATCCAGACTGAGTGGCATCACTGTAATCAGGCTGTAGCTGTTGGGAAGAACACCGGCAAGGCCGAGAGGATGAGAAACTGCGTGAGTAGCAAAGAAATAAGGATGCCGGACTGTGGGAAATAAGATGTTTGCCTAACAGAAGAACTATGTGTGAACACCATAACGGGACCAACCATAGAGGGTGTGAAGGCTTGTGGACAGTAGTATAGAACCAATCATAGTTTGTTTGCTTTCATGTGATTGCTCTTCGATAGTATGTGGGATGCTTTGTACTCGATAAGGTACCTTCGACAGTTTAAGGCGCGCTGTGTTACAGAGTCGAGCTGCCATAGACTTTATTTTACCTGCCCAGGGGCATGGATGTAAAGATTTTGATGGGATGTGTTGTTTTAATCTATCCGACCACAGTCAATTAATTCAAAACCAATTACACTGGATGAAGCAACGTTTACAAAAAACAGAAGTGGTTGTCAATCCTTGAGACAAACGGTTACAATCTGTGTTTGGTCTGTCCCTATGGCTACAAGGTCTGTTACAAGAAGGATTGCGGTGATTAGGAATAGTACTATTGATTGTGGTAATTATTAAAATAGCATATAGTTGTATAATGACAAATATTAGTAAATTTATCCTTGTGCAGCCTGCACAAAAAGAAAAAGGGGGAATTGTTGGAGAACGGCTTGCAGAGAGCAAGGCCATGGGTCTGTGCAGGAGCTGATTGCAGCCATCTGAGGTAAACAAAGGAAAAACCCAGGGTACAGTTATGCCAAACAACAGACTGTTATGTTAACAAAGAGAGAAACTGAGGTACACAATGGCCTTGATGGTAAAAACAACCTTGGGAAAGGAGGCAGGCCAGAAGAGGGAAGATGTTGTGACATGTCTGAGATGCCACAAGGGGCTGGGACATTATAATGTGGCCTTTTACATGTATCCAATAGATTTGTGAGTAGTATGCATGGTTATTGTAGAGTGCTTATATAAGGGGTGATTTCTTTCAATAAAGTTGAAGCTTGCTCTATCATTCACATTGAATCGGCTGCTTGCTTCCTCCGCCCGCCGCAGGTGCCCTTTGTCCAGCTGGTTCCTTCTTGTTTCCAGGCTTGAGGTTGAGGTCCCCCACCAAGCATCGGTCCCTGTGAATTCTCTGAAGCCCAGGAGAGAGTCGGCGCCTTGGGGCGGGGGTTCCCGCAGAGGTAATGTCCCGGCCGCGTGCGGGCAGCGGGCTGTGGGCTCCTCTCATCCTCGCGAGGGCAGAGAGCCAAGGTCCCTGTGTGGGGTGGGGGAGAGGAGAAGGAGCTCTGCGAGCCTGCGCCCATCCTAGCACACGTGGGGCGACCCATTCGGGAAGAGGCTCTGGGGTGACAGAGGAAGGGAGCCGAGGGGTCTGTGTCCCCTTTTGCCCTGGGGGCTGCTTCCAGCAGCTCTGCCTGGAGCTGCCAGCGAGGCTGGACCAGGCCCATGGTGCTCTCGCAAGCCACGTGTTTGGGTCTGAGGAGGAAAACTTTTCTTTTGGCTCTTGCCCAGCAGGGCCCTGGGGTTCCCCAGCACCTCCCAGTTCCTCCCAGTGGGGGGTCCCGGTGTCGTCATAGGTGCGAGAGAGCTGGGGAAAAGACATGCCCTGGGAGGCGGGGGGCTCCGTCGGAGTTCAGCGCTGGGGCAGATCCAGTGTGGGCAAGGGACAAGGACAGCTCTGGGCCCGTGGTTCCCGGGGGGGCAAGGACTCTTGGTGGCCCTTGCGCAGCATGACCAAGCAGCTCTGGTGCTCACGCTGGCCCACACGATCCCAAAGACGCTCTTGTGCTCTTCTCTTGCCTCCTGCTTGCAGCGAGCGTGCTGGATCCGGTGTTCCTGGCTCGGCGGAGGGTTTCTCTGGCCAGGCAGCAGGCGAAGGCAGGCGAGCAGGCTAAAGCCAAGGAATCTGGCCCAGCCAGGTGAGCCTCCTGGAGGGATGGGGTGACTGGGGATGTGGGGGCACACCGTGCTTTTGCTGCAGCGGCAGTGAGATGTTTCCCTTGGCCGGGGTGCCTGTGCTGCTGCCAAAAGGCCCCGGAGATGCTGTCCTGCCGGACACGTGCTGCTCCTGCCCAGCTGCCTGGTGGGGCTGGGGCCAGGGGCAGGCTGCGAGCCTGTCCCACAGCAAGCACCTCAGGCTGGGCTCCCACAAGCTCAGCTTTCCGTGCCTCTGTAGGTTCCTGCCAGGAATCCAGAAGACCCAGGAGGAGCAGAAGCAGCCCAGACCTCCAGCTTTTCCACGATTGCGGCTCCCTGCCTGTGACGCGCAGCCCTCAGGAATGGTATGGCCTCGGGATCTGCCAGCCCTGTGGCACATTTCGAGGCTCCGGGCTGGGGCAGAAGAGGCAGCAAGAGCTGCCAACTGTCCCAGCCCTCCTGCCCGGCCTGAGCCCCAAGGGACTAATGCTGCATTTGTGGTGTGTGTGTGGCCTCCAGGGAATGAGCTCCCTCCACGCAGAGAGGGCAGAAAAACAGCTCCGGCTGCTGCTGGCATCCAAGCGCCAAGAGTTGGAAGAGGAAGTGTGGCACAAATACCATGCCAAGAGAGCGGGGCAGAACGTGGAGCAAGGCCAGGTATGGCACGCACCTCACAGCCGCTGGGAAAAGGGCATTTCCCCTCCCTGTGCCCTGCGGGGGGAGCAGGGAAGGTCTCCCGGCACGGGCACGGCAGCAGTGCTGTGCCCAAGGGGCCAGGCAGGGCTCTTCTGTCTGCCCACCACCCTGCAGGAGCAGCTGTCCCTAAGGCCCCAGGCCGAAGCGTGCAGTTGGCCGTGGCACGGGCAGTCTGTTTCGTGCCCGTACCTCTCTGCGAAGGGGCAGCACCATGCCGTGAGGACTAGGCCGAGCCTGTGCAAGTCACACCCTGGCTGACGCCTCGGGAGCAGCCCCAGCTGTTGGCAGCAGGGCTTTAGGAGAGTCCTTGTGCCTTTGCAGAGCCTCTGCCGCTACCTGTCTGAGGAGCCCTTGTATTGGGTCTGGCTGAACTGGGATTGGTTTTCCCCTACAGCAGCCCTCACGGTGCTGTGGTTTATGCTGGGAGCTGCAGGGTGTTGGCAGCACCCTGGTGTTGTGGCTGCTGCTGAGCAGTGCTTACACAGCACCAAGGCTCTTTCTGATATTTCCCCCAGTGGGACGGGGTGGGCAAGATCCTGGGAGGGGACACAGCCAGGACAGCTGACCCAAACCGACCAAAGGGATATTCCAGACCATATGACGTCTGCTCAGTATAAAGCTGGGAGAAAGGAGGAAGGGGGTGGGGTCACCCTTGGTCCTCCGAGGCAACCACTCCGCGTATGGGAGCCCTGCTCCTGAGAAGGCACCACATCGCCTCTCCATGGCAAGTAGAGAATAAATCTGTTTGCTTTTGCTTCCGCGCGCGGACTTTTGCTTTGCTTTGCTTATATTAAAACTGCTTTTGTTTCACCCACAAGGGTTAGTTTATCTTCTTTCCCCTCTTTACCCTGTTGAGAAAACAAAGGGAAGGGTAGGGTGGGAAGTGATAGAGCGACTTGGTGGATACCTGGCATTTAGCCAGAGTCAAACCATCACAGTCTATTCTGGCGCCCAACGTGGGGCAAAACAACGGCAGTTTTATATTAAATGTGCTGTAGCTATAGTAGTTATTAAGCAACAAGCTCTTGTGCTGGTCACGGGCTTGTTTATTGCGCTGCTTATCTTTATTTTGTTAAGCTCGGGAACGTGCTGCAAGGAATCGGGAACATCATGAGTGGTTTTATTTTGCAGGCTCCCGAGGTACTTAGTCATCCCTATGTTAGCTCATTGATACTCTTTATTAATGCTGTTCGCCTGTTGTGGGTTGTGTGGAGCTCGGTATGCTCTTGGTGTAAGAGAACGCAAATTTTGAGAGAATCGGTGCCAAAATGTGCTCTGAGGTGGCCTGTTCCTGGGTGGCAGGGAGAGTGGAAGGAGTTGGGCAGATTCCTAGGACGGTTATCACCTCCTGTAGCCTGGGATCTCACCCCTGAACAGGCAAGCAACCCCACCAAATTGACACATCACCTGACAGAGGGGTGTCTTGCCTATCCCAATGAGAATCAGCAACTTCTAGCACTTTACTGGGGCCTGGCCTGTGCTTACCGAGCTGCAGTTCAGCACTCTCAAAGGGCTGTGGTTGACATGGGAACTCAAACAATAACAACAACAGAGATTGCCCCAGTAGTAAAAAAGAAACAATGGACAAGGAGAACAACAGGCCCATACCCTCGATTAATAAGGGAGGAGAAAGAGGAGGAAGAAGCTGGTCCTTCAGCAAAGGTACCAGAAGAGGGAATAACAGAACTGAAACAGGAGGCAGAAACTACCCGGTCCCTGACGTCATCAGAACTGCGAGATCTGCGGAAAGACTACTGCCGCCAGCCGGGTGAGCGGATCGCTGCCTGGCTGCTGCGATGCTGGGATAACGGGGCAGATGCTCAACAGCTGGAAGGTAAGGAAGCCCAACAGCTGGGTTCCCTTGCTAGAAATCGAGGAATTGAAAGGGGAATTGGAAAAGAAACAGCAATTTGCAGTCTGTGGAGACAACTCCTTTCAAGTGTTAAAGCAAGGTATCCTTTCAAGGAAGATCTTATGGACCACACCCCAGGGAAGTGGGCTACTGCAGATGAAGGTGTCCAGTACCTGAGAGAATTAGCAGTGATGGAAGTCATCTATGGTGATCCAGATAATGATGAAGCCCCTAAAAATCCAGAGGATGTCCCATGCACACGGGCCATGATTAAAGGTGCGCCATCCTCCTATTCTGCCAGCTTGGCCGCGATGTACCACCCAGAATGGATGCAGGAGAAGGACTAAGATGTACGCCAACTGTGGAGGCAGTCTCTTCCTGGCTTCAGAACTTTGAAGAGAGTCTTGGTACCTCCTCATCTCTACAGGCGAGTGCCCTGGATGTTAGGAGCTCCCCAAGAAATCATTTCTCTTCTGTCCCAGTCAGGGGGAAAGGAAAGCCAAGGCGCATGACACGTGGCGAACTCTGGTTCTTCCTGCGTGACCAGGGGGAGGACATGAGGAAGTGGGATGGTCAACCCACCTTTAAGTTGGAAGCACGTGTACATGAATTGTGAGGAAAGACCCCTGCCAAGAAGAAGACATCCAAGAAGGTTGTTAATGTAGCTGGTGTAAAACCACAATAAAGTAACCAGCCACCTCCCAGATACAGAAAGACTGAGATCACCTCCCTTGACCCTGAAGAAGGAACCTCCGGCCTGGCACGGCAAGAGTCAGACAGTGAATACTCCGACCAAGAATGGGAATAGAGGGCCCATGCCTCCAGCCAGGGGGAGGAAAGGGATGATCGGGTGTATTGGACAGTGTGGATTCGATGGCCTGGCACATCAAATCCACAGAAGTACCAGGCTTTAATTGACACCGGGGCACAACGTACACTAATGCCGTCAAGTTATAGAGGGGCAGAACCTATCTGGATCTCAGGAGTGACAGGGGGCTGTCAAGAACTATCAGTGTTGGAGGCCGAGGTTAGCTTGACTGGGGACAAGTGGGAAAAACATCCCATTGTAACTGGCCCAGAAGCCCCTTGCATCTTGGGCATTGACTATCTCAAGAGGGGATACTTCAAAGACCCAAAAGGATACTGATGGGCTTTTGGTGTGGCCAGGGTGAATACAGAAAAGGTAAAACAGTTGTCTAATCTGCCTGGCCTCTCAGAAGATCCTTTTGTTGTGGGACTGTTGCAAGTTGAAGAACAACAGGTGCCAATTGCTATGAGGACCGTGCACCGACGGCAGTATCGTACAAACCGAGACTCTCTGGCTCCCATCCAAGAATTGATTCGTCAACTGGAGAACCAAGGTGTCATCAGTAAGACACATTCGCCTTTTAATAGCCCAATATGGCCGGTGTGAAAGTCTGACGGAGGGTGGAGGTTAACAGTAGACTATCGTGGCCTGAATGAAGGGACGCCACCACTGAGTGCTGCTGTACCAGATATGTTAGAGCTCCAGTATGAACTGGAGTCAAAGACAGCCAAGTGGTACGCCACAATCGACATTGCCAATGCATTCTTTTCAATTCCTTTGGCAGAAGAGTGCAGGCCACAGTTTGCTTTCACGTGGAGGGGTGTCAGGTATACCTGGAATCGACTGCCCCAGGGGTGGAAGCACAGCCCCACTATTTGTCATGGACTAATTCAAACTGCACTGGAAAAGGGTGATGCCCCTGAACATCTACAATACATTGATGACATCATTGTGTGGGGCAATGAGGCAGAAGAAGTGTTCAAGAAAGGACAAAGAGTAATTGAGATTCTTCTGAGAGCTGGGTTTGCCATAAAGAAAAGCAAGGTCAAGGGACCAGCACGAGAAATTCAGTTCTTGGGAATAAAATGGCAAGATGGACGCCGTCATGTGCCATTGGATGTTGTCAACAAGATAGCAACTACGTCTCCACCGACCAACAAGAAGGAAACACAAGCTTTCCTAGGACTTGTGGGATTTTGGAGGATGCATATTCCAGGTTACAGTCAGCTTGTGAGCCCTCTCTATCAAGTGACCCGAAAGAAGAACAATTTTCAGTGGGGTCCTGAGCAGCAACAAGCCTTTGAGCACATCAAACAAGAGATAGCTCGGGCGGTAGCTCTTGGGCCTGTTCGGGCAGGACCAGCTGTGCAAAATATACTTTACACATCAACTGGGGAGCACGGACTCACATGGAGCCTCTGGCAGAAGATACCAGGTGAAACTTGAGGTCGACCATTAGGATTTTGGAGCCGGGGATATCAAGGATCAGAAGCCCACTACACTCCGACTGAAAAGGAGATACTGGCAGCATATGAGGGGATTCGAGCTGCTTCAGAAGTTGTTGGTACAGAAGCACAGCTCCTCTTGGCACCACGGCTGCCTGTATTACATTGGATGTTCAAAGGAAACATCCCTTCCACACACCATGCAACCAGTGCTACCTGGAGTAAATGGTCGCATTATCACACAGCGGGCTCGACTGGGGAAACCCAGCCATCCAGGGATCCTGGAAGAGATCATGGACTGGCCAGAAGGTAGAGATTTTGGAGCGTTGCCTGAGGAGATGGCTCGTGCCCAAGAGGCACCGCCATATAACGAGTTACCAGAAGATGAGAGGCGTTATGCTCTCTTTACTGATGGATCCTGTCATGTGGTAGGAAGCCATCGGAAGTGGAAAGCTGCTGTGTGGAGTCCCACAAGACAAGTCGTTGAGGCCACTGAAGGAGAAGGAGAGTCAAGTCAGTTTGCAGAAGTAAAAGCGATCCAACTTGCCCTAAAGATTGCTGAACGGGAAAAGTGGCCAGTACTATATCTCTACACGGACTCCTGGATGGTGGCTAACGCCCTGTGGGGGTGGCTACAGGAGTGGAAGAAGACCAATTGGCAGCGCAGAGGTAAACCCATCTGGGCTGCTGCATTGTGGCAGGACATCGCTGCCCGAGTGGAAAACGTGGCTCTAAAGGTGCGTCATGTAGATGCTCATGTGCCCAAAAGGCGTGCCACTGAAGAACACCAAAACAATGAGCAAGCAGACAAAGCTGCCAAAATTGAAGTAGCTCGGCTGGACCTGGACTGGGAGCGTAAGGGTGAGCTGTTTGTAGCTCGATGGGCCCGTGAAACATCAGGGCCTCTTGGCAGAGATGCAACGTACAGATGGGCTCGTGATCGCGGGGTGGACTTGACCATGGAGGCCATCTCACAGGTCACTCACGAATGTGAAACATGTGCTGCAATCAAGCGAGCCACACGAGTAAAGTCTCCCTGGAACAGAGGGCGATGGCTGAGTTTTCAATACGGTGAGGCCTGGCAGATTGACTCTATTGGACCACTGCCATGAACACGCCAAGGCAAGCGCTACATACTCACCATGGTAGAAGCAACTACGGGTTGGCTAGAAACGTACCCTGTAAATCATGCCACTGCCCGAAATACCATCTTGGGTTTGAAAGGCAAATTTTATGGCGACATGGTACTCCTGAAAGAATCGAGTCAGACAACGGGACCCATTTTCAAAATAATCTTATAAACTCCTGGGCAAAGAAACACGGCATTGAGTGGGTGTATCACATCCCTTATTACCCACAAGCATCTGGAAAGATTGAAAGATATAATGGACTGTTGAAGACTATGTTGAGAGCACTGGACAATGGGGGATGGAAGCATTGGGATATAAATTTGGCAGAAGCCACTTGGCTAATTAACACCAGAGGATCTGTTAACCGTCCTGGTCCTGCCCAAACAAACCCCCTTCATACTGTGGGAGGAGATAAGGTCCCCGTAGTACACACAGGGAGGTGGCTGGGGAAGGCAGTGTGGATCGCTCCTCCCTTGGGAAAAGGCAAGCCCACTCGTGGGATTGTCTTTGCTCAGGGACCTGGATGTACTTGGTGGGTAATGCGGGAGGGTGGGACTACTCAGTGTGTGTCTCAAGAACATTTAACCTTGGGGGGAAAGTAATCTGTGGGGTGAGTTGTATGTTGCAGGAAGTGATGGAGGAAGTAGGAACGATGAAGAGTGAACAAGATACGTGCAATGACGACCCAAACCTAGCCGGTGCTGGAGTCCAACGGTCAAGCATACTTCTGTCCTGAACATCTGTCTTGACAGATGGGAGCCAAGTCACTGAACATCTGAAGGAGTGAAGAAAGCTTATGGAATGGATAAATGAATATTATGTGGGACCTGGGCATAACGTAAATGGTCTGGAATAAGGGGTGGAGACTGTATTGGGTCTGGCTGAACTGGAATCGGTTTTCCCCTATAGCAGCCCTCACGGTGCTGTGGTTTATGCTGGGAGCTGGCAGGGTGTTGGCAGCACCCTGGTGTGGTGGCTGCTGCTGAGCAGTGCTTACACAGCACCAAGGCTCTTTCTGATATTTCCCCCAGTGGGACGGGGTGGGCAAGATCCTGGGAGGGGACACAGCCAGGACAGCTGACCCCAACTGACCCAAGGGATATTCCAGACCATGTGACGTCTGCTCAGTATAAAGCTGGGAGAAAGGAGGAAGAGGGTGGGGTCACCCTTGGTCCTCCGAGGCAACCACTGCGCGTATGGGAGCCCTGCTCCTGAGAAGGCCCGACATCGCCTCTCCATGGCAAGTAGAGAATAAATCTGTTTGCTTTTGCTTCCGCGCGCGGACTTTTGCTTTGCTTTGCTTATATTAAAACTGCTTTTGTTTCACCCACAAGGGTTAGTTTATCTTCTTTCCCCTCTTTACCCTGTTGAGAAAACAAAGAGAAGGGGGGGGAAGTGATAGAGCGACTTGGTGGATACCTGGCATTTAGCCAGAGTCAAACCATCACAGCCCTATTGCCCTCACCCCCTCTGGAGAAAGGCCTACGCCGAGCAGCTGCAGGAGAGGCTGCAGAAGGCGGCAAGATGCCCAAGGCCTGCAAGGCCGACAGTGCCGGAGGGGCGGGCGGAGCTGTGCCTCCCGGAGAGAAGATGGTAAGTGTAAGTGTGTGCCGGCTGCTGCAGCGGCAGGGGAAAACCTCGGGCAGCTCCAGCCCCTGGAGGGCCCCGGGCTGGAGAGGAAAGGCTGCCTCAGCTGGCCGGGCTCTGCCTTCCCAAAGGCGAAGGCAGCCTGGGCTGCCCTCCCCGCAGCGGCTGCCGGGCACCCGGCCCGCAGCTGCAATGCCCGCTCTGCCCCGGCTCCCGGCCCTGCCCGGCTGCACCCCCGGCTGACCCGCGCTCCTCTGGCTGCAGACTGCCTGGGGCACGAGGCCCACGAGAGGCCGCACAGAGCAGCGGGCTGGCCTCGGCTGCGCCTCCAAGGACCAGTGGCCTGAGGCAGGCTTTGGGGCGCTGGGGCCCTTCTCCCCCGCCACAGAGCTGAGGCCCTTTCTTCTGTGTCCTTCAGCGAGGGGGAGAAGACAAGGCTGTTGGAGTGCCATGAGGAGGCCCAGGGACTGCCAGCCACACCAAGAAGCTGCCAGCAGCCCCGGGGAGGCCAGCGGCAGGGGCCTTGGCCATCGCAGCAGCCACCCTTTCCAGCGTGAGAGCTGCCAGCGACGGGTGGCAGGGTGAGGAGAGCCTTCGCAAGGGGGAACGTGCCAAGTAAAGGCTGCTGGTGCCCAGGTGTTGCTGTAGAGACGGACAAAGCAACACACACACAAGTGTGCACGTTTGTGGCGGAGCGATCGCCCGTGCACTCGGCGCTGAATAAACATACCCGCTTGAAAACTCATAGGTTTTGGAGTCTGTTTTCTGCAAGTCATTAGGGTAGGGTCTTGGTGCTTGGGGGTTTTTACTGGGGTCATGGGGGAGTTGAGGGGGTTATTAGTGTCCTGGGGGGGGGGGGGGGGGGGGCTGGGCTCTAATGGGCTCCTGGGGGCGGTTTCTGGGGGAGATATTGGGGTCCTGAGGGACAGTAAAGGGGTGCAGGAAGGGTCCGTTGGGGGCTAGTGATGTCCTGCGGGGGATCTTGTGTGGGAAAATGGGGTCCTGGGGGGGCTAATGGGGCTTAGGAGAGTCCTGGGAGTGGGCTGGTAGGGTCCTGGAGAGATATCTGAGCTCTTGGGGGGTAAAATGGAGAACTGGGGAGCCATAGGATCTGGTGAGGCACTAATGATGTTGGGGGGGGAGGGGAGGGGGCTGAGGGTGTTTTGGAAGGACCTAGGGGTGGCCAATGCAGTTTGGGTAGATTTCAGGGGGGATTTGGGATTCCTGGGTGTCCCAGGGGTACCTGTCGTGTGTCCATCCCTGTCCCCCAGTGGGTGCTGCTGCCCCAGGGGTAGCCTGAGTGCATCAGCCCTGACTACATCCAGTACCAGTGCTGGGACACCCTTCAGCTGCTACTGGGAAGACTGGGACAGGGCTGGGGGTCACCAGGAAGGGTACTCAGAGGGGGCTGAGGGGGATTGGGAGGTGTTGGGAGGGAGTGGGGGGTCTAGGAGGTAACTGGGAGGGAGGCATGGGGTACTGGAAGGTAACTGGATGGCAACTGGGAATACTGGGATGGGTTGCGGGCAACTGGGAGGTAATTGAGAGGCAGCTGGGAGCTCCTGGGAGGGTACTGAAGGCACTGGGATAGACTGGAGGGCACCAGGAGGGGATTAGAGACACTGGGAGGTAGTTGGGGGCTACTGGAAAGGGCTGGTGGTTTACTGGGAGAGACTGGGATGTAGCTGGAAGGGGGCGGGGTGGGCTGGGGTAACTGGGAGGTAACAGGGGGTGCCTGGGAGCACTGGGTGGGCACTGTGCAAACCCTGACAGGCACCCTGGCCACCCAGGAAGTGCTGCGGGGTGAGTACCCCTGACCCCAAACACCCCCTTTTCTCTCCAAAAATTGCCCTTGGTCCCCAGATCAATGTGCAACCACCAAATCCCCCAGTTTCACCCCAAAATTTCCCCATTTGACCCCAAAATCAACCTCAGCACCCACCAAAACTCCTATGCTTCACCCCAAAAATCTATTTGGAAACCCAAAATCCCCCAGTTTTACTCCAAAATCTGCTCCAGCAACCCCAAAAGCCTCCCAGTTTCACTCCAAAAATAATCCTTCGACTCCAGAATCCCCAGACTCCAGAAACCCCAAAGTGTTCTATCTTGACTGCCAAATCTCCAACGCTCACCCCAAAATCTCTCTTAGATTCACAAGAATCCCTCAGTTTGATCCCAGAAATTGCTCCAGCACCCCCAAACACCCCCAGTTTCTTCCCAAATTACCCCATTTCACCCCAAACCCCCCCATAGCCACAATCAGCCCTTTTTACCCAGACTCCAGCATGGTGCAAATGCCTCACCCCAAAACCCATGTGCACCAAATCTCTCAATTTCACCCCAAAATTCCTGACATACCCCAAACCTTCCAATTTCATCCCAAAACCTTTTTGTCCAAAATCCACCGGTTTCACCCAAAAACTCCCTTGTCTGTGGGCACTCAGGGAGCTCTGGGGGCAAGGTCTGTAGCACAGTTGGGGTGTTGAGATTTTGGGGGGCTCCCCGTGACCGTGTCCCCCTTTCGGTGCCCCCAGGGCAGGAGGAGGGGCCCTTGCTGGAGGGGACCCCGCTGCGCCTCAAACCCTGCCATGCCCACGAGCTCTGGGTGGAGCAGCAGCTCTGCTACAAGGAGATCCCTGAGGCCTGCCTGGTCTCCTGCCAGGCCAGATGTGCCCCTCTGTGTCCCCCTCCGTGTCCCCAAAATCTCAAGGGGGTCCCCACCCCCTTTTTTGGGGACAGGAGCCTTCGTGCTCCTTGAAGAGCTCCACTCTCATGGAGCAGTGCGCTGCTTTGAAGACACTGAGCCATTGGCTGACCCTCAGGACTGTCCAGTAGCCTCCTTAGTAGAATGTTTATTCATTTAGGAAAGAGAAACTTTTGAAAAAGCCCTTTTTTGGCCCAGTGAACTACAGCATGCAGGAGAAAGCCGTGATCTAGAAGGGTGAAAGAGCACCAGCAGCAGAACACGCCACTAAGCCAGACCCATGTCGCTATAGTGGAGCCACCACTGCTGACTGTCCTCCTTAGTGACACCGCCAGTGGCATTGAGCGCGCTCTCTGCAGCCCTGCAGATGCCACCAAGCCAGCTGTTTGGAAATTGGTACTTTTGGACAGGACAGAGGCCGTTTCCCACAGGACCTGGAAGGGTGAGATTCCCATCTCTTTGTGTGCTGCTGCGCTGGCACCAGCACGCCAATGCACCCTGCTTTTCTGCATGGCTCGTTGCTCCCCTTTTTGGGGGGAAGCTTCAGCCCTTCGGGCCTCCCTGCTGCTCTGGTGTGGGGGCTTGGGCTGATGGGAGCTTTGCTCCTTGCTCGGGGAATGGTCTCCTCTTTCCCTCTGCCAGCGTGTCTCTTGCTCCTGGCACTGTGCTCGGGGTCCCCGTGGGACAGTGGGGCCCTTGGGGGGTTGGGCGGAGCCTTGGGGACAGTCACACCTGGTGAAGTCTCACAGGACGGTCAGTGGGTGTGGGAGGACGCATTTGCCAGGCACATCGTGTCTTCGCAGCAGCCCACGTGCTGTGTGCTGTTGGGGTCCTCCTTTGAGGGTCCCGGTGTGCTGAAGAGCTGCGTCCCAGGGGCTCCTGGGAATTTCCTGTCCGCTGTTTGCTCGGGCCTTGGCAAGAGCAGGCCTGAAGCCCTGAGAACGGAGCTGTACCAATGCTCTGCTGCTCCTGCAGTGCTGCTGCTCTTCAGCCTGCGTGTCATTTGCAGCTCAAACCGGCCTCACAGAAGGGAGCGAATGCCAAAGTGTGCCCTCCACAACACTGGCAACCCAACAAGAAGTGAACCCCATAAGCGGAATTGTGGGAATATAGGACAAGTGTAGTGAAGGAAATGGTGAACTGTCCCCTTTACCGGGGACATCCTGGTGTCCCCAACTCAACACTCGCCTCTTGGGTTGGCGGCTTCTCGCTCTCTTCCCACCTTCATTACCATATTTATGGGTCCCTGTTGCCCCCTCACCATGTCCCCACCCCCCACGCCAGGTCACCTGAGGTGTCCCCTTGTCCCTTGGGTGACACCCCCATGTGTCCCCCCCCTCAAGCTCTCCAGAGCATCACCAGCAACCCCGGTCTCTACCAGATGCTTCCACATTTCAGAACCTTCATCTGGGAGGGGGTGAGTCCCAGGGCTGTCCCCAACATGTAGGGGGACACAAGTGTGTCCCCAAAGGGGGGGTGGCCATTATGACAGCCTCCCCCCCACACTTTTTGGTGTCCCCCTTTCCCCCAGGTCCATGTTAACGTGGTGCAGCACAGCCTGGTGCTGCTCATCTACCTCATGGGGATGGCGAAGGCTCTGATGGACACCCCCCGCCTCTCCCTGCAGAGGGTGAGTCTGGCCTAGAGAGCGAGGACACGGCGCCTGCCACAGGGTGTTGCTGGGGCTGGTGTGGCCGGTGCTGCCTCTGTGCTGCCCCGTGCTGTGTGCGGGAAGGGTGACGCTGCTGGGCTCTGCTGGGCTGAGGTGGCTGCACATCCCTGTGTGCCTCGAACCAGATGGGCTCTGCCACACCCACACGTGTGCTGCTGCCTGGAGCCGTTCTGTTCCGCGGTGTGCGAGTTTTGGGAAGGCCCTGGTGGCAGAGGGCCGCGGAGAGCAGGGGGCAGTGAACTCCCCCCAGAGGCTGTGGTGCCAGGCTGGGTTTTTCCTGCTGGCTGTTGGCAGTGCTGGGGCTGGGCGCTGCTGCCTGAGCGGGGCCTGCACACCCTGTCCCGCAAGCAGAGCATTCAGCGGGGTCTGTCGGGGGTGTCCAATCACATCTTCTGCCTCCCCTCCTGCTTGGAAACCCCCACGTTGTCCCTCCAGCTCCAGGAGACCGCCGTGCCCAGCCTCTAGAACCAGTGATGCTGCCATCAGCCTCACTGCCAAGGGCACCGCGACCCTGCGGGCACTGCACTGGCTGCTGTGCTGGTGGCCACGAGCATCTGCTCCATCTCCTCATCGTGCTGGCCCTGTGTGTCTGTGTATCTGCCCTTTGGGATGCAGCATCAGTCTTTGGAACACACACACGGGGACAGCAGCAGCCACGTCCGTGAGGCTGCGACAGGAGAAACCTCCTGGGGGCGAGTCCCCCAGATTCAGCTCTAGTGGGACTGAAAGGAGAAATCCCCGTGCTCAGCAGTGCCCTGGCTGCTCCCTGACAGAACGGGGAAGGAAAGCCAGAGAAACTCTGCAGCAGAGATCACGATGAGCAGAGGCAGCACTAGTGAGGTGTGAAGGCGACGGCAAGGGCTGGCAGCTGGACTGGTAAGGTACAGTAACTGAGCTGCTGCTAACAGGAGGGCAGCAGGGTGCGAGCTCAAAGCTTTGTACAGAAAGTTCTTTAGGGATTGTTTCCTCCAGTAGGTACCATTAAAGCATCTTGGCAGGTCCCTGCCCTGCAGGTCCCAACATGGCTTCTCCTTCCTGGCCAGCTCTGCCTTGAAGAAACATGCAGTAACTCTTGGGGCCTGAGAACATTCCCTCTGCCAAGGGCAGCTCTGAGCAGCCCCAGAGATCCAGAGCAAAGGGAAGAACAGTCCCAGGGTGCAGGGCTGAGGCAGACGGGGTCTCCTCTTCAGGGCAGCTCCTCTTCACCCGACAGATTGTCACCCTCCTCCTGCAGGTCAAAGCTCTGGGAAGGAGCAGGACAAAGAGCTGCTGAGAAGTACGAAAACAACAGCTGCACTCTGCTGTGGGTCTGTCGGATTTGGTCTGGGGCAGCGTGGGCTCTTCAGAGGGTCCCACCTCAGCCCTTCCCCCAGACACCAGCAGCACACAAACCCCGTGGGGTCACCAGCACAAGGCCAAGCTTCCCACCCCACAGAGTTTTACCCTCTGCCCCAGGCTCTGCTTTCCCCGAGGGAAAAAAGAGCAGAGCTGGGAATAACTGAGGAGCAGTGCAGGAAGTGGAGCCTGCCTTACCTCCAGTTCTCCCTGAGCTCGCTGAGATAGGGAATTTAAACAATTTTAGCTTGATGGCGCAGAGCTTGCGCCAAGATGAGGGGGCTATGCGCGAAGACATACCAGGGGCTGACAGTGTTGCTAAGATATTATCTTCTGGCTCAAACAGAAGCTTCCTATTGTCCTTGAAGTAGTACAAATCAGCAATAGATCACCTCAAATCCTAACACTAATTGGCCTTGCGGTTTAGCTAGGAGCCAGGGAACAACTGAGGCTGCGCAGAAGGACAGGGTGAAAAGTTCATCAGCGAGGAAGAGGAGATACTTCATCTGTACGACTCGCCCAGGAATTTGCGACCACCAAAGGAGCTCAACGCGCAGACGCAAGAGGAGGAGACCTAATTACCATGAGAAGCGAGGGGAGGCGGGGAAATATTCTGTTTATGTATAAGCATTCTATGAATATGCATTATTTTGTAATATATAAGCAGGACGAGAGCTGCAAGGGGCACGCATGCTTGCGGAGGAGCGATCCCCCATGCGCCCGGCGCTGAATAAACATACCTACTTTACAACTGCACAGTTGTGGAGTTAGTTTTTTTCCGCAAGTCAACTTGGCACCCCAGGTGGGACTCTCTACTCGGCTGCCGGGACACTGCTGAGGGGTGGACATCCTAGGTGCGCACCCCAAGCTTTTCTCGGAGTAACTCCGCTCCCAGCTGTCCACTGCGGGAGCAGACAAGGACCATCTAAATCGCGGACAAAGGTATGTTTAAAGGGTAACGGGCTGCTGGTAAGACGCGCAGAGACGTCTGGCACACAGCGTAGTCCCAAGGAGGGGGTACACCCATTTGGTTCTGGTTTTGGAAAGCCGAGGGAAAGGTGTAAGGTCTTTTGGTTCAAACTACTGATGACTGGTATATAAGAGGCAGTTTGCATTTGGGCAGGGCACTGGTAATTACCAATTACCGTCACCTGTAAGATCTTACCCTATTTTTCCGGGCTGTTATTGTATAGTGCACTACGTGTGGATATACTGGTTTTGAACTTACGGCAAATTGTTAATGGTTTATGATATATGCTACACGGACCTAGTTGTTGTTCTATTTTGTGGTGTGAGTGGAAGGTGTGACGGGCCCTTTAAGAGTGAGAGGCAGCCGCGGCTTTGTGAGTGAGAGCAGCCGCTGCTGCGTGTCTGTGTGCCTGCATGCCTGCAGGGTGTGAGTGAGAGCAGCCGCTGCTGTGTGTCTGTGTGCCTGCATGCCTGCAGGGTGTGAGTGAGAGCAGCCGCTGCTGCGTGTCTGTGTGCCTGCATGCCTGCAGGGTGTGAGTGAGAGCAGCCGCTGCTGCGTGTCTGTGTGCCTGCATGCCTGCAGGGTGTGAGTGAGAGCAGCCGCTGCTGTGTGTCTGTGTGCCTGCATGCCTGCAGGGTGTGAGTGAGAGCAGCCGCTGCTGCGTGTCTGTGTGCCTGCATGCCTGCAGGGTGTGAGTGAGAGCAGCCGCTGCTGCGTGTCTGTGTGCCTGCATGCCTGCAGGGTGTGAGTGAGAGCAGCCGCTGCTGTATGAGTGAGAGCCTGCAGGGCGAGTGAGACGCAGCCGCTGCAAAACAAATGAGAAGTTTCTATCTGTTTAAGTAATGCACTGTCTTTGTATGTTTTGTGAAAACATCGCATGAACCGGGAAAGCGGATCCCTTCTCCGTTGGTTTGGGTTGGAATCTAGTGATTATTTGTGTAGAAGGAATAAATGGTTGGCACGGGGAGATGATTTATACCTGCTAGAAGGACTGTACACAACTCCTTCTGGGCAGCTGGTAGCATTGGATTGGGAACAACCAGCCGATTATACCCCCGGGTCCGTGGAAGAATCCCCTGCTTTCTTTGTATTCTTGCCCCCCCCGGTAAGGGAATTCTCACCAAGCATGGGTATTAGCAGAGGGCGTAGATTGTCGATGTAAGTGGTACTGTGCGTCTGATAAGAGGAGGTCGAGGTGTGCAGAGTGCTGGGAAGAAGAGGTGTCGTTAAACCTCTCGGTTGAAAGACAGTGTAGAAACTGCTATAAGTGGAAAGAAAGGATTTTGAGAAGAAATAATAATGGGGAATAAGCAGGGAAGAATTGTAAAGAAAAGCCCATTAGATTGTATATTAACACACTGGAAAGACATAGCGGGGAGGGAAAGCACAGAAAGCAAGAAAATTCTGATTAAATATTGTAATCAGTGGTGGCCACTTTACAAACTGGAAGAGGAGGCTAAATGGCCACTGAATGGGACCTTAGACTACCATACGCTGCTGCAATTAATGTTATCTTTACGGAGAGAGGGGAAGTGGGACGAGGTGTCCTACGCAGATATGTTTTTCACCCTCCGCAATCACCCGGAGTGGCAGAGGGATTGTGGATTAGTCCCACCACAAGACCCTTTAGTGCTTGCCCTGGAAAAGGATTATAAGGGAGAAATTAAAGGAAAACTAAAAAGGTGCTGCTCGTCATGCAGCATCGGACAGAGGTGTACTAGAACAGATAAGACTAGAAGGGCGAAAGAGCAGAGCTTGGAAGACCTATTCAAACCCCCTCCTCAGTCCCAGGAACAGGACAAGGACTCGGAGGAACAGTCCATTTCTCCAGATAGCCCAATCTCCTCCAGGACACGGGGAAGAACTCCTAAAGCTCTCCAAGCACCCCTCAGAGAGGCGGTGGGACCCCAGGGCACTATGTTGGTTAAAGTGCCGTTTTCTACCTCTGATTTAGAGATATGTGAAAAGAAAGCTAAAAACTACCGAAATGACCCTGAGAGTGTGACTAGGCATTTTCGGTTCATTATAAGGCAGCACAACCCTGACTGGGAAGACATGCAGCTGCTACTGGATCACTTAACTGAGACCAAAAAACAGCTGGTTTTAAAAACAGCACAAAATTTGGCTGAGGATCACTATAGGGCTACTGGGGGGGACTATAAGGAGTTCCTCCCCTTACATGATGACCCGAAATGGGATCCCAATCGGTCTGCACATGTGGAAAGATTAAGAGCATACCGGGAGTGGATTGCAAAGGGAATGGAGAGGGCTATCCCTAAAACAATAAACTGGGCAACACTCTATGAAATTAAACAAGGTCCATCCGAGTCCCCATCAGAGTTCCTGGATCGGCTGAGAGACACAATGCGCTGTAACACTTCCTTAGACCCGAGTTCAGAGGCAGGGATACAACATCTGGTATCTCTGTTCCTAGGGCAAGCCACAGGGGATATTAGGAGAAAACTTCAGAAGGTACCTCCTCCTGGGGGAAGGAACTTAGAGACGCTATTGGAGGAGGCATGGAGGGTATTTCGGAATAGGGAAGAGGACTACAAGAAAGGGCACAAGAAAATCTTGGCTGTAATAAAAGAAGGGGAGCAAAGGAGATCGGAGCGACCGCTGCTTAACAGAAATCAATGTGCTGTATGCAAAAAGTTCGGACATTGGAAGAACAAGTGTCCAGAGAAATGGGGAAACACAGGAAAAAGGGGAAACCGCCAAAAGCGGCAGACATTAGCTAATTTAGAAGAACAATGACGGGGACCCGGGGAATCTACCCTAGCGGATCCGCTGGTTACAATAAAGCTAGGGAAAGAACAAAAAGAAGTAGAATTTTTAGTGGATACTGGAGCAACATATTCAGTTTTGAACATGAATTTAGTACCCCTGGAGAAAGATTATATCATGGTGGTGGGAGCCACTGGCCAAAGTGAAAAGGCATACTTTTGCAAACCTTTGAAATATGAATTGGGAAAGCAGTTAGGCATACACAAGTTTCTGTATATGCCGAACTCCCCAAAAGCGCTCCTGGGGAGAGACTTATTAGAACAATTAGGAGCAACCATTAACTTTAACCATGGAGAGATTACTCTGGAGGTAAACAACCAAGAACTTATACAAATCATGAGCTTATCTCTAACTAGTGTCCCCACAGAAGGAGAAATTAGGAAGGGAATTATCGATCAAGTGTATCCCGGAGTATGGGCCACTGATACCCCTGGGAGGGCGAAGAATGCTCCACCTGTAGAGGTAAACCTTAAAGAAGGACAACAACCGGTAAGAATTAAACAATATCCTTTAAAGAAGGAGGATTGGGAAGGGATCCAGCCAGTTATAGACAAGTTTTTGCAAATAGGATTATTAAGAGAGTGTGAATCTAATTTTAATACTCCCATATTACCTGTCTGGAAACCCGACGGGTCATACAGGATAGTTCAGGATCTAAGAGCAATAAATAAAATAATGGAAGATCTCTACCCAGTGGTAGCAAACCCTTACACCTTGTTAACAAAGCTAACTCCTGAACTAATCTGGTTTACTGTTTTAGACCTCAAGGATGCCTTCTTTTGTGTCTCCTCGAAGCCAGTCAGAAAAGATTTGCATTTGAATGGGAAAATCCTGAGTGGACGTAAAACTCAGTTAACTTGGACAGTGCTGCCACAAGGATTTAAAAACAGCCCCACTATATTTGGCAGCCAACTAGCCAAAGACCTTGAACTATGGGAAGCCCCAACTCCACCTGAAGAGGGAAAGCTGCTGCAATATGTAGATGACATCCTAATTGCCACTAAGACGAAAGAGGCCTGTGTAACCTGGATGGTAAGCCTTTTAAATTTTCTGGGACTTCAGGGCTACCGGGTATCTAAAAAGAAGGCCCAAGTAGTGCAGCGTGAAGTGATCTATTTGGGCTACGAAATCAGTGCTGGGAAAAGGACCTTAGGACAAGCTCGGAAAGAGGCAATTTGTCAGACTCCGAGACCACAAACAGTGAAAGAATTGCGAACATTCCTGGGAATGACTGGTTGGTGCAGGCTATGGATCTATAACTATGGATTACTTGTTAAACCACTATATGCACTAACTGTCACTGAACAGAAGAACCTCCAGTGGAATAAAGAGGCCATACGGACCTTTGACTCACTAAAGAAGGCCCTGATGTCAGCTCCGGCTTTAGGACTCCCAGATGTAAGTAAGCCATTCTTTCTCTTTTCACACGAGAAACAGGGAATTGCATTGGGAATATTGGCACAAGACTTAGGCCCATACCATCGGGCAGTTGCCTATTTCTCCAAACAACTGGATACAACCTCTAAGGGTTGGCCCGGATGCCTACGAGCGGTTGCAGCAGTAATCCTAAATGTACAGGAAGCACGAAAATTCACATTAGGCCAGAAAATGACTGTATTAGTATCTCATACAGTGTCAGCAGTATTGGAAATTAAAGGAGGGCATTGGCTCTCACCCCAAAGATTCCTAAAATATCAGGCTGAACTGGTAGAACAAGATGATGTGGAGATTGTAGTGACTAACATTATCAACCCAACTTCTTTCCTTAGTGGAGACACAGGAGAACCGGTGCAACATGACTGCCTGGAGACCATCGAGGCAACATATTCAAGTTGCATAGACTTGAAGGACAGCCCTATGGAAGATGCAGAGAACTGGTTTACAGACGGGAGCAGTTATGTCCTGAGCGGTAAAAGATATGCTGTGTACGCTGTTACTACCACCCAAGAGATACTGGAATCAGAACCACTGCCTGTGAGTACATCTGCACAAAAGGCGGAGATAATCGCTCTGACCCGTGCTTTAGAATTAGCCCAAGGCAAAACTGTGAACATTTATACGGACTCAAAATATGCCTTTGGGGTAGTTCATGCTCATGGAGCAATCTAGAAGGAAAGAGGACTGCTAAATTCACAAGGGAAACACATTAAACATGGGAAGGAAATTCTGAGGCTACTGGAAGCTGTCCAACTTCCAGAAAAGTGGCAATCATGCATATTAAGGCACACCAAAAGGTGAATTCCGACTTGGAAAGAGGAAATGAACTGGCGGACAGAGAGGCAAAACAAGCAGCCAAAAGAGAGGTAAAAATGGAGGGTGCTTTAGTCCCTGATGGACAGACTATTTTAGAAGGTAAGCCTATTTACACAAAAGAAGACAAAAAGCTTATTGCAGATCTGGAAGGATCATATAATGAAGAAGGTTGGGCTGTCACTCCCCAAGAAAAGATAGTAATTCCCTCTTATTTGACCAGACACCTGGTAAGGGAAGAGCACAGGAAAGGACACTGGGGGGCAGAGGCCCTATACCGATATTTAGTTAGGAATATTAGAGCCAGAAATTTGTATACCATAGTAAGGCAAGTGACTCAACAGTGTGACCTTTGCCTCCAGACTAATCCTAAGAATACCCCTAATCTAGAAATAGGCCAGATTGGAAAAGGAAATGGACCAGGACAACAACGGCAAATTGATTTTTCAGAACTTCCAAGAAAAGGGGGGTATCGATACCTATTGGTATTAACAGATACCTTTTCAGGTTGGCCAGAGGCATTCCCCACCAGAACGATTAAAGCCAGAGAAGTGACAAAAGTATTAATGCAAGAAATAATTCCACGTTTTGGGGTTCCAGCGACCATATCCTCAGACAGGGGGTTGCACTTTGTTTCCAAAGTAGTCCAGCAAGTCAGTTACTATCTGGGCATAGATTGGCAGCTTCACACCCCATATCGTCCCCAATCCAGTGGCCAAGTAGAGAAAATGAATCATTTGATTAAACAGCAAATAGTAAAACTCGGTCAGGAATCAAACCTGACCTGGCCCCAAGCTCTCCCATTGGCACTCTTGCGCATATGAGCAAAACTGAGTGCCAAAGAAGGGTTGAGTCCTTTTGAGATGTTATATGGCAGACCTTACGCAGTGCAAAAGGGAATATCAATGCAAATTGGAGAGGAAATTATGACTTCATACATGATAGCATTAAGCAAACAACAAAATTGGGAAACATGTATTCGGAACTCGGGGTAGACGGTTAGACGGACCGGTACACGATATACAGCCTGGAGACTATGTGTATGTTAAGTCTCTTGCAGAAAAAACATTGGAACCACAATGGGAGGGGCCGTTCCAGGTGCTGCTTACGACCTTTACTGCAGTGAAAATTAAAGAACACACATCATGGATACATCATACTAGGATCAAGAAGGCTCCTAAACAACGCTGGGAGGTGACAGAAACTGGACCATTAAAACTCAGATTCAAACAAGAACTTTTGGATTAAGATCTCAAAATGATCAACCGTGAGTTGGAACTGTTAATATGTTTTAGGATTATCCTTCTTGCCTGTGCCCAGGAACCCAAAGATTGGCCTTGGAATCACGCCCAGAAAAATCATGCCATGATGGTGAAGGATGTGGACTTAAGAACAAAACTAGCCATGGTGGTTGTTAACAACAATAAGGTATACCAAGGGGACCAGTGGAGAAGGGACGATAAGGATGAAATCGACCAATTAGAAGGAAATACGGGGGATGAAATAACAGTGGGTTGTCAAGTATATCATGAGGACGGTCTAGTTCCAGTGTTAGAAGACACTATGATAGGTGTGAGAATGATAGGGTCCCCATATAAATTTGGAGAATCGTGCAAAGGGAAATCAATGTGTTGGTTTAACTTTACCTTAACCAAGACAACTTTTGTAACATGCTTAGGACAAGGGTCAAGGGGACAGGAATTGTTCTACAGGGTCAGAATTGACCCCATGCAGTCTTCTGCAACCACTCTGCCACCTGTCACGTCTGTAAGAGTTACGAAAGCAATTGCTGGGCAAGTGCTAAAGTCAAAACCAAGAATCTTTAAAATAGGTCCACATGTGATCCGGAAAACTGGCCAGCAAGTCCTATTGTTTAATCCCCAGTGGTCACTAAAACAGGTGGAAGTGCATTTGCAGGTGAATCTGACAGACATACAACCAAAGTGCCTTCCATATCTGGAAACAACTCAAAGGGGATGGGCTGCCTGGCTAAAGGCTCAGGCTGTTCAAAGACAAAAAAGGGATGTGACAGGAATTTTAGGGACAGGATTGGGGGTATTGAATAGTGTAGATTCAGAAGTAATAATGAACAAATTGGCTACAGCAACTCAAGAACTGGATCAGTTAAAACGGCCTCTAAAATCATCCTTATTAGCCCTAGGGACTCACCAATGGCTAACATCAAAACTTCTCCCTGATTGGGAGAGAGTTAACATCAAAGACCATTCCTTAGTGGTAGAAGGGATGGAGGCTCTACAGAAAGACACATCCTTGGCTCTTAGTTGTATACAAGCACAAATGTGGATACAATTGATTATTTCCAATATTCTGAGAGAAGGGGAGGAAGGAATCCTCCCTAAGGAAATTCGGAAGGTAGTTTGGGATAAAGCACTTGATCAAGAAAGAGAATTGCAATCCTGGTGGAAATTGGTAAATTTCACATATGATGATAAGAATGATAAAATAATCGCCTTCGTCCTGACCATATCAAGGGCTACACAGTATAAAATCTACCCTATTACTGCCATAGGATTGTATCATAAGGGAGTAATAATCAATCCGGTAGGACATAAAGGGTGGGTGTGGCAACAAGGGGATAAATGGCAGACTATTGACACAGATCTGTGCACTAACATGGGACATCAGGGATATGTCTGCGAAGGAAACTCCATAGAGGCTCAAGATATGTGCCTGGACACCCACCAGAAAGAGTGCAACTTTGAAGTTCAACCCTCTCCTAACCACAGTACAGTTCTAATATACATAGGAGGGGGGTGCATATGTTTACGCACTTCTTGTAAGAGCTTTATAGTCGATGGTGATGAAATGGAAATAGGAAACCACTCCAATCGTTGTGTATGTAATTTCACAAAAATCAAAGGTTGTGACTTTAACTATGTCAGCCCTGTTCTGAGCTCCCAAGTAACAGAAACGAAATATACTCTGTATCGAAGAATAGGTTCTACCCCCATAGGAATGAATATGGAGAGAGCGGAGATGCTACAGCACGAGGACTTACTTTCCATTCTAGAAGAAGTAAAACAAAAAGGGAAGGAGATGCTAATAGTAGTAAGACATGATATGGAGCAAATTCACGAGATTTTGACGAAAGTACGAAAGGGAGAACATCATTGGTGGGACACCCTCCTTGGATGGTCACCAACGGCAACCGGAATTTTTAACGCAATCCTTCACCCAGTAGTAGTTCTTTTGATATCTGTAGTAATTTTGTTAATTCTTACTGTAGCTATATATCTATGGAACTGGAGACTTATAAAACACCTGCAAATTATGTATGAAGCTTTATACCATAATCCGAGTTTTAAAAGACTGGGGTAGATTCTACTAACACTGAATTAGTTATAGGAGACTAATTTGGCTTGGCCTCTATCTCTCCATATAGCTCTTTTACGAATACGAACCAAGCCAAAAGCGAGATTAAGACACAAATGAGGTCAGATGCTTTATAACCTTAGAAACTTTATTCTCTATAACAATTAATCAAAGCGATAGGACAGAGAGGAAAAAGAAGGAAAAAGTCGGAATCCCTAAGCAAGAACACGATAGAAGCGCAACTAATTACCGCCACCACGACCAGGGATCCAGCGATGTTCTGGCGGCGCGATGACGCTCCACGTTCCTGGCTCCAAGTTGGTTCCCCTCTACTAAGGAGTACGCAGTCTGTCCTTTTATAGTCCCCGTCCTCACGATCTGTCCGCCCATTTCCACGGGGCTCGTTGTTCTATGTGCCGCCCCATGGTCCTCCATACGCGCATGCCCAGGTGTCCATGGTGGTCGTGCTGGTGAGGGGCCGATCTGCGGCGTCTTCAGCCTCGCCTCGCCGTGGTTTCCCCTCCACCTGGCTCGTGCGCAGGTGCAGCTCGGTGGGTGCTGGTAAGGCTGCTGCTGTTTTTCGCCTTTGGCGGATGTCGTGGTTTTGCCAGGGACTATTTGTCGCCTCCTAAATGTACTCCTCCACAACAACACGATGCTGTAGCCAGGAAGTGGTATTCATGGAGGCAGCAATGCTGAGACAAACCAGAAGTCTCTACACCACTCCATGGCTCAACATTGCTGCTGTCGTGGTGGTGTGAAAGATAACAGTACAGAAAGAGAAAAGCTAGGAAAAGTGCAATACTGTAACTAACAAGTATATATTTTTAACATTATTCTTAACTACTACAAAACATTTTAGTTTAACAAGTATATATATTTTTTTAACAATATTTTTAACACTATTTTTAACAATAAACATTTTTAACATTTTTATCTAACAAACATATATTTTTAACAATATTTAAACATTTTTATCTAACAAATATAACATGTTTAAAACTAATCAACTTTACAAAGCCTAAGCATTTTATAAACTCATTCCTGCAGGTCCTACACAAACCTCCCATAATCTCCATGTCCCCCACATTCCTGTAGGCCCCACCCAAACCACCCATATTCCCCACCCCCACCCATTTCTGTAGGTCCTACAAAAAACCCCACATATACCCCACTCCTACACATTCCTGTAGGTCCTCCCCAAACCCCCCCATCCCACCACACCTCGAGGATGACCCAGGTGGAGACGGTGACAAGGAGGGGCAGGATCTAGTAGGGGTCATCTCCTGTGGTTGGGGTTTTTTTTACAGTAGAGAACGACGTCACGGCCGGCAGTGGCCTCACACTCCTCTGCCACTTCTCCCTTGCGAGTGTCGCCCTCCCTGGTGACATCACAGCCGTGCTGGGGCTCTGCGGAGGGAGGGCTTTGCCCTGGGGGTGGGAGGGGTGGGCACCGATGACGTCACGCACCAATGATGTCATGTGACATCACGTGACACACACTCCACCCCGATGCTGCAGGGGCCCCTCTGGGCCTGGAGACCCCCCCTGGGGCTGGACCCCACACCCCAAACCCTCGCCATCACCAGCACCCAAGTGAGGGGGAGAAGGAAGGTTCGGGGGGAGATTGGGGGGGGCTAGGGGGTAGACTGGGGGCGCCACGGGGCAGGACAGGGATCTTGGGAGGGCACATTGGAGGTCTGGGGGCGCACATTGAGGATCTGGGGGGTCCACGGGGCAGGACAGGGGCTCTGAGAGGCTGGGGGAGCAGACTGGGTGTCTAGGAGGGGGGGTTCGGGGGGGGCAGATTGGGAGGGCTGGGGGGTACACTGGGGGTTCTGGGGAGCACAACGGGGCTGGGTGGGGGCTCGAGGGAGGGGCTGTGGGACAGACACCCCCTATAACCCCCCTTCTCCTCCCCCTCCCAGGAAGCCTCCCCACCCCCAAAGCCACCATGGGGTGAACAGAGCTCCCGTGGGTCTGACCCCCCCTGCTGTGGGTCTGGATTTCCCTCCCCCCCCCCCCCCCCAAGCTGTGGGTGTGGAGGGGGAGGAGCGGCTGGAGGATTTGGGGCTGGGGGCTACACCCCCGTGGGGCTGGTGCAAAACTTCCTCCAGCTCCTGCACTTCCGCGTGGGGCTGCCCTGGTGGACCCACGGCCCTCGGTAAGGGGAGGGGGGGGAATCTATGGGGTCGGGGGGGGTGTCTCTGTGGGGTGAGGGGGTCTCTGTGGATCCGTGAAACGTCCCTGTGGAGGTCTGGGGGGGGGGATTTGTGGCGGCTGCCTCGGGGCAGGTGCGGGGGGGGCTCCCTGGGGGCTGCCCCTGACCCCCCCACCGCCCCCCCGGGGACGCCGGACCCCGCTTGGCCCCGCTGCCGGTCCGTGGGCAGCGCGAGGCCGCCCGCCCGCACCCCCCCACCTCCAGCGGCCGCGCCAACGCCCGGTGACCGCCGGGGAGGACGGGGAAGGGAAAGGCGAGGGCACGGAGGACTCCAACCCCCCCGACCGCCGGGTTCACACCCCCCGGGCGGGGCGAGGGCGCGACGCGGGCGTGACGCCACCCCCGAGGTCCCCCCCACCCAGGTGCCCGCCTACCCGCCGCATCGGAGCCCGCACGAGCGGCCGGATCCGCCACCGCCATCACGGTGGCCCTGAGGGGAGCGGGGAGGAGGGGAGGTGGCTCCGTGAAGGGGCGGGGCCGGGGACGCGGCTGTCCGCCATGGGCAGTGTGGGCATTGCCAGAGAGGGGGCGGAGCCAGCGGGGCGCATGCGCAGGACGCGGAGGAGCGGGCCGGGGCGACGCCGCGGCCGCCATGGCGGGTGAGGGCAGCCCGTTCGGGGGCGGGGCCGGCGCTTTCCTCCCTCGGCCGCCGCCACCGAGATCGGGGCAGGCGCTTCCTCCTCCCCTTCTCCTCCCCGCCGGGCCCTGAGGTAGGCAGGGGCTTCCCGCTGGGCGCCCCCCCGCGCTTGGGCGGCCGTCTCCGAGTTCTCCCCGGTACCCCCGGACCCTCGCGCATCCCCGTTTCCCCCCGCCCGGGGACCCCCTGGCAGGGCACTTGGTAGCGGGGGACGGGACCCCGCTGACAGGGTCGGGAGAGGGTCCCCCGCCCACTGAGATCCCCTCCCCGGGGGGTTTGGGGGGGCAGGACCCCTCGGGGACCCCAGGTGAGGGGTGCGCCCCCATTAGTGCCACCGCTGCCCCGTTAACTCGTTATTTTCTGTACACCCCCCCACCAAAATTTCCCTTTTTCTCCTCGTTTCTCCCCCCTCACGTGATAGCGGAAGAGGCCGAGCCCAGCGCCTGCGTCCCGGCGGCGGGGGTCCCCCAGAGATCCTGAGGGCTCCCCCCACACCGCAGGGTCCTCCCAGGGGTGCCCCCCCATCGCGGCCCGCTCCGAGGGGACACCACCCGACCCAGGGGGGGCCCCCAAACCCGGGGGGCAGTGAGGGGCCCCCCCGCCCGATCTCGGGGCGCTGCGTGCGGCACTGGAGGCGGCTCTGACCCGGGACCCCGGGGAGGCGACGGCGGCCGAGCCGAGCCCGATTTTGGGGGTCCCCCGGCCCCCCAAAGACAACTGTTGGCACCTGGACGGGGCCCAGCTGCTGGTGGACTCATACTGGTCCGTACTGGCGTGAAGTGGGAGCGGCCCCTTTTCCCGCCCCCAGGGGTTGCTGGTGGCCGACTCGATGCCAATAACGGATGGGGACGGCCGCAGGTACGGGGGGGGGGGGGGGGAGGGCTCTATAGGGGTGGGTGGATGTAGAGGGGCTATAGGGAGCTCTGTAGGGGCTGGGGGGGCTGGAGGTGCTCTATGGGGCATCTGTAGGGGTGGGGAGGCTTTAGCGGGGTGCTGATAGGGCTCTAGGGGCTGTAGAAGGGCTGGACGGCCTGGGGTGGGGGCTCCTGGGGTCACGTGTGGGTCTGTGGGGCCCCTATAGAGTCCCTGTAGATCCTGAGAGTGTCCCCCTGCCCCTTCCCTCCTCCAGGCGGAAACCCCCCACCCAGCCCCCATGGGCGGACCCCAGGGTACAGCCCCCCCAAACCCCCCTCATCCCCTGTGGCGGATTATGGGGATCTATAGGGTCCCTCACCCTCTTTGTATTTTCCTCCCCAGCGCTATAGGGGCCCTCCCCGTGACTCTGGGGCTGCCCCCCAATACCAGCAGCGAGGTGAGGGCTGCACCTGCACCTTCCTGAACCCCGGCCCCAGCGTCCCCTGCGGGGTCTGCGAGTGCCCCGCCTTGCCGGACGGCCCCCCAGCCCCCAGGCCAGTTTTGAATTTGAAATGTCTGAAATGTCTGAAACTTTAAATTTCCAAATTTTGGAAACCTCCAACCTGTAAATTTGAATTTTCTGAATGTTAAACTTGAAATGTGTGGGGTTTGGGATGTTGGCATTTTGAATTTGAAAGTGCCAAATTTTGAAATGTTTGCATTTTGAATTTGAGGTGTGTGGAATTTGAAATGTCTGAATTTTAAATTTGAAATTTCCAAAAGTTGAAATTTGAATTTCCAAATTTCAGAAATTGAACTTTAAATCCGCTCTGTGTTCTATTTAATTATACAGGCAACTTCAATTTAATCCCAATTGTATGCATGAAATTAATTTCAAGTAGTTTTAAAAGTCTAAAAATCTGAACAAGTTTTACTTCCATTGTATAATAAATTTAAGGAAGGTAAAATAATCTCTTTAAATGAAAAATATTTTTTCTTCCTTTGGAACAGGAGAACTTCTCCAGGGAGCTGTGACCGGGCTGTTTTACAAGGTTACTGGTCCCTTGGAGTGTATTTAGGAAACTGTGATTAAACGGCCTGAGCACAGCCTGTCCCAGGAGAAGCCACTGCAGTGAAATGGGAGCTGATCGGAAAATAAGCCCCCGGGGAGCCTGGTGCGGGGGGGACATCAGGGACACCCCTTTGTGCCCTGTGCTTAGAGCAGGGGAGCCTGCTGGGACGGCACTTACCTCCCAGGGACTGCGCAGAGTGGGAGCAGAGGCGGGGTCCCTGCTGACTCCTCCCAGCTCTGACAGGCTGCAGAAAATAAGTAAATAACATTTAAAAAAATAATAATTGTTTAAAAAATCACGAGTAGCACAGAAGAGGGTCTGCTTCAGAAACAAATGGCTCTGTAGGTGAAACGATGGATCAGATCAGGTTTCTAATTAATTCTCGAGTTCTCTGTCCTCTGCCTGACAGGGGTTTACTGAGGATCTCTCTGTAGTGGGCAGCTCCGCAGGGGACACCCAGCGGGCGTGGGGGGACACAGCAGCCAGACAGACCAGACCTACTGCTTGTTCCTGCTGTCAGTCAGGAAACCTTAAGGAGGGTGAAAGTTCCTGCTGTGATAGCAGAAGCCGAGCGGGATGAAGGGGCTTGAGAGAGATTGTTAGAGCTGTCTCTCCCATGCCGTAACTCCGTCGCAAGAAAAGCTTTCCCAGCTCTTGCCGCTCTGCTCTGGCTGCTCTGTCGGGGATCTCTCTGTGCCTGGCAGCAGCGGCTGTGTTGCCCCAGGCAACCCCAGGGACTCCCCACCCCGCTCAGCCCCACGGAGCCCCGCTGTGAGGTCACAGCTGCCACTGTGAGGTCACAGCTGGTGCCCACCAAGCCCCGTGGTGCGTGGGCAGGAGCCCACAGATGCTGTGCGGCTGCTGCCCCGAGCAGGTCACACTGCTGAGGCAGAGGGTGCAGAGCAGAGCGGGTACCCCCACGGAAATGTCAAGGAGAAGGGCACCCCCAAGGAGATGCCGAGGGGCCCCCACAGGCTCCCTGGAGAGCGAGGGCAGCGTGCCTGAGCCCCAGCCCACGGGGGAGGTGGCAGGGAGCACTAGGTAAGAAGTGGGCTGCTGCTGCCCAGGGTGTCAGGTCAGGGGGCAGCAGGGTCGCAGCCCAACATGAGCTTTGCTCAAGACTTGGCTCGTGGACAGACACAGGACTCCCTCTTTTTCAGGCAAAAGATGGCCTTGCAGAAGAAGAGGTTTCTGCAAGTCGTCCTGCTGCTCGCAGTGGCTCTTGGTGAGTTTGCATGAGCGAACATGCTGGGTGCCAGCTTTCTGCTGGCCAGCTTCCCTTCTTGGCCAGTGTGTGTGTGTAAACTCCCCTGGCCCAAGTGCTTTCTGAGTATGTCCGTGACTGGGACTTGCTTTTGGACTACCAGTAAGACTGGGAGTCTCCAGCCATGCTGCTGCTTGGCCACTGGTGCAAATGGCTTGCTCAGTCTGCAAGCCTGCAAGAGAAGGGTGTAGGTATTTCCAAACCCGAACTGGGGGCTCCCGGAGGGGCCGTGCAGGGGACTGGTGGAGAGGTGCCTCTCCTAGCCCGTGCAGCCTGGTCTCGGTGCCCCAGGAAACAGGGAGCAGCTCTGGGGCACTGAGCACACCTGAAGAGCACGGCTGTGCAGTCCCCTCAAGCCTGGGAGGGTGGTAACCCCACGTTACCCCACCAGCTGCCCCAGCCCCAAGGCAACAGGGAGGAGACGAGGAGACTGCAGGCATTGCCAGCAACCCCAGGCAAATAACTGTCTCTTTGTGATGTGAATTGCAGCTGGTGGTTACTGCTGGACCTTGCTGCCAGTGTGGAGCACATGCGCCAGGAGACTGGTGGAGGTCAGTGACTGGTAGGACAGGAACCTCCTGCAAGGGAGCGTTGCTGACAGTGCTGGATAAATAGCAGCCTCTCCCGCTTCCCTGCAGGGTGACCCAAAGAAGCGGCAGCGTTTGCCAGCTCTTCCTGGGGAAGCCTCTCCTGGGAAGCCCCGGCAGCTCTGGTAGTGGATACTGTAACGGAGTGTTCTTCCCTTTCAGGAGCTGACACGTGTGTCTTTAGTGCACCTGGAGACCCTGCGGTAAGAGACGTGTCCTGAGCTGCAATTGGGTCTGTGCGGAAGCATCGGCCGCCCTCGGGCTCCCTGCACGCCTTTTCCCAACGGCCGGGCGTCTGTACCTCCCTCCTGCCTTTGCACATGTGCCTGTCCTCTGTGCTGAGCTCAGACGCTCCCCCCACGGGGTGGGCCACTCTGACAAGAACGGCTTTTCTCTTCCTGCAGCAATCTGCCGGCTTTGTGGTTCGGGGAATCCCCAGACTTGGAGCTTCTGCAGGAGGTGGCTCAGCTGAGGCACATGATGAGCAGCAGGCAGAAGGTGACCCTGCATTTTGGGGAAGGAGGGCTGGCTAGGCAGAATGCCAGAGAAAGCACTCCCTGTGGGGGTTGTTGGGCTCAGACTGCTGGCCACAAGAAGCCAGCCTTTGCCAGGGGCTGGCTGGGAGAGCTGCTGTGCTGCACAGGCCTTCTCCGGGCCCATGTTAACCGGGCGCTTCTGGCGGCGGAGGCACCCGACAGCCTTCCCTTGGCATGCCGGGGCCTCTGGCTGCTCTGGCCGGGCCCTGGAGGCAGTGGTGAGACCCAGGCATGCTCATGGGGTCAGCCAGCGCTGGCAGGGCCTGAGCCCATCTCCCAGCTGACTTGGAGAGTGGGGAGGGTGGGGATGGGAGGGTGGGGACCCTCATTAACCCACCTCGGGGCCGTAGCCATGGCCACAGATACTGTTCCTCAGGCCTCGTGGCTCACACCAGCAGCAGAGCGTCTCGGCTCTGTGGACAAGGCTGGCCCTGTGTTTCCAACACTGACCCTTCACCTCCGTGGGTGCCAGCAGCCATGCTGCTCTGCCCACTGACGTGGTCCTTTCCTGTGTTCATTCACCAGGCAGTGTCCAAGATGGCCTTAGAAGTCGCCAGGATGTCTGACTGGGCCCTGGGAAGCTCTGGTATGGACACAAGCAGCCCCGTCTCCTTGCCCTGCGCTTTCCTGCAGCGCTCCTTATCCAGGCACTGCTCCCCAAAGTGGGGCAGCTGAAATGCTCCCTGGGGTCCCAGAGCCAGGCTGTGGCAGAGCAGCTCTCTCGGGCTCCCTCCCAGTCCTGCCCTTGGCCCCTGCGCGGGTGCCTCTGGTGCTGCCCCCACACACGTTGCTGCGCTGATGGAGGGGCTCTTCCTCCGGCTGCATCCGCGAAGGGAACGGCTGGGTCACCCTTTGCTGCCCACACAGCGAGCCCTCAGCTTTGCTCTGCTGTCGTTGCCCCGGCGCCTGCTGCCCCCCAGCACCCTCAGACCTTCTCCTCGTGGCGCCGTGGCAGCCGCAGTCGCCAGGCACAGGGATGCTGTCCCTGCCCCATGCAGCCGGGCACCCCCATGGCCTGGGGATGAGAACAGCACTGACAGACGTGGAGCTGCTCGGCGGCACCAGAAATAGTGTCTGAGCACCAGGTGCTCCTGGTCTGGGGCCTCTTGCAGTTACCTGCTCTCCCTCCCTTGCAGGTGCCGCCATCGATGTGCAGAGAAGTTCAGAGACCTTCACATGCAGAGAGAATTGGCGCTGCAGCATAGTGGAGTGGCTCTTTCGGACCAAACCTGGTGCTATTTTGGAGGTACTGTAGCAGAACTCACCAGTGCTGGTTTCCTTCCTTCTGTGAAGCTGGGACCGACCTCGGGGCTCTCCCCTCGGTCCAGGGCAGTGCCGCTCCAGCCCACAGTGCTGATCAGGTTCCTGAAACCAAAGCTCGGACACAGGGCTGGGCCTGCTGGAGATGAACGGTTCCCCTCAGGAGGGGAACAGGGCTGAACTGAGCGGAACTGCTGCCCCTTGCCCACAGGCCTCTGTCCCAGCTGAGTGAAAGACTTTCTCCCTGGTGACCTCCTTTCCACGTTTGTCCCTAACGGTGCCTTTTCAGGGGTGGGGGGCAGGAGGTAGGGGGGTGCCCTGCAGAGCCGCTGGGCAGAGAGGTGTTTCTGTATGGCCCTGACTAGGGTGGTTTCATAACCCAGTGTTCTCTTTTCCATAACACTGAGAGCCCCCTCTGTCAGGCAGCAAAGGCGGCCTCCTGCTTCTGTCCGCTCCTCACAGGCGCCTCATTTCTGAGCTGCAACAGCCACCCTAGACACACTGGTCCCGTGCTCCAAGTGGCACGAGCTGTGTTGTCCCCAACGCACTCTCATCCCTCACTGCTCTCTCGTTCTGGCTGCAGCCGGATATGTCCCCAGGGAACTGCTGGCCTCTCCAAGGGGACCAGGGCCAGGTGGTCATCAGGCTGCCAGCACGAGTCCGTCTGACTGCTGTCACCGTGCAGCACATCTACAAAGAGGTGTCTCCGTCTGGGACCGTCATCAGCGCCCCCAGAGACGTCGCTGTCTTTGTAAGTCTCTGCCGGGCGGGTCTGGTGGGGTCTGGCCCTGGGGGAAAGCCGTGACAGGGACTTGCCTGCTGCCTTTTGTGCATTCCCTGGGGTTTGTGTCCTGCTCTCTGCTGAGCACCGTGCTGCCCTGGGGGGATGCTTCAAGGGCTCCAGAGGTTTCATCCCTCTCAGGACGTATTCTGGCCAAAGGTCTCCAGGTTCTTGACCCTGAGGAGACTGAGCTCTGCCCCGGGCAGTGTCAGACAGCTGCTGGAGCCCGGGCGACGCTGGTACCTGCCCGGGCTGAGCCAGCGCGCATGTCCCCTCTGTGGGGCCGAGTCTGAACTGCTCTCCTTGTGCTTTGGCCCCAAGGGACTGGACGTGGATGGAGAGGAGGAAGTGCTGCTCCTGACCTTCACCTATGACGTGACCAAAGAGGCCATTCAGACCTTCCCTCTGAAGGTACGCTCCACGTGCGGGGGAGGATGCTGGGGAGGAAACCAGGCTTGGCTGGGAGCCCATGGCAGGGGGGTGTGAACGCATCCTCCCTGGGTACAGGGCCCTGGGCCCCAGCCCAGAGAGCCCTGGCAGGGCTGAGGAGCAGGCGGTGGTTCCAGCAAGGGAGAGCAAGGGCAGCATCACGCACAGTGACTCCACTCGTGGGAGCACGAGTCCTGAGAGAGCCCTGGCTGCAGGCAGTGCCCTCAGCAGGGCCAGCTGCGCACACGGCCCCTCCACCGAATGGCGCCTGTATGCCCTGGAGAAACGGGGATGGCCGGTGGCCAGAGCTGCCGGGCAGCACCGCTGCTGCATCCCATGGCCCGCTGGCAGCTGGACAGGGCCCTCTCCTCGCAGCAGAGCGGCCCCTTCTCTGCGGGGCTCCCCCTGCCAGGAGGAAGGCGGGCAGAGCGGGCAGCGGGGCCTCAGGGGGCTGCACACCAGCTGCCCCACGCACAGGAGCCCCTCCCTGGCCTCTCTGTTGGCGCAGAGCAAGGGGCAGGGGGAAGGGGGACGCAGCCCCAGCCGGGCCGGCACGCAGAGGAGGCCAGGAGCCTTCCCCCGTCCTGTGCCCCGGCCTCCCCAGCACCCCCGATGGCAACAGCTGCTCCCACCTGCCTCTGGGAGCTGGTTCCTGAGCAGGAGCAGGGCTGGCAGGGAGGGACTGACTGCACTGTCGCTCTTAACACCTCTTCTTCCCCTTCCCTCTTGTCTTCACAGACCGCACCGTTTCCCAGAGCTTTTTCATATGTCAAATTCCTTGTGAAGAGCAACTGGGGCAACCCTCAGTACACCTGCATTTACCGACTGCGGGTGCATGGGCTGAGGGCGAGCGCAGGAACCAGCTGAGCCCTGTCCTGCTCGGGGCCAGGCTGGAATTCCCTCTCCGTGGCTGAGAAGAGCACGCCTGAGGGCAGGGCTGGGTTGGAGCGTTCCACATCGGGTCACATCACGCTCCATGTCCAGGCGGATGCTGCTCCCCCGTGCCCAGTTGCAGTTCCCGGGTCGTGGCGGATTCTCTGGTGCGGTCAAGTTGCTGCTGGGACGGGCCTGGACCGGCCACCGCTCGGTGACCACCTTCACTTGTTCTGGACTTGCTGTCGTTACTGTTGGTTCTGTTAGGTTGAATAAAAAAATTTACTAATACTGTGAATTTCTTCTTTTGTCCCTCTCCTATTTCACCGGGCTGGGGGGGTGGAAGTAAACGACTAGCCATGTGGCGATTGGCCGCTGGCTTGAGTTCAAACCACAACACACCAGAGAAGAACAAGAAGGACCAAAATAAGAGGGGAGAAATAAATAAAAGCTGTGGCTGTTCAGCTCAGCGTGGATTTGTCTCCAAAGGGGGGGGCACAAGAAGAGCCCTGGGGGGAGGGTGCCTGGTGACATGGCCCCTGCCCAGCCTGCCGGCAGGGCTGGGGACACCAGCAGCCCTGGGGACAGCTCCTGGGGGCTCCCAGGGCTGGGGCGGGGAGCTCCTCGCGTGCCTTGGCCAGACCAGGGCTGGGGAGCGCACGGAGCCCTGTGGCCCAGCACCTGCCCAGCAGCCGGGCCCTGCCTTTGGGGGGGAACCCGTCATTTCCATCAAGTGGGAGTGGGGAGCCCCTTCCCCACCCCGTGAGCATCCCGGGAGCTGTTTGTGCCCGGGGGCACACACAGACACAGACTGTGACCTGCTGCCAGGCCCCCCTTGCTCAAAGCCTTGAAATAACTAATAGAGAGCGAGTGCACAGATCGTGCCAGTGCACACATCTCATTTCCCGCTGTAATAAAACTTCCTCAGCATCTCATTCCTTCTCTTCCTCCCTGGAAGAGGAGGGTACAGTGGGGGCCCAGTGCTGGGGGGGCGACTGGACGGGCAAAGCCCGCGCCGGGTGTGTCTGGGCACCTGTGCCGGGGCTGCCCGTGCCGCCGGGCGCTGCCTGGTCGCAGGCTCCTCCCTGGCTTTCCCACCACGTTTTGTCCCCATCGTGTGCAGGAGGGGAAGGACAGAGCAGCTGGTGTCCATCCGGCAGCAAGCAGCCCAGGTCAGACCCCGCTCCTGGAGGCAGTAGCTCAGGAGAGGCACAAGGCAATTTCCCGCCTCAGCCCCGGGAGCTGCTGCTGCGCACGCAGAGAAGGCCCAGAGCCGGGACGCGAGCCCCTGCCTGAGCCCTGTGCCGGCACACCCAGGCAGCAGGACAGCGAGGGTGAGCCAGGCTGGGCCAGCGGTGGCTACAGCAGGAGCTGCTCGGTTGCCAAGGCTACAGCCAGGCCGGTGCCTTCCCAGACGTGGTGGTGAGGCCCAGGGAAGGGGCCAACAGGCTCCTCCTGGAGAGCTGCAGGGCCATAGGACGTGAGGTAGCTCACCAGCTGCCCCCCCTTGAAGTTTATTAAAACGTGACACCCCCAGCGCTGCTCCCTGGTGTCTGCGGGAGACGCAGTCACTCTGGCTCCCCACAGGCAGCACCAGGCGCACGGGCTGGGACCTGCAGTCCTGTTCCGCGTGCTGGTCCCGCAGCTTGCTCGCTTTACTCATCCCAGTTCCTCCAGTAGCTGCACCCGGGGCACACCTACTGGTCCGGTCCCAGCGGCTGGAGCTGAGACCCTCACTGTCACCTGTGCCCTGTGCTGACGCCAGACCTAACCCGCTCCCATCGCTGGCACGACAGACGGGATCTGACCCCGACCCGTCCTGACTTGGTCACCTCACCCAGCGCTGGGTGCAGGTGTTGGCTCTCAGGCGAGGTGGGATCCACCTGCAGTGGATCCATCCCGGCAACTGCCGGTGAGATAGGGAATTTAAACAATTTTAGTGAGATGGCGCAGGACTGAGGAGCTTGCGCCAAGATGAGGGGCTATGCGCGAAGACATACCAGGGGCTGACACTGTTGCTAAGATATCATCTTCTGGCTCAAACAGAAGCTTCCTATTGTCCTTGAAGTAGTACAAATCAGCAATAGATCACGTCAAATCCTAGCACAAACTGGCCTTGCGGTTTAGCTAGGAGCCAGGGAACAACTGAGGCTGCGCAGAAGGACACGGTAAAAAGTTCATCAGCGAGGAAGAGGAGATACTTCATCTGTACCACCCTCGCCCAGGAATTTGCAACCACCAAAGGAGCTCAACGCGCAGACGCAAGAGGAGGAGACCTAATTACCATGAGAAGCGAGGGGAGGCGGGGAAATATTCTGTTTATGTATAAGCATTCTATGAATATGCATTATTTTGTAATATATAAGCAGGACGAGAGCTGCAAGGGGTGCACATGCTTGCTGAGGAGTGATCCCCTATGCGCCCGGCGCTGAATAAACATACCTACTTTACAACTGCACAGTTGTGGAGTTAGTTTTTTCCGCAAGTCACCGGCACCACCCCCCGCGGTGGGGGTGGGGTTTTTTTTTTTTTTGTATTTTGGGTTTTTTTGTGGTTTTAGGGTTTTGTGTTGTATTTTTCATGGTTTTGGTGATTTGGGGTTTTTGGTGGTTTCGGGTTTTTTGTGTTTTCTTTTTAGGTGGTTTTGGGGGTTTGGGTGGTTTTTGCTGGTTTGGGGTTTTTTGCTGGTTTTGGGGCTTTTATTTTATTTTTGGCTTGCATTTTTTAATTTTAAATTTTTTCATTATTTTGTTATTCTTTATTGCTGTCCCCCCAAGCCCCCCCGGCAGCCACGCGACCTCTGCCCTGGCAGGTGCCTCCAGCCCAGGCCCGGCTCTGCCCTTCTGCTCCCTGCGCAGGGAGGGGTCACTGCTTGTTTTGGGCTCAGAACCGTGGGTTTTGGGAGCCGGACGGACTGACCCGTGGCTGCAGCCCCTGGGGCTCTAGAAACCCGTGGGCTTTTGGGGGGAAAAAACTACTTGGGTTTGTTTCAAAGCAGAGTTGTTCAGTATTTGCCAAAACCCCTTTTTATAAATGGGAGAGGAGAATCTCTTGGAAATTCTGGGGGCGCTGGAAGCGTAGAGTTTGAAAAAAAACTATTAGAAGGGACATAAAAATCCATAAATCCCCAATGCTGAAGGTCTCCGTGAGTCGTAAAGTGCCAAAACCCCTTTTTCGATGAAAGCTGTGAGACCTGCAGTGGAGGCGGGGAACCCCCCGTGTTTTGGTGTGAGAAAATCTATTTTTGTGCTGTATTTTCTCTCTGCGGGGCGGGGGAGCTGCTGGGTTTTGGTGTGAACAGGCTGTTCCTGGCGCCTCTCGTCCCCCGGCAGCCGCCGGGTTTTTCCTTATTAAAGGAGCTGTTTGGGCAAACGCTGGTTTGGGTTTTTCTGGGGGCTCAGCACCGCTCAGTCCGTCGCCACGCCGAGGGGGGACTTGGAAGAACCGGGTTTAGCTGGGCTTGACCCCCCGTCTCCCCCCCAGCCCCGTTACTTGACTGCCAAAGGCTCTTGATGGGCAGAAATTCTCTCTTTTTGACCCAAATGTGTGTGTTTCTCCAGAAGCAGCCCCAGGGCCCAGGTCCCCGTGCACCCCGATAATACCCTGCGCCTAGTCCCCAGGCAACCCCTGTACCCCAACGCACTGTGCACCCCAGTACCTGTGCACCCCAACACACTGTGCCTCCCTTCCCCTGCACTACGGTTCACTGCGCCCCCGGGTAACCTCTACACCCCACTCCCTGGACACCACAGATTCTGCTGCACCCCAGCCCCCTGCACCCCGATACACCCCCCCCTCCCTGTGCATGCCCATCTTTGTGTACCCCAATACACCAGCACCCCGCTTCCCATACCTGCTGATGCACTTCGCCCCTGCCCCGGATCCCTGTGCACCCCCGCCCCGTGTACCCCGATACAGCTCACACTGTTTTCTGTGCTCCCGCCACCCCACACACCCCAGCCCCTGCACCCTGTTCCCAGGCGCACCCCAGGCCCTGGCAGGGGGGGGTCGGCCCTGGACCCTCCCGGTGGGAAGGGGCATGGTTCTGGGGGGTGGGGGGGCTGCGCCTCGCGCATGCCTGGCCCCTCCTGTCTAATACCGGCGGGATGGGACTGACAGACAGACACCGCCATGACCTCCGAGGGGGAGCCCGCCCCCCCCTTCCCCTCTGGCACCACTGCACAGAGGATGTGCCCAGTGAGTGGGGGGGGGCACCTGGGAGGGGTCTCCCCTTTCCCGACAATTATACCAGGCACTGGGGGGTCCCCCCATCCTGGGTATCAGGGGGTCCCCCCTCCCGAGCATCACACTGGGGGGGGATTTCTGCAGCCAAAACCTCCGCAGAGGCCAACAAGCTCTGGGACAGCTCTGCGGTGGGTGGCTGTGGCAGGGGTGGGGGCACCTATGGGCGCTCCTGGATGCCTGTAATGGGGTTTCTTTTCCTTCCCTCCACACCCTCAAAAAATAAACTTAAAAAATCTCTGCAGCTTGGCTTCAAGCAATGGAAGAGCCACGGAACAGTGCGGCCCTGGGAGCACCGGTTGGAGATGGTCGGTGATAAAGACAAATAAAACTCTTTCCCTGTGACTTCGGGAATCTGTGTCCCTGTAGCTACATCCCACCCCGCTTCTGGAAATACGTTTTCTTTCAAAATCATAATTGAATATATGTTCATGAAATGCCCCGAAGACTGGTATATCAAAACAAAGCAATGTATATTAAAGAGGAAATAGGCACAGAAATATTTTTAAAATCGGGAAATTTTATTTTAAAATATTCTTTGCTTTTCTTCTTTCCTTATTTATTCTTTTGTTTTTATTGACATTTTATAAACTTTTCTATCATACTCAGGCCTGCAACATAAAAGACAGATATTTCTATGTCTTGCAGAGTGATAAAGACAAATAAAATACACTTGTAAGGGAATGGGCTTCACTCCAGTTTGGCCTTTATTATCACCTCCACCCCCCTCAGTGAACGGCAACCGGCACCAGTCCCGGCTCCTCCTTATACCGGGATTCTAAACCATCCCATCATTTAAACTGGATATGAGGGGGAGGGGAGATCACTGGGCCTGCTGGCAATAAGCTCAAGGGAAGCGAGCCGTTGTTCTTGTGGGGGACTTGAACCTCCCAGATATCTGCTGGGAACACATGGTTGGACTGGATGATCTTACAGGTCTTTTCCATCCTCGATGATTTCTGTGATTCTGCGTGATTCTGTGCCAAGGCTTGAAGGGTGGTGGGTGGGGAGGGCTCTCCCCGTGCCGTTCCATTGGAGAGAAGGGATCGATGTTTAGGAGTCATGGAAGCACCTGAGAAGGGTCTGGTAGGGAATGGGGCCCACGCTCACAAAAGGGGGTTGGATTCATGAGCTCATCTCAAGTGCATCTGTACCAACGCACGCAGTGTGAGCAGCAGCCAGGGGAGCTTGAGGCCGTGCTGCAGCACGAGAACTCTGACACAGCAGCTGCCACAGAAACGTGGTGGGACGCCTCACACGGCTGGAGTGTGGCAATCGATGGCTGCAAGCTCTTCAGGAGGGACAGACAGAGCAGGAGTGTCAGTGGGGTGGTCTGTGAGTCAGAGGATGCTGGGAGAGCTCAGAAATCAAGTACAGTGATAGCAGGGTTGGGAGTGTGGGGGTTAGGTTAAGGGCCAATAACGCAGATCTTGCTGTGGGAGTCTGCTACAGACCCCCCAACCAAAGCGGTGAGGTGGGTGAAGCTTTCTATAAACAGCTGGGAGAAATCTCACGGTCACTTGCTGTTGTTCTTGTGGGGGACTTGAACCCAAGAGGTTAAAGGAGGTTGGAAAAGCCCCTTGGGATCATCGAGTCCAACCCTCAGCCCGACTCTACAAAGTTCTCCCTACCCCACATCCCCCCCCAGCTCATCCCAACGGCCCTTAAACACCCCCAGGGATGGGGACTCCCCCCTCCCTGGGCAGCCTGTTCCACTCTCTGACCACTCTTGCTGGGAAACATTTTTCCCTCATGTCCAGTCTGAGCCTCCCCTGTCACAGTTTCCAGCCGTTCCCTCTTGTCCTGTCCCTGATCCCCTGTGGGCAGAGCCCAGCCCCAGCCTCTCTGCAATGTCCTGTCAGGAGCTGCAGAGAGGGATGAGGGCTCCCCTCAGCCTCCTCCTCCTCACACTGAACACTCCCAGCTCCTTCACTGGCTCCTCACAGGATTTACTCTCCAGCCCTTCCCCAGCCTCGTTGCCCTCCTCTGCCCTCGCTCCAGCCCCTCGAGATCTCTCTGGTATTGATGTCACTGAAAACTGGGATAAAAACTTATTGACCCCAATGTGATGTAGATAAGCAGACACTTCTTTATTGACGGCCGGACGTGTAGGGGAAGGTTCTCACCAACAACACGTGCCAGGCACCAGAATCATGCACCTTATATAGAACTTTTCCAAGAAATCATTAACATATTCTCCTCCTATTTCCGATTCTGCGCAGTAGAGGTTAGAAATGTCTAGAAATGGGTCTGGGGTGTAATGTGAGTAGGTGGTCCGTGAGTCGGTGGTCACGATCTCCCCCTGCCGGAATTACCTTTTGCTCAAGGACACAGTTTTCTTGGCAGGTACTTGCAAGCTGTTACGGTTACTGCCCTCAGTTCCCATTAATCCTGGACCTTGACAACTACTTGCATTCTTCTAGTCCTATGTATGTGTTATAAATCAGATTACAAATCACCTTGTGTTTTGTTACCTAGGTTCTAACCGTTCCTACTAAACAGTTATGACCAATCCCTTCGGCCTTGGTACGGGGCTGTACAGGGGATTTTAGAGTAGCAGTTGGTTGCTAGATTCAAAATACAATAAATGTAAAATGATTTTTACTAAAATATCTCTTAATTCTATACTTATATTAAAATCAAACACAATTTAATTTCTGTTGATAATAAAATCAGTAACATTGAGGTGCCCAGACCTGGACACAACCCTCCAGGTGTGGCCTCACCAGTGCAGAGGGGGACTGTCACCTCCCTACTTCTGCTGGTCACACTATTACTAATCCAAGCCAGGATGCCGTTGGCTTTCTTGGCCACCCGGGCACACTGCTGGCTCATGTTCAGCTGCTTGTCAATGAGAACCCCCTGATCCTTCTCCTCCAGACACCTCCAGCCACCCCTCCCTGAGCCTGTAGTGGTTGTGGCCCAAGGGCAGGACCTGGCACTTGGCCTTGTTGAAGCTCATCCCATTGACATTGGCCACCGATCCGATCTGTAATAAACTATTGTAACCAATTTGCTAAATTAAGCAAGGTAGGTACTGTAATAAACTGTTGTAACTAATTTGTTAGGTTGGGTAGGGGGGGGTATGATACACTTGAATGATCTGTAAATGTTAAACCATCAAAATGTAAAGTGTGCCATTGGGTTAGAACAAGTAACAGTGACTCGTAACTGCTGTTTGAAGAAAAGCACCCCAAAAAGATGAGATCATGAGGCTTTTAAAAGATCCAATAGGAGAAAAGCGCACCAGGAGACCAAGGCTTCGAGACTTTCAAAAGACCCAACAGGAGGAGGACACGCACCCCAGCAACCCAAATGATCCAATGGAAAAGAGCAGGACAATCATCTGACGGGAGGGGATTGGTTAAAGGCGATGGCACAAGAGTATAAAAACCGCTGCTTTTGGAACTCGGGGTGCGTGTGGCAGAGCTGTGGCTCTCCACGCACCCAGCGCTGCTTTGCCTATTGCTTCCCACCCTAAGTCGATTGAACCCAAATAAAACAATATATATTTTTATAAAAATTGGCTTTGTCTGATTATAACAAATCTACCCCAGTCTCTCTGCAGAGCCTCCCTGTCCTCATGCAGATCGACACTCCCGCTTCACTTGGTGCCATCTGCGAACTCACCAATGATCCACTCTGTGTACTTATCAAGATCATCCGTGAAGATGTTGAACAGAAACGGTCCCAACACCGAGCCCGGAGGTCACCACTTGTGACCGGCCGCCAGCTGGATTTAGCTCCACTGACTACCCCTCCCTGGGACCGGCCATCCAGCCAGGGCTTGACCCAGCAGAGCGTTCCCTCCTCCAGGCCATGGGCAGCCAGTTTTTCTATGAGAATTCTACGGGAAAGTGTGTCGAATGCTTTTTGAAAGTCCAGGCAGAGAATACCCACAGCCTTTCCCTCGTCCAACAGTCGGGTCACCTTGTCACAAAAGGAGATCAGGCGAGGACCCTCACCCTGCCCTCTCGGCGGGGAAGGGGAGGAGACGGGCAGCACGAGGGATGGGGGGGCAGGGACGGCTCAGTGACCGGGGATGGGCTGCAGCGGGATTTACAGACGCGTTACTGCAGCAGCTCTGTCGCGAGAGAAATTCTGCGTGTGAGCGGTGAGGACCGAGAAGGAGTTTCACCGGGCGACAGAGCGGAACGCCCCGAGTCCTGTGTTAGTGTTTGCGCTCGAGGTCCCCCCACAAATGACGTTTCAGCGGCTTAAGCTGCGCGAAGCGTCTTTTGTTTCCTCCCGGACCGCACCGCGTCGCTGAATCGCCCGTCGGGGGAAATCCCGGATCGGCGTCGCCTCCGGGCTCTGCGCGCCGAGAGCCGGATCCCCATCGCAATCCGGTAACGAGGGCAGCGCGGGCGGCGCCGCTCCAGCCCCGGAGAGCGCCCGGCGGCGGCGGCGCGGGGACCGTGCGCGGCCGCGGCCCCGCCCGCGGAGTCCCGGCCCCGCCCGGAGCCGAGACGCGGCCGCGGCCCCGCGCGACCGGCCCCGGGAGACGCGGGCGCCCCCCCCGCCGCGGGCGCAGCGGCCCCGTCGCGCAGGGGCGGAGGCGCCGGGGCCGGGCGGGCGCGGAGCCCCGCGCGCAGACGGCCGCGAGCGCGCGGACGCTCCCGCGCAGGCGCACCGCGGGCACGGGGCGCGGCCCCCCCCCGCGCAGGCGCGGTCCCGCGCGGACGCGCGGCGGCTCCCCGGCCCCGCCCCCCGCGCACGCGCCCCCGGGCCGCACGCGCCGCCGTGACCCGGCCCGGGCCGCACGCGCTGGGGGAGGGTCCGGCCCCGCCCGCGCGGCCCGTCCCGCCGCGCCCCGGCCCGCGGCCCCGAGGCGGGGGAGCGGCGGCCGCCCCGCCCGAGCCGGCGGCGGACGGGGACGGCGCGGATCGCCCCGCGGCTCCGCTCCCGCGGTCAGGCTGCGCTCGGGGGGGCGGCCGGTCCGTGCGCGGGGGGGCGCGGAGCGAGGCGCGGGGCCGGCGGGAAGCGCCGCCGCGGGCCGCGGCTCCGTCGCCCCGAGGCCGCTGCCGGCCGCTCGCTCCGCTCGCCGCGTCTCGGTGGCGGCGCTCGGCGCTGCGCGGGGCCGCCGCGGGGCCGTCGGGGGTCCCGGGACGGGCGGGGGATTCTCTCGGGCTCTGTGTGGGGACCCGGGACGGGCGGCCGGGAACGCGCGGGTGTGTGTGTGTGAGATCTGCGCGTGTTCGTGGGAGAGAGAAAATGCACGAGGGACGAATCGAAAGCTGCGAAGGACAGTTAAGAAAATGAGAATAAAATGGGGGTTTCTGGGCGCCAAGTCCGTGTGGAAATTGCACTTTGGGCAATAGTGAGGTTGAAGAAAGGGTTCGTTTTCCCGCTCCTTCCCGGTCTGACCGGGACTGTGGGTGTTTTCGGGGGTTTTGGAAAGCTGGAGGGGAGCTGTCTCGAGGGAACGCCGCTGTCGGACTCCCGGCGGTACCGGACGTTCCCCTCCAGACCCATCTGCCGAGGTTCCCGGAGATCTGGGTTAGAGTCTGGCCCGCGATGGCTGCTATAAAACGCTTTAATCAGGGGAAGAGTGTAACGGCTCGAGAAACCAGAATTGATGCCCCGGCTGCTGCTGGGGGAAGGTGGGAAGGGAATGTATAGAAGTGTCAGAACTCTTTTTGGTGCAGGAGGAACCCCGGGCAGCGGTGCCAGGATCTCTGGGATCGGGTGTGTCTGGGATATACCCACGGTGAAGCGATGCTCCAGACCCTGGGTTTGTGCTCTTGATAACACATGACCGGCCGCACGCGTACCGAGAGCAGCCAGGGGTTGTTTTTCTGGTGGACGGAGCCGTTTGGATTGCTGGTGGACTTTGTATGAAACGCGTAAGTGCGGATGTGAAGGGTTTTGCCTCAGAGGCGAGAGCCTGGAGCCTTTGCTGTGAGTTGGCAGCGCTGTGACTTCTCGTGTCCCTGGGCAGAGCCCGGGGTTGAGAAGAGCCCCGCTGCTGTGCGGAGCTCCAGGCGGCACACAGGGGACAGGGCTCCAGAAACACGGTGTCAGTGGGTGGCGCTGGGTTTACTGGTAAAGGTCAAACCGAGGTTTTTCCCCGTTAACGTTATTTTTTGTTTGTTTGTGTGTTCTGGTGTGCTTAACGTATTTAAAAGCAACAAATGAATTGTTTTAAATTAGTAATAGGTAGCTGAACTCTAAAGAACAGGCAAATCTCCATCTGTTGGGGAGGCCTTTTGTCTGTTACCTGACCTACTTTGTGTACCAGTCTGTTACAAGAGCTGGAGGAATCACACTGTTTCATGGAGAGTTTGAATAGATTTTCTTGTAAACTGGTAACAGTTATTTCCTTGGGTAAGCTAGTGGTGCTTCTAGTCAGGAGATACCCTGGTGAGTGTGTGAAGTGAGGTGATGCTTGGTCAGATCCCAGATGTCAGCAGTGCAGAGTGTGTTCTTGAGCAGCATCTTGGCACTGAACTTGTGCCACAGCGCTGTCCGGCTCCCTGAGAACTGAGAGCCTCTGGGTTCTAGTGCTGCTCCCTGCTGTGGGGGCTCACGAGCTGCTTCTGTGTTATTTTGCACATATGTAAATATTTGTTGCTTTGTGTAAGGTGCCTGTGATGATGAATGTGAGGAGAAGCGTGTGGGTTCAGCTGTGAAGGTGTTTGTTAAACCTCTGTTCGTGTCCATTAGTCTCCTATAGCTCAGCGTCATAAAGCTCCTTGTAGGCAGGGTGTGACTGTTCAGAAGGTGTGTAATTCCTTAGCCTGTGCACTCAGTGAGCATTAGTACAGTCTGTCACACAAGCCTGCAAAAGTTGTTCTGTCCAGTCTGGAAACTGCTGATGCGATGCAGATTCATTTTGTCTGATGTTCAGGATTTCATTGGCTTATGTGGGGTTTGGGCTTCTTTGGGCTCTCGGAGATTCATTTGCTTTTCCTACAGAAAGGCAGATTTAGTTCATAAGTGTATCTTTCTGTTAAAAACCTGGGCCAATAACAAGGTGGCAGTATGAGAGTGCCCCAAGTAGCTCTTCCCATCGCTGAGGGCTTCCTGGGAGGATTCTGTTCAGGCTGCACATACACAGGGAATAGAGTTTAACATTACTGTTTGGTCTGGGTTTTTATTAAGAAAAATAGAGCTGTAGAGCAAAATGCTAAACGTCAATCACACTCTTAAGAATGATTTTTTTCTTGCTTTGCTAAAACTAGTTTTCTGTTTGAATTTAAATGTTTGAACCAGTTTCCATGGTGCAGTATTTCATACAAGTTTTCATTCTTTTTGAAGTCAGAATCACGAAAGGTAGATTTAACCTGAACTTTTAAAGTGGGATATTATACTTTGCTAGCACACAATACAGTTTATCAAGGGAAGTAAACTGAGCCACACTTGAATGTTGTGGGGTTTTTGCTTTAAGGGTATTTTGTGACTTTCCTGAGCTCAAGCGTAAATGTGAATATATTACAGATACTACGGTGGTATTCGTGTCATCTGAGACAAATTCTTATTTTGAATGAATTTTGATTACAACTAGCTTAAACATTCCCCCCCCCCCCCCGCCAAAGTCTAACTTCAAAAATACAAAACTTTGGATATTAGGTGTTTCTTTACAAAATCTCTACTTTGCTATTTTGGTTTTTTGAAGGTCTTCACAAAAATTCTGTCTCAGTTTAGCAAACAATTACATATTTTCAAATGTGCATCAGGCATTATGCCAAGTGCAGGGTCCTACACCTGGGTTGAGGCAATACCAGTACGGACTGGGGGATGGCTGGGCTGAGAGCAGCCCTGTGCAGAGGGACTTTGGGATATTGGTGGGCAAAAAATTGGACATGAGCTGGCAGCCAGGACAACAATCATCTCCTGGGTTGCGTAACAAGAAGCATGGCCAGCAGGGCGAGGGGGGGGATTCTCCCCCTCTATTCCATTCTGGCGAGACCCCCCTGCAGGGCTGGGTCCAGCTCTGGGGACACCAACAGCAGAAGGACACGGACCTGCTCGAGCGGAGCCAGGCGAGGCCACAAAGATGCTGGGGGGGCTGGAGCCCCCCTGTGAGGACAGGCTGGGAGAGTTGGGGGGTTCAGCTGGAGAAGAGAAGGCTCTGGGGAGACCTTAGAGTGGCCTCTCTACATATAAAGGGAGGTTTTATGAAAGATGGAGAGAGACTTTTTACCAGGGCCTGTAGTGCCAGAACAGAGGGCAGCGGGTTAAAACTGAAGGAGTACGTTCAGACTGGACAGAAGGAGCGTACATTGTTTTTACCACGAGGGGGGTGAGGCCCTGGCACAGGTCGCCCAGAGCATCTGTGGCTGCCCCCTCCCTGGAAGGGTTCAAGGCCGGGTTAGACGGGGCTTTGGGCAACTTGGTCTGGCGAAAGATGTCTGTGCCCATGGCAGGGCCTTGGACTAGATGATCTTTAAGGTCCCTTCCAACCCAAACCATTCTAAGGTTATAAATAATAATAATTAAGTAATAAATTGTCCTCTTTCCCACTGTAGTCTGCAAACTGACATCCAAGATGGCATATTTCAGTTCTTTTTTTTTTTTTTTTTCCTTTTTCTTCCCCCATACTTCTGTGGTTTGGAAATAGGATTTCCATAGAACAATCCTTTTCCTAATTTATCACTGTTATTTTTCACAGTCATTTTTCCCGTCATTTAATTTTTCTTCTCACAGTACTTTTTCTGTGTGGATGTACTCAATCAGAAACTTCCATGTGATAAATATTCTCTGGTGTTCTTAGGGAATAGTAAGGTTTGAGGCTCACCAGTCTTGACAGCTGGGAAACTGGAACTGAGCAGCTGAAAGCTGGTCTAGGATTGGGGCATCTGGGTTTGCTGGCACACTTGGAGTTAATTTGTTCTGTATTTGCTAAAGATTAATGAGAAAGTTGCTTTCTGTTATTCTAAGAATAACCAAACAGTGTGTATATCCACACTCTGCACCTACAAGCACTCGACAAACCTCAGTCTGGAAATTACACTGTTAGAACACGTTCAGAAATACCCATTTGCTGCTGTGATTATAAATAAATCAGGATGTGACATGTCCTAAGAAAAAACCTGGCAAAGAGGAAAGTTGTCATCTGAGGCAAATATCTACAGATTTAGATGTTTAAAATGAAACTTAAGTTATGTGCTGGCTTTTAAATAAGCTTTTCATAAGGCAGCTTTTAATCTGAATCTGATGATGGAAACATGGTTTTAATTGTGCGTTTGTGGCTGGTGCTTCAGTGTGAGAGCGCATTTCCTAGGCTGTCGGTGTCCCTGTGCAGCATTTGAACTGGAGAAGATGATGCTGATCAGTAGCTGCCTGCTGATGCATTGTTTCAGGTTGAAGTGCTCTGCTCTGTGCTTATTTTGGTGCAATGTTATTTACAGATATATTAACATTTAAGGGGAATAGATTGCTTTGTAAATAAATTGGCAGCGGGAAAACATTTCCAAGAACTTACATGTGTGGAACAAATTGTTTGCTCTACTTTGCTATGATCTAAATGATCTAAGACAGCTAGGGTGTTGGTTAAATCCAGAACTTCAAAGGACTTTTGAGATTTCCATGGAATATCATGTTCCACGTGGAGTTACACTTGCATTTTTCCCCAGTGTCTGCTGAAAGCTAATTTTGCTTATTGTTTCACTTTTTTTTTTTTTAATCCTGTCATGGCAGTTGTGGTTTGTCTTTAGTTCATTTCAGTGGTTACAACATTTGCAGAGAGACAAATATAAGGGACCCATCATGGTATAAATGCTTGAGAGCTGGAAATCCAAACGCTTTGGCATTTATAACTCCGTGAAGGAACTTGCAGGCAGTGATTTCCTAGAGGAACATAGAAGAGTGCTGTGAGACACAGGTGCCCAAGGGGATTAGATGTTGCTCTTCTGTCCGTGCAGAGTCTGGGCATTGAACACCGAGCTCCAGACCTGGAATTTATGAATTTCTCCTCACAGTGAGCAGACAGCTAAGAAAAAGAGTCTGTTGGGTTAGTGTGCAGTCTGCTCTTGGAACAGAGTGCTGCAGCGTGGGGCTTTTGAGAACAAGCTGATGAACAGTGGCAGTATATCCAACAGGATTTATTTTGCATTGTCTGAGTTTGTGTTCTGTGCTGCCACATTTGATCAGACAAGTGGAGGACAGTATCTGTTGTCTTAAATTTGTAGAGTTTTCACTTGCAGCACAGTTGAAATTTCAGTAGGAATCAGAGATGTCCTGTCTGCACACCTTGGGAACAGAATGAGCACCAGCCCGGGTGTTTGCGTTAACTCAGTATTAACTGTTTTCACCTTGACAGTGTTGTTCTGGAATGCTTTGCTCCTCTTAAAACATTTTGTTGCATTACCACTTCAGATCAGCCAAGTCCTCATTACAAAATCTTGAAAGGTATTTGGTTTTCCTCTCCAAGTGTAGAAAAAGTGAGAGGTAATGAGGTCTAAGGAAGAAAGGTTGTATTTTCTTGCATTTGTCCTTAGTAATAAAAGCAAACCAAAACAAAGTCTAGAAAATGTATGGTGGGAGGGGGAAGAACCAGAATTTTGTAAAGTGTTTTTGAGTGCTTTTGCTTGCTGGTTTGATTTCCACAGAGCTGTGTGGGTTTGCATATGTCAGTCAATTGAAAGTAATTCTTCGCTTTGATTATGACTTGAGAATAAAATTAATGTTGCGTAGGGCTCAGTATATGTAAATTGATATCTAAATGCTGCTGTAAGTATAATTACTTTAATAGCAAAAGACAAAATCAAGTTGACTAGCAGTTTTTAATTAGATTAATATAAACCATTTGTGATTGAATACAATGCTGTCTACAAAATTAGATACTATATGCACGCATGTGAAATCAGTTCAGTAACATACTGGGTCCAAATTAGCTGTTCTTACCATTTCCGTGACTGAAAAGAAATTTGAGTTTTATGCTACCATTTTACTAGTCCAGTATCACTAACATACACAGGGAAGATGCATTAATGTTATTGCTGGGCATTCAACCTTGACCTACACTGGTTCTTGTTGGCTTAGAACTTAACTTTGCAAATACAGCATTTGGCAAAGAAAATCTTTCACCTAATTTGAAATCATATTCAGCTCAGTAAGAGCAAGATATTGGAAATGCCATTGTATTACAGCTCCTTTAGATCTTCCTTTTACATTCCAGACTCTCCAAGTGAGAAAAAGGTGGGTAGGTCACTGCCAGTTAGCAAAGACTTTGGAATTTATTATTGTGAGCAGTAAAGCATCTATCTGTGGGAGTGATAAACCCAATTAGCCCAATGTTTATTGTGCTTTTAAATGTTGTAGTCTTAGTACGGATTTCCATACCTGCGTGTGTGCTCAGTATGAACTTACTGAATTGTGCACTTTGAAAAGGGGTCAGTGGTGCACTTCTACCGTCTGCATCGTGAGCATTTGTAGGAATACTGGTTTAGACAATGTCCTTCAAAGGAGCCCGTCTTAGATACACAATTCCAAGAACCCCTCGTTACTTAACTTGCATTTTATTTGTTTCTAAATAATCAAAAGCCCGACTACTTGAGGCTTGGCTAGGACACCGAGGATGGCTGTTAAAAGGCAGGTGGCTTTTTGTCCTGCGGAGGCCTCCAAGAACATCCTCACTGTCAGCGTGGAGTCGCAGCAGCTGCTGGAAGAGTTTGAAGAAGTCATCGGTGACCTGAACTCCAACCCAGCAGGGCACAGGCGCAAGCAGCCCTCGCTCCAGCAAGTGGCGAAGGCGCCTCGGCTTTCCAGCTCCGCCTTGCTGAGCCGGGTGAGCAGCCTGAGCTGGGGTCACTGGAAGGGGACTTGGCCTGGGAAGGCACCTTTGACACCAGCCGCCACGGGGAATTCTCCCTTTTTGAGGATCTGGAGCTCGCGCCCCCGAACAACCCCGCGACAGGCAACCTGGGCTTGAGAGGAGAGGGGCAGCCCGTGGGCTGCGCCCAGGGGCAGGAGCAGGTCCTCACCGAATCCAGCCAGAACCCCCTCGAGTTTGAAACCTTGATGGCCCCGTCCCTGCTGCAGCATCCCTGGGGTGAAGAGGCAGAAGGTGACCTCTGCAACGGGGACAACATCGGGCAGCTGTTTGAGCCCAGCGGTGCCTCTTTGCCAGCGGATGGGAGCGACTGAGCAGTCTGGCATCTCGCGTCTAAGTTGATAAATTCAGCACGTTTGCTTCTTGAGATGTTTTTCTATAATCTATTACATAAGGTCTATTCAAAGAACTCTCTTTTTAGCACCAGCATCCCTTAATAGCGGGGCGATAGGGGAGGTGCAGTTTGGGTCTGGGTCGGGTTCGGGGGGGGGGGGGGGGGGGGTTGGTAGCAGGTGAGGGGCTACAGGGGCAGCTCCTGTGAGAAGCTGCTGGAAGCTTCGCCGGCCCCAAGGCAGCCCCGCTGCTGGCCAAGGCTGAGCCCGTCAGCGCTGGGGGTAGTGCCGCTGGGAGAAGGTATATGAGAAGTGGGGAAAAGCCCCCAAGAAAGAGCTGGAAAAGCTGCAGCGGGGAGAGGAGGGCACGGTTTCTGTGTGCCCCGTGGGAGAGGCGTTCTGCGAGCGGGCGCGTCGCTGGGAGCTCGCTGGGAGCTCGCAGGTGGGCGCAGGGGCGGGTGCACGCGGGGTGGGTGCGTGCGGGGGGTGAGTGGGTGCATTCCGTGTGCGGCGGGGTGTGTGTGTGTGTGTGTGTGTGTGTGTCTGTCTCTGTCTGTCTGTCTGTCTGTCTCCGTCCCAGCGCTCTGTGTCCCCCATCGACTTTTCCTGTCCTCTTCCTGGCCCCGATGTGCCGGTCTTCCCTGGCCGGGGTGGCTTTGAGCACCCTCCTCCCCAGGAATCGGAGAGCCCGTCCAGGGAAGGATTTATCTTATCTCTGGAACTCGGGGAAGCATCTCAGACAGTGACTTCTGGGGGGAAAAGGGGGAATTAGGGAAGGATTGTTGGTCAGGAGTCCCCAGCTGGAGTTGCCCCTTTTGCTAGAAGAGGGAAAGTTCCGGCAGCGGTTTGCTGGCGGTGCAGTAAGGGCAGCGCGGGCGGGACGGGCCCCACCGGGGAGTTGTGAGGGGGCAGGAAACCCACCGTGAAGTGGAGGAGGAGGCAGTAACCCGCGGGGCTTTCGGCGCGGGTGCGGGAGGCAGAGGAGCTCGGTGGCTGCCGGGCGGGCGGTGCTGCCGGCCCGGCAGAGGGAGCGGCCGGTCGGGGCGGGCGGGCAGCGTGCCCGTGGGCCCGATCCCGGGCGGGCGGCCGGGCCGAGCCTGTCCCCTACCCCCCCCCCCCCCCCCGCCCGGTCGGCGTCCTGCGAGCGGCGGCAGCGGCGGAACGCGCCAGGGCTCCGCGGGCGATGGGGCCGTGGCAACCGCGGAACGCGCCGGGGCTCCGCGGGCAACCGGCCCGCAGTCGCGCAGCGGAGCAGCGATGGGCAGCAGCGGCGCTTCGGCTCTCGCAGCGTTTCTCGGCCCCGGGCCCCCGGCCCCGGCCCCTTCCCGCCGCGCCGGGCCCCCCCGGCCCGTCCCCGCCCCGCGGCTCTCGCCCTATTGGCGGTGGCGCCGCTGGATGGGCCGGCGCGGCTGGGCCTGGCGCGGCGCCGCCCCGCGGCTCTGCCCGGCCCGGGCCCGGTCCCGGTCCCCGCTCCCGCCGGGGCCGGCGCGGAGCCGTCGGGCCGAGGCCGCCGCCGCCCCGCCCCGCCCCGCCCGCCCCGTCCCCGCCTCCTTCTCCCCGGGCTCCCCCGCCCGCCCGCAGCCGCTCGGCAGCCCGGGCGCCGGCCCCGAGCCCCCGGTGCCCGGCCCGGGTCGGGAGCGGCCGAGCCCGGCCCCGGCACGGGGCGAGGGGGCCGCGGTGCCGGAGATCGCCTCGGCGGCCCTTCTCCGTTCCGGGAGCGGCGGGGAGCGACGCGCGGCCGCAGCGGCGCCAGGTCGGAGCGGGCCGGGCCGGGCCGGGCGGGCGGGGGCCGTCGGGCGGCCGGGGCGGAGCGGTGACGGCCCGGTCTGGCCCGCAGGGAAGGAGAAGGGGCGGCTGGAGGAGCTGTACCGGCAGGGGCCGCTACTGGGGAGCGGCGGCTTCGGCTCCGTGTACGCGGGCACCCGCCTCTCCGACGGCAGCCCGGTAAGCGGCGGGACGGCGGCGGGGCGGGGGGAGGAGGAGCGGGAGGCGGAGGCTCATCCCGCCGCTCCCCGTGGCTTGCAGGTGGCCATCAAACACGTGTCCCGGGAACGCGTCGCGGCGTGGGGTGAGCTGGTGAGCGACCGGGGCTGCCGGGAGAAACCGGGGCGTCGCGGGGCGGGGGATAAGGGGAGGCCCGAGAGGGTGGGAACGGGAACACCGCGGGGGGAGCGGGCGTGGAGTCGCGGGGGGACGCGGAGCATCCCGGGGAGGGGCTGCCCGGTACCGGGGGGGCCGGGCGGGGGGCCCTGGAGCAGCCCCTTGGCAGGGGGGTGCCCGGGCACCGGTGGGGTCGGGTGGGGGCACTGGGGCATCCCGGGCGGGGGCTGCCGGCCCCCCGCCCCGTCCCTCTGACGGCCCCGCGGCCCCCCGCAGCCCAGCGGCGCTCGAGTCCCGATGGAGATCGTGTTGCTGAACGCCGTGGGCTCCTCCGGCTTCCGCGGCGTCATCCGCCTCCTCGACTGGTTCGAGCTGCCGGACGGCTTCGTCCTGGTGATGGAGCGTCCGGAGCTCGCGCAGGATCTCTTCGATTTCACCATCCAGAGGGGATCCTTGTCGGAGGAGGTGGCGCGGGGGCTGTTCCGGCAGGTGCTGGAGGCGGTGCGGCACTGCGACGCCTGCGGTGTCCTGCACCGGGACATCAAGGAGGAAAACATCATCGTCGACCTCGCCACCGGTGAGCTGAAGCTCATCGACTTCGGCTGTGGCACTTTCCTCCAGGACGCGGCCTACACCGAGTTTGCCGGTGAGCCCACACCCGGGGGGTGCTCCCGGCACTGCACGGCCCGGCCTGGCCGGGCACCGGTTCCCCCTTTGGAGGGGGGGGGGGCGGAATTCATTACTCATCCGGCTGCCAAGTTGGGTTTTGGCACGGGGCGGGGGGATGTTGTGAAACGGGAGCCGGCTCCCAGCCGCTGCCGCCCACCCTGCCCGGGGCTGGGGTGGGGGGAGCCAGCCTGACAAAAACACCCGTGGGGGTAGCAGAGGGGGGGGGGGGGGTGTTGCAATTCCGTGTGCTGGCCACCGGTTTGGTTTGCAGGCGTGGAAGGGCTTGCGCTGCTCCACTCTCCTTGTTTGCCTTGGCTTTGTTAACACTTTTTTCTTTGGCTAAGGCAGGGGGGAAAGGCGTGTTTTTTTCCCACCCGTGGGGGTTTTTTCTTTTTTTTTTTCTTTTTTTTTTTCTTTTTTTTTTTCTTTTTTTTTTTCTTTTTTTTTTCTTTTTTTTTTTCTTTTTTTTTTTCTTTTTTTTTTTCTTTTTTTTTTTCTTTTTTTTTTTCTTTTTTTTTTCTTTTTTTTTTTCTTTTTTTTTTTCTTTTTTTTTTTCTTTTTTTTTTTCTTTTTTTTTTTCTTTTTTTTTTTCTTTTTTTTTTAACGTAACGGTTGGGCCTTCCCTGGGCCCATGCTGCCCTCTTCCAGCACCGGCGACTGTTTTTTACAACCCAAAGTTTGTAAACAAGAGCCCGATGTTGGTGAGGGGGTGGGGGCCACACCGTGCGTCGTCCCCCTCCCCACCAGTGCAGCCCCCGTGTCCCCAAGGACGGTCGGGTGAGGATCCGGGAGCGGGCAGCATCCGCCTGACCAGCTCCGCCTGTCTCCCGCAGGAACACGAGAGTACAGCCCGCCGGAGTGGGTCTGCTACCACCGCTACCACGGCCGTTCAGCAACAGTCTGGTCCCTGGGCATCCTGCTCTATGACTTGGTCTGCGGGGACGTCCCCTTCGAGCAGGATGAGGACATCGTCAGGGGCCAGCTCTTCTTCCACCAGCCGATCTCCCTCGGTGGGTACCAGGCGTCGTGGCGGGCAGCGGGTGTGGGAGATGGCCCCGGGCGCACGAGCATCCCCGCTCTTAGGGCTGTGGAGGAGGGTGATGTCCCGGGGTCAGCTGGGGGAGGTGGCACGTGTCCTGCCTTCCTGCTCTCCTCCAAAGCAGCTCCTGGATCGGGAGGTTTGGGGGTAGCTCTGAGCACAGCCAGCATGGCCGGGGCACTGCGGACGGTGGGGGAAGGTGGACAGGAGCCTTCTCTGACCGGCGGCATCTGGTTTCTCTCCCCAGAGTGCCAGCATCTCATCAGGTGGTGTTTGTCCTTGCGGCCCTCTGATAGACCATCCCTGGAGGACATTTTCAACCACTCCTGGCTGCAAGGCGCTCACCACCCCTAGGAGATGGCAGCCACCCCACCTGCACACTTTGGCCCGGGACCCTGGCCGGTAACAGCTCTGGGCCTCTCCTGGCCATAAGAAGCCAAGAAGACCAGGCTTCCTCACCACCGTAGCCTGAGCAGGGATCATCGGGACCACGCACATCCTGTCCCGAAGCTGGGCTGGAGACCTGATCTTCCAAGTGCTGGTGGCCGCCATCCAACCCAGCTCTCCTGGGCTCCATCTGAATGACCCTGTCTCATTTGCTGGTCTTGCCAGCAATTTTTTTTTTTTTTTTTTTTTTTGGTTCTGTCATTGGTGGAGAGGGGAGACCTTATTGCAAACCATCTGGTTTTGGTGGCTCCCAAACATCTTTCTGAGCACCTGAATTCAGGATGGCGAGAGGATCAGAGACCTTATTGCAAAGAGAAGCTTCACCGGGGGAAAGACTTGGGGAGGAGGGCAGGTACTGTGGCCGAATCGCTGCCTCCTCCCCTGTCACCGTGCCCGAGTGCCTTCACCTGTCACTGTGCCGAGTGCCAGTGAGATCTGGACTGTGCTGGAGGAAATACCTGAATTTTCCTACACTGCTGCTTTTCCCAGACTCGCCTGGGTATATGCTTCCTTTTCCCCTTTCAAAAATAAAACGGGTCAGAGGACACTGGGAGCCAAGCAGGCGATCCCTCACCTCCCATGCCTCCACCTCGCCTGGATTTTCTGGGTTTCTTTGCTTCCCAGTGCCCTCACGAATGCACAACCAATGCAAACGAACAGAGCTGTAAAGGTCTTCAGCGTTATACAAGAGCGAGGTTTGATCTACGGTATTTAATAGTGATGACGTTTGTCACGATCCCCTCGGTGGACTCGTGATGGTTCGTTTGCTACGATCTCGAAAGTGCAAAAATAAGGTGACCAACACCAAAGGTGACAGCAGTAATAAAACAGTGAAACTTCACTGTGTTGCCCGTGAAGTGGCACGCGATAGTTAGAGATGGGTGAAAGAAAGGAAAAAAGTAAAGTTAAGTTTGAGAGAGAGGAGAGAGAGAGGTTATAGCTGCCACCACTGATCTCACGACGTCCCAACGGTCCTGGGTCCAGCTGATGCTGCGTCGTCGATCGTCGTGGTCCTTGGTGGGGAAGCTTCCCATTTTCTTTGTCCAGAAGTCATCCTTTTATGCTCAGTAACACACCTTGCTCCACCTCTGCCTCAGGGGTCTCCGCCCTTCTCGAGCGAGGCCATCGCACACGCGCAGCAGGGAGCGTGCGAGGCGTGGGCAGTCTTGGAGGCGGGCAGCCTTCCACCAGGAGGGGTGTTTTGGAATTATAATGAAGCAAAGTTCGTCTAAGGTTCACGATTTCTTCATTGATGTTATGGCAACAGTTGCCATCCATCTTTTTTGACAGTGGCTGTGTGATTATCTCCAACAGCTCTGGCTGGGCCCAGGGACCGAACAATAGCACAGCACGGCCTGCGCCGCCCGGTCAGCGCTCAGGGGAACAGCCCAGCGCCGCCTGCGCCGCCCGGTCAGCGCTCAGGGGAACAGCCCAGCGCCGCCTGCGCCGCCCGGTCAGTGCTCAGGGGAACAGCCCAGCGCCGCCTGCGCCGCCCGGTCGGCGCTCAGGGGAACAGCCCAGCGCCGCCTGCGCCGCCCGGTCAGTGCTCAGGGGAACAGCCCAGCGCCGCCTGCGCCGCCCGGTCAGCGCTCAGGGGAACAGCCCAGCACTCGCCGTGCCACACAGTTCTGCATGCTGGAGCCACTGCACCGCATCCCACTCCAGGGATCGGCAAGGCCAAGCCGGCCGTTGTTGGGTACCTCACTGTCCATGTCCCTGATGACAATGAAGACAGTGCTGATCTTCTGACCCACTCTTGGAGATGTTTTACCTTTTTATCTTTTTTCCAGTTTTTGTTTGTATTTATTTTCATGGATTTGTATATTAAAGAGAGACAGTTCTAGCCGCCAGCATAACTTATTTATTTATGTATCATTCCCGTGGGTTTCCAACCCACACCTTGCTCCCACAGCTGCTGATCCCCCGGTTTTCTGTTCGGGCCTTCCCTCCGTGTCTGCCCCGTGTCCATCCCCATGCACAGTGTTTCTGTCTGGGGGGTGCGGAGCGGCTGCCTGCTCCCCAGCTGTCTCTGTACATAGTCCTGGTTGCTGTTGTTCCCTTGCCAGGTGTTTTGGTTTTCCCCGCGGGTGTCTTGTTTGGGACTGGGGAGGGGGGAGCTGCTCCGGGCTGTCCGCGCTGTCAAGTCTTTATGTCTTTTGGCCGGTGGGTTTTTTCTTAATAGTTCATATTGTACAGGGGAATTCAGAAATCTTACATTTTTTAAATGTGGTTTTAAATATAAAGAAACTACTTGACGTGCTGGAGACATCCCTTTACTGCGGGGCGGGATGAAGGATGCTGCGAGCGCGCCGGGTACCGATGGCCGCACCGTGGCGGGGCTACTGCGGGGCTACTGCAGGGACCGCCCGTTTGTCTCCAGCTGAGACTAACTCCGAAGGCCTCGCCCAAAGGCTCGCTGAGCCACGTCAGCCAGGACCAGCCAGCCGCCAGCACCACGGGGAAGGCTGGACGCTGCGGGGTGTTTCCAGGGCCGACCGCTCCTGGCAGGTCTGGAGGGATCGCAGGGGCTGCGCAGCCCTTTGCGTTTCCATTCACCCGCAGGCCGGTGCCGAGCGTGTGCTGGGCACGGCAAGGAAACAACCCTCAAAGCGACCTTGTGAAAGGCCGGGTGTTGTCAGCCAAATTAAATTTCAGTCGGGCAGATCCTGCTGCTCCAGCTCTGTTGGCGCGGAGCGGGTGTTGGGTGCCGGGGGGTGAAGGAAGCCGCCGGCGGGCTGTGCCACCTCCAGCTCGGCTGCGGCGAACGTGGAGCGAGAGGCAGTTGGTCTTGGGATTACGAGAAGTCGGTCGCCGTCAGTCAGCAGCAGTTAACACTTCACTCGAGCTTTTACCCTCTGAACTGTCAGACCCCACTGCCCAGCTCTGCGGTGCTTCGGCTTTGGGGGTGTTGTTCTGGGTTTTTGTTTTCACTTGGGATTTTTTTTTTAATGTGCTGGATTTTGAAGCCCTGTTCCTACTCGACCTCACGGCACACCTGCTGTGCTGTGCTCGCAGGGCTGTGTCTGCCCCAAGGAAGGGGCACGTTTCCCCTTCTGCAGGTTACTGTGCGAGTCCACCATATCTCAGACAACAGGACCATCCTTTCCTTGGCTTGCCCCAGGGCTTTCTTGCTTAAAGCCCCCGTGCCCAGGCAGCAGTCCCTCTCCCTGGCTCACCTGGGGCTTGCCAGCACTGCTGTCCAAGCCGGGGGGCTGCTGTGCCATGGGGGGGTCCTGGAGCCACGTCCCAGCCTCGTGGGGTGACCTGGTGTTCTGTGTCACTGCTGTGCCTCCACCTTCAGCAGAAAGCCTTAACTCAGTTTGGTTTGCCTTTTTTTTTTTTTCTTAAACTCAGCCAGCATTGCACTCCCACCTCTATTTCGTAACGTTTTATTGCTCCCTGCTGTCAGCAGGGGAAGGACCCACATTTTGGAAAGCAGAAAAAAATGATGAAGCAGGAGCAGGATGGGATTTCAGACTGTTGGACCTTCTGTTCTGGGAGCACCAGAGTCCCGTGGGTGGCTCAGGACTTGCAAAGGGCCAGCACTCATCACACCTGTGGCTTCCTGTACCCATCCATCCCCAGCAAAGGTGCTTGGTGATGCAGAAAGGACTGGCCAGGGCAGCCTGCAGCCACAGCAACAGCGATGGTTCTGTTTTGCACGTCCCTGTCTGGGAATGAGTGATGAGCAACAGCCAAACCCCTGCCACGGCTAAAAAATGCAGATGAGCCCTGAGGAGGAAAAACGCCCTGGGGAGCGGGGCCGGGCTCGCCACAGGGACCCGAAGAGCTGGAGACTCGGCGGTGACATCTCACCCCATGTCCTGCTGCAAGGAAAACATCCAGCTGCCCCTGAGGTGGCGTCTGAAACCCTTTGGCCCTTCTCAGCACAGGGAGTCACAGGAGCTATTTTAAACACCTGCCTTAGGATGGGGTGAATTATCAGCAAACCAGGTGTCCCGCGGCTCCGCTCCCCACTAATGAATCCTGGTGGAAGTCGGTCTCCAAAGCCTTTTTGCCGTTGGTCTGTGGGGCAATAGCACCACCTCCACAGGGCAGGTGGGGAAACTGAGGCACAGTGCCCCAACTTGCTTGCTGTCCCACCTTTTGTGGGGGAGCTTGGGCTCACCTGCCTTTCCCTGCCCTATCCCTCCTTAGGCTGGGGCCAGCCGCAGAGGAGCTCCCAGCTTTAAGCCCCTGTTGTCCCCACATTCCCCAGGCAAGCGATTTAGTCCTCCAGGAGTCAAGACTAAAGCCCTGCACCCCCCTCAGCATGAACCTGGGGTGAAATCTGTCCCTTCACATCCCTCCTCTGAAAAATGAACCCTGTGCTGTGGCAGTGGGGGCAGCCAGGTGCTGGTTTCAGGCACCTGTAGCCCTGCTCAAGACTAGAGTCCATGTTTTGGGGTTTACACCGACCTTCCCGAGAGTGGGATCTGCACTAACCCTGCCTGCGTGACACATCGAAACTGCATCACTCGGCCTGAGAGTTGGTGGGGGTTTTTAGGAGGAAAAAACCACTTTATTCACTGAAAAAAAAGACCAAACCAACAACCAGACAAGAACTGCAAAACCTTTCCAGGTTTAGCAGCTTCAGCTAAGGAAACATATTTTTTAAAGGAATAATTGGTGTGATTCTTTCATCCTTTTCCACACTTTTGGTCCTCTTTCTCCAGGGTAATATATTTGTGTCCTTAATCTCTGTGTTTATTACAGTTCAGAGGGGGTGAAACAAGCCAAAAAATGGAGCAGCTGCTCCTGTTTCAAATTGAAGCGGCCGCTTCAGTTAACCTGAAATGACACGCAGGCACGCGTGTGCATTTGAACGGCTGCGGGGACGGAGATCTCACCCCGCTACAAAAGCTGAGACAAACAGAAGCAGCAAAATGTCATTTCAGGCCAACCCCTGCCAAAAGTCTTCCTCTTGCCCCAGCTCCTTGAAAGGGGCAGGCAGGGCCGGGCCCCCGGCACACACGCACGGCCTCGTGAGCCACCAGCGCCGACCCCAAGGGAAACCGCCCCCGTGCTGCCACCCGCGCGGCACGCGTGTGCCACGGCAGCCGGGATCTCGGTGCCAGGCTACTACTCGCAGTAAATCACTCGCTGTAGCATCCCAAAATGTGCGCGTGGGTGCGAGCAGATCCCCCCAAAACACATACATTTGGCTCAGTTGTGCCCAGGTTGGCTCCTGCCGTCACCAGCTGAGGCCTGACGGCAATCGAGGCACAGCTGAGGATGCCGAGGACTTGGATTCCAGTCCCTGTACCCCATCCTCTGGGGGGGTTTCTCTCCTTCTGGGGAGAGGGGCAGGATGAGGGCCGCGAGGAGACAGTGAGCCACCTTCCCTCGCCGAGGCGGGGGGGTCACCCTCCCGCTGCTCTAGCAGGGTGTTTCCAAACAAAGTCTTAAAAGAGTTTATCCCCGTTTATTCAGGAGGCGACTGCTTGTGCCTCGTGGCTTGCCCCATAATGGCGGCTCCTCCCCCTCCGCGGCTGTCCTTACCAGGGGACATTTTGGCACCGGGGCTCGGCTGGGGGCTGGAAATGGCCCCAAAGGGCTTTGAACCCCCGAGGGGACCAGGACAGCCGCGGGTGCCGGCGGCGCCACCCCGGGGTGCCGCAGGGACCCGGACGACGCCGCCTCCCCCCAGAGCCGTGGCCCCCGCCCGCGCCCGGCTCTGTCCGCCAGCTCCCTCCTGCGGCCCCGCGGGAGGTTGGAGCCGCTTCCTCCCGCCCTCTCCCCACGGTTCCGCCCCGGGGCTCGCTGGGCGCCTCCCCGCCCCGCCCCGCGAGCGCTCTCGCCCCTTCCCCGGGCGGTGTCTAACCCGGCCGGGCCCCCTCCTCAGCCCGCCGCCGGCCCCGCTCCCGCGGCCGCTCCCCCCGCCATGGGACGGGTCCTTCGCCCCGACGGTCTCCCCCGCCTCACGCGGCCCCTCCGCCCCGCGGGCCCCGCCCCTCCTCTGACGTCACTCCCGCCGCCCGCTCGCCATTGGCCGGCCCACAGCTCTGTCCGCCCGGGTCCAAGATGGCGCCGCCGGGCGCTGCGGGCGGGTGGCGGTGAGGCGGCCCGCGGGGCCTGGCCGGCCGGGGGGCTCCATCGCCCGCCCGCTCGCTGCCGGGCCCGCCCCTCCCTGCCTCCCGCGGCAGCAGCAGCTCTGGCAGCGGAGCGCCAAGCCGCCGGACAGGTGAGCGCCGGCCCGGCCCGACCCCCAGCTCCTCCGGGGAAGGGCTGCAAGGGCCGCGGCTCCCCTCCCCAGCGGGGGGCGTTGGTGGGCGAGCTGGAGCAGCCCCTTGTCTCGGGAAGGGGCTGCCAGAAGCACCCTGCCTGGTCGTGGGGCTGGGGCCCCTGGGGTACCCCCTGCAAGGGTGGGGGGTACCGGGGGCGCCCACCCCGGCTGTGGGCCAGGGGAGCTGGCTGGGGGCCCTGGGGTTCCCCTCTGCAGTAAGGGGGATGCCGGGGGCACCGCGGGCTGTGGGGCAGGGGAACTGTGCTGGAGGAAATGCCCTTGTATCAGGCAAGGGTAGTGCCAGGGTCGCCCCCTCATCTGTAGGGCAGGGCAGGTCCTTGGGGGGACCCCTGTGTGCACCCTCTGCCCCATGGGAAGCGGGGTGGGGGTGTCAGGGCCTCGAAGGACCCCTGGGGTGGCCTCAGAGCCAGGTCTGTACGCCCTCCTTTCCACAGATACTGAAGAGATCTCAGCCCTTCCCGAAGCCCTTAGAGATTTCACCTTGGGTCGGAGCAGCTCTGTCCCAAACAGGTGCCCCTGCCAACGTGTGTGCCCCTTGTTATCCTCCCTGCGGGGTGTCACTCCTGGTCCACCTCTGCTCGATACGAGGGACTGTGGGGCCTCTCTGTGTGCACCTCCCCTGCTGTGGTTCCTCTGGCTGGGATGTCCCTGTTCCTGCCGAGGCATCTGCCCTCACCCGGGGACGGGAGAAACAAGTGACATGTCTGATTCAAGTGGTGCTTAGGAAGAAGAGGCTGGTGGGGATGAAGGAGATGCTCCCTACAAGGCCTCTGGAGCAAGGCTCCCATGGGCACAGGGCACTCGCCTCTCTGGGGAGGCTTTCACAAGTGCTGTTCCTGTCTGGTGCTCCTCACGGCTGCTCTCATTTCCCTTCCCCTCCTGCTGTGCAGACACAGTCTGAAATGCTTAGTTGGATCTAAATTCTGCTGGGCCAGTTAAATCTCTCTTTCTAATGTGCTTTCACTCGGTTCTTTGTCACTGCGCCGGCTCCCTCAGGTTGGTGGGACAGTCCAGTCCTGTGGCAAGCAAAGGGAAAGCAATGAGCACTATGTGTTCCTCCTCTCCTGCTCACGGGGAAGCAAATGTTGTCCTCTCCCTAGGTTGTTTTGTCTCCTGATTGCTCCCGTCCCTCCCGGAGGTCACGGCCCTGCTCCCAGCTGGTGGTCTTAGACAGCATCTCTCTTCTTCAGTGGATGACTTCAGGCTTCGGCTTGGAAAGCTCAAACCTGGTGAACCTGTCTGGGAGGCAGCCAGTCCTGCCTAGACAATACACTCCAAGTCAAGGTTTTGGCAAAGTTCTCCCCTGCTCCTAACTGGCTGCTGCCCAGGAGGCTTGCTGCCACCTCGAAATCCCCCACATGCCCGTCCTTCCCAGGGACAGCTATGACAGGGCTTGGGCGACACAACAAGTGAGCCCCGCTGTCACTGGCTGGAGTCCTTCCCTGTCCCGCAGGGCTTGGAAATGTGAATTCCCAAACCTGGAAATCCTCTTGAAGGAAAAAAAGAATTAACATCAGTGTGTAAGGCACAGGGACTTGAGACATGTGGTCACTCAGAGCGAATTGGTGGTGCAGAAAAGAGCAGATCTTTAATCCCAGCTCAGGCTGGAGAGACCCTAGCTCTTAGGGTCGCTCCAGCCTGAGCTTAGGGTCTTTGCTGCTGCAAAGAACAAATCTTCAGCCAAATGTGGCACTTTGGATCTAAGGCTTTGAAGACAGAAGATTCTTGAGGCTGCCTTTGGTCTGTATTCAGCTCCCAACAACAGGGAAGAAGTGCAACCCCAGAGTAGGCTGAGGAGATTATTTCTGGGTGCTGTGTGACTTTTTGCATTGTTGTCTTTTTCTTTCCCTTTTCTGCAGCATTCAACCTGTCTGTGGAGCACAGTATCCTCTGCTGGATCCCCGGCTCACCAAAAAGTAAGTGTTTATCTTCTAGATGCAGGCCACAAGGCTTTGCAGGGTTTTTGCTCAGTCCTGCAGTGGGTGGAGGTCCCCAGCACCCTCTGGCACTGTGATGTTCCTGCCGAGAAGGGCAGCAGTGGCATGTGGCGCTGCCTTGAGCTCTGCGAAAGCTCGTGGGGAAAGCTCATGTGCTGGTGTCCTTTGTGGCCAGAAATCCCTATCATACCAGCCACATCAAAGGAGACAGGCGTATTTTTTAGCAATGGTGTCTGAGCCCTCTGCTCCCCTTTGGAGACAGAAGAACTAAGGGAAGGGGAGGTAAAGCTGCCTGGCAGCTGCGAGGCTGGAGAACCCCAGCCCCTTCCCGGCAGGAGAAGGCAGAGCTGATCTGAACTGCCTCCTTGTCTCTGTCTTGTGCTGTGTAGTGGTGAAGGTTCCCCCTTTTCTGTGATGCTTCAGGTGGTGGACTTTGACTCCTGTAGCTGAACGGTAAATGCAAAGGCTCCTTTTGTGCCCGAGAGAAGAACCAGGCTGGCCTGTCTGCTGGGAGCCATCGCAGCTGTATCAGGAGCATCTGCGAGTGCAGACTGGCTCTAACTCCTGACATGCCTCTCCCCAGGTCACTGGACTTTTTTTGGGTGTTAATCTACCAGTTTTCTCTAGGGTGGGGGGAGGCAGAGCTGGAGGAGTCGTACGTCTCTCCCCTTTGCCCTTCTGAGCTGGGAAGCCTGGCACCTCTCCAGCTGTGTGCTGGCACTGTGGCCTCTGTGCCCTGCCATCGTACCAGCTCGGGCTCTACCTCCTGCCAGCAGGCAGCGCAGAGAGTCTTAGCATGTTCCGTGGGTTTGGGAGGAGGAATGGGGAAACTGTAAGAATGGACTGGCTGGTTGGAGTGAGGACATAGGGAAGGGAAGAAAATGGAGTGGTCTGACAGCATGGCTCTGATACTGTTTCTCTCTGGTTCCCAGCTTCATCAGGGGCCACTCCAACATGCTGCCTATGAAAAGCAAGAAGTCCTCCAGCTTTTGTGAGTTTTCCCACAACACCAGTGATTCCTGGGACATCGGTGGTGATGAAGATGAGGACTTCTCTTCCTCCTCTTCTTTGCAAACTCTGAACTCTAAAAGTGGCCAAGGCCACAGCAGCCCAGGTTCTGGAGAACCACAGCAAGCTGCAGGTGAAACCCGAGCGGGCCCAATCTGCTCTCAGCGACGTGCCCACCAACTGCAAGGTTGCCAAGTCCAGCAGCGAGGCCCAGCTCTCCAGGACAGCTGGTAAGAGCCGTCCCCAGCAGCAGCCTCATGCTCTGGCTCTCCGCTGACTGGCTGCTGAACTCAGCCCCTTGCTGCTGCTCGCATGTTAGAGATGAGAGGCTGTGGCTCAGCCGGTAGGCTCAAGAGAGCCTTTCACCTCCTTGTAGTATCCTGTACTCCAGGGAACCATTTCTGGAGGCCTGGCCTCAATGCCTCAGTCTCCTCTGCTGCTCAGTATCCTGCGTACAGGCCCAGAGGATCCCGTGTTCTGGGTGCTGGGGGATTGTGGAGTTGTGTTAAGCTCTTGCTTGGAGTTGCTCACTGTCTGCTTTCTTTGTGGCCCAGTGTGCTGCTCTTAGTCAAGGTCTGGATGAGGTCCTGCTGACCCCAGGTCGGGGCAGTTTGGGCAGAGAACTGGGCAGCGTCAGCCCCTGCTCGTGGCAGTTACCCAGTAGGTCCCTGCTGCCAGCAGGTGGCATTGGCAGCCCATCGCCTCCTCTCTGTGCTAGCAATTAGCTTGATCACTCTTTAGATCAGCAGCAAGCAGAACAGATCTGAAGGCTGGTTCTTGTGGGATTCCCACAGCTCCTTCTGCCTCATCTCCTGTGCCCTTCTGCCCATGGCTTCCCATGGGAAGAGGGAATTCTGATCCCCTGGCAGCCAGGTGTCTGATGCAGGAGGAAGAGAGTGAGGGAGAAATGGGGGGAAATGATGGAAGAGCCACAACAGATGCCTGTGAACCAGCTGATCCACCAGAGTGGGACAGCGGTGCTCTGTTTGCTGGGACTGGGGAAGAGAGGGGTGCAGTCTCCAGCGGCAGACTCTGTCCCCACCTCACCACAGCATCTGCTCCTGGCAGAGGAGGCCTGTGTGTGGACCCCTTCAGAAGCAGCAGTCCCTTCCCCTTTGGCCTGTCATTCTACTCATCGCCCGAATCTCTGACCAGAACGCTTCGGGTGCTGCCCCCGAGATGCTGAGGGAGAAAACCCGCCCGGAGAAGTTTTGGCAGCTCCTTTCCAGCCACAGCACGGACCTGGGTGAGTGTGGCAAAACGGGGGTGCCTGTGGGTGGGAAGGGAAAGGCAGAGGGGGCCTGCTGCCTGCTTCAGGTCGCAGTCAGGTCTGCTCTGGCATGGATGAAAGGACTACCTGCAGTTGCTCCAAGTGGGATAGTTGCACAAACTGCTCTGTTGGCAGGTGGTTATGTCCTCCACCAGCTGCCTGTCCATTTCCAGTCTTCCTCCATCTCACAAATGATGGTTGTGATCACTGGGGACTGTTGGACTCTGCATGAGAACTGAGGCTCTGGAGGATTGGAGCCCCTGCAGCCACCAGTCCTGTGCCCAGACTGAGCTGTAAACGTCTCTCCTCCCCTTGCTGCAGACACACGTCCCCCGTCATTGCTGATGTGGAGCCTTCCTGGAGGCTCGAGTGTCTCCAGAGCCTGCAGGAGCAGACTGGGCTTTCCTCTCCTTCTGGTGTAGTGGTACCTGGACGTGCCTAGGATCTAACCCACTGCCACCACTGTCCCTTTGCAGATGAGCTGAGGAAATGCAGTTGGCCCGGTGTGCCCGGAGAGGTCCGGCCCGTGACGTGGCGTCTCCTCTCAGTGAGTACCCAGAGCTGTGACACAGGGGTCTGGGGGGACTGTGCCGAGCCAGGGACACGCGCTGCTAGACCTTCGTTGTGTCCCGTAACCAGTTTTGCTCATTTTGTATCTGTGCCCAGCCTACGGGTGAGCTGTAGGGTTTTTTTTTTGTGGGGAATGTAGTTGCTACATCCTCTCTGAGCACAAAGCCCAGACTGGTGCTGGGAACCAGTCTGTGTGGTTCCCTCTTGTTTTGGGAAACTGAATCCCATGAAGGTGGGTTGCTCCAAGATCAGTAAAGGCATCAGGGGCTGGGAAAGCCAAAACCTGTGAAAGCTCTTTCCCCAGCTCCTGAGTCTCTGTGCCTGATGCTTCCAGGCGCACAGCTGACCGGCAGGATTTCAGGGGGCGGTTTGTGGTGAGGGAAGGGGCTTTGCCCTGACACAGCTTTTCCTGCCACAGGGTTATCTCCCTGCAAACACGGAGCAGTGAAAGCTGACCCTGCAGCGCAAGCGGGAGGAGTGCTTCAGCTTCATCCAGCAGTGTTGCGATTCCCACGACAAGAAGCACCATCAGGACACCTACTGACAGATACGAGCCCTCTGCCTGTTGCCTGGCTTTCTGCCTTGGTTATGTCCCTTTCCTCCCTCTTGCTGCCGCTTGTCCGTGTGGTTGAGGGCATGCAGGGGCTTCCTCTAGCTGTAGCTATCAGGAGTCTTCTCCTTGGGGACAGGACACCATGTTTCTGTCTGTCTTCTTACAGGCAGTAGTTTAAGCCTTCCCTAAATCGACCTCATAACTAGAATTCAGACCCCAGCTCTTTCCCAGCTCAAAATTTGACCTCTTAGATGAATTGGCTCCTACCTGTGCAGAGACAACAGCAGATCGTAGATCGATACGGTGCTAACGCGGTGTCGTTATAAGCCCACAGGTGTTACCTCCAGAACTTGCATGTAATCAGAATATTACTGATTTTATACCTTTATTTCAAGTCACTAAAAAGCTGCATAGCCCCTCTAGGGGATAAGAAGATTGGAAAGGAAAGATTGGAATGGACAACCCAGGGAAAATAATCAGTGATGCCTGAGTTCCAGGAAACAGACACTCTCCTGGGAAAATGTCTTTTCTATCACTCATAGTTACAGCTGCCCACTGATGACCCCAGAGCCAGGGTGAGACATCATGGGTGCTGGATGGCACAGCCTGGCTGATTTAATGAGCTGTACAATAGGTATTGTAACTGATGTGAATTAATCTCTTCACTGCATGACTGGATCTCGTTGCCTGCTCTGGCAGATGGTGCAGCCTGGCAGATCAGCTCAGCAAGCAAGGCTAAGCCACTGGAAAGTGTCTTTTCTTAGGCAGAGTTGTAGTTTTACCTGCTACTTAAATACTACTCCATTCTTTCTCTAATTCATGAGGGTGGTATGGGGATGCTGCCCAGTCTTCAGAGATGAACAAAATCAGGGTTTGTTACAGTGTTGGTCTCCTCTTGGTGAAAAAACAGCGGAAGAACTCACCTCACATGGAGTTGGCCCATCTCCTCACTCCCTGTCCTCACAAGTTTTATTTAGAGATACCCAGGTCACATGCCAGCTGTCCCTTGTGGATGGTTAGTGGCAAATGCAACTCACCCCTCATGTGCACAGGAGGGTTTGGGAGAGGAGGGATCTGCAGTCAGTGCTGGGAAGGAGACGTGTGGGATGAGAGCAAGAAGCCCAGGACATGCCTTTTTAGTCAACTTACAGTCCTACTGTAACATCAGCAGACCCTGATGAAAGGGTAAAAAAAGCAAGGGGGTTGATTTTTGCACTGTCAGTTTAGACTCTGTTCAAGAAGCTGAACATATTCGATAAAATATGGCTGTGTAGGTACTTAAGCATGTTGGAATATATTGGGCTTGGTTAGTGCTAAAAATACCTTCTTGATTCTTTGTTACCTTTGTTCTCATTGTAAAGTAATTGATGAGTTTGTCTTTGAACAGTGAGGCTCACCTGAAATTTTGCAGCATTTAGACAGCTTTGTGGCTGGTTGCCTTTTTTCAAGGCCAGGAGGAGGATATGAGATACATTGACTGATGCATAACCCTTAGGGTGAGGCACAGAAGCAAGTCAAGAAGGCAAACTGGAGAGCCAAGTTGCTGATTATACTTCATGTGTCAAATATTCTTCTCAAAACCAAAAGGCATTAGACATGAATAGGACAAATATCTGTACCCTCACACCATGCACGGGTTAAATTATTTCTCTTCACATGTTCTGATTAATAAAGGACATTGTTTAAAGTTGATTAAATTAGTTTCACACATCTTGGAAGCCGTGGAAAGATGAAGAGCAGCGGAGAGGTGAGATGTTCAGGAGAAACTCACTTCCTATATCTGACTTTGAGGCTGCCCCATCCCAATGGCGTGTCTCTGCCTTGTGTTCCTTCTGAAAAATTCATTAATTCAGATCACTTTTTTAGCAAAAGCTTTTGTCTTGGAAAACATAAAACCTCTGCACTGAGCCTGCGCAAGAAGTAGTCCGTTGTCTTTGCCTGTTACAATACAGCCCTCTTGCCCTGCAGCTTCTGTACTCGCAGAGCTGGGCAGTTTCAGGGAGAAAAAGTAGAGATGTCCCAAATTCAGACAGTGATTAACACACGCTTTCCCAGCACTGCTTACACTGAAATCACTGATAGGTTTTGGAGTTAGCATTGCTCTGGTGTGGCAGGATCCCATTATAGCTCTTGCCCTAATGCCTGATTCACATTTTTAAGGCACTCCCAAGAAATCAGAGAAGCAAGCAGTAATTCATTGAGCTGCCTGCCATAAGCCAGCTTGGTGAAAACCAAGACACCAGATCATCCAGTAAAAATTAGATGGCCTGGGATGTGGTGGGAAACCCAGCTGGCTAATTTAGGCTAGATACCTCAGTCTTGGATGGCTCATGTGAGGAGACCCAAGGCCTGTCTGGGTTCTCATGTGCTGGCCTAACCAGGTTCATACCAGAGTAATTCAGTTTGTCCGTGCAGGTGTGAGAGGAGAACGAGGTCTTTAAATAGAGATTTGTAACCATGGGGTATAAAGTAGGTGCTCTCTTGTGGCTTTTAATTGCCGTGTTAGTTCTGTGTGCTGCTTGAAGGCTTCGTTCAAGGCTTTTAATAGCTACAAAAGACATCATCGCCTCTGTTAAGAGTGAGACTAAATATGATGCCTGCTGCGCTGTAGAGTAAGAGCTTGCAGCCTCTGTCCTTGTTACTTGCACTTCAAAACTTTTACTTCACTCTTTTCAAAGGAACACTGTGTGAACTTAGCAAAAACCTGACTTCAGTTTGAGTTTTTAAGTTTAAATTTGTGGCAGGATGTGCTTAAACTTGTTATAAATGCAACAAAGTAAGGAACAGGTTTTTCCTAATTCTTTTCAAAGGCATGACTGTGTGTGCCGAGTTGGTTGTGTCAGGAAAGGGAGTCAAACTTCAGCTGGTGGAGGGGGCCTCATTTTCTCAGAGGTACGAGGTTTCAGAAGTCTCTTGTCCCCTGGCAGGGATGGGGAGAGGTGCCCAATTAGTGCTGACAGTTCTCTGCATTCCTACACATACCATCAGGCTTACTCTTTTTTCATCTGGGCCTGGGAAAGAAGCACTGAAAAATGTGTTTGTGAAAATGTAAATTATCAGCAGGCTGCAGGCATAGCTTGCTCTCCTCTGATTGTAACTCATATTTATTTAGGACTTGACATTGTCCATTTAATGCAGCACTGAAGTTTATACAGGTTTCTAAAGCATCACTTACCATTTCATTATCTGACTTCAACAGCAAGAGATGACAGCTGAGCTATGTTTAACTCGAAGCAATAAAAGAACATAAGCAGTATAAACATTAAGCAGTAATAGAGGAATCCTACTAAGCTCTTTCTAAAATTGCTTCCCAAACTAGAAGTGTGCATTCTTCCAGTAAGTGTTGGGTACTCGTTTCCCAGAAGGAGCCAGTTAGTATTTATTACCAGCATTAATGTTGGCCAGTGACAGGTTGCAGTATAAGCAAAATAGTTTTGAAATGTAGTTATATATCTTCCTTCCTGTTGAATAAAGATTTCCTAATCTGAATTTATCTGAAGAAAAACTGACAGAGCAATCAGACTAACTGTGGGTGAATCTTGCACGGAAAATACAACCAGGAGTTTATATGAAATTCTACTGAGATCTGTGTTAAGAAATTGTGTTTTTTCTGAGCTTTTACCATTTTAAGAAAATTGAAAATTATATTTATTATCCATTCAAATGAAGAATTAGTGATCTGAGATACAATTGTTTTATAAAGCAGATTAATTACATATTTGTACACAGACTCTGTGCTAATATGTATTAATATGCCCTGTAGTATCTGGAAAAGTAATGAAATAGTTGTTTCTGAATTCTCAACTCTGTGCTAACATATGTTGTAAACCCCTTCTTTTTATCCAGAAAAAAAATTTCCTGTGCAATACTATTTTTTTTTCCTTTTTTTTTCTGGAAGAAAGAATTAATGGACGGTTCAGAAGGAAAAAGTCTCTGTGAGGAAAGATACAAATCAGTCCCCTGTGAGACATGGCTGTTGTCCCACGCAGTCACTGTGCTGTGCAGCCTCCGGGGGATGGAAGGATACCCCTCCCTGCTGGGCTGCTTCATCCCCAGGAAGGCAGTTTGCCGTTGCCTGCCGGGGGGAGTTGTCTCCCCTCCTATCCTGCCCCTCAGACTAGTACTGTCCCTCTGTCTGTCTTGCTCTCCTGTTACTCCAGGCTCAAAATGAAAGGCAAGGAAAATGTTAGAGGAGAAGACTCAGTGGGGGCAGAGAGCGCACCTGGAGAGACCCGGGACTGACAGAAACGTCAGTGGCTGCAGTAACCACCAGGGTTCACAGACTGCTCCACCCGGGTGCAGAACAAGTATGTGCAAAAGGTGAAGTTTGCCCCTTTCTCCATCAAGTGCAGGTGAGCTGACAGTTGTAAAAAAAATCTGCAGAAGTTCTTGAGAAAAAGGAAAATGTCTTGGTGATTTTGAGAGAATGGTTATACTGGTCTTGGGCCAGCAGGACGACTCTCCTGCTACAGACTGCTGGTTCAGGAGCAAAACTGTCCTAAGCTGTGATCAGCTTATCCTGCTCCACCTCTGCTGGGCCCACTCCTGTGAGAGCTGGACGGCGTGATCGCGAGCATTTGTGTCCTGGACACACAGTGCAAAAAGCTCTTCTGCAAATAGAGGCAGATGACTGTAGATTTCAAGGGAACAAATTTATTTCTTTGCTTTTCCAGTTGCAGTGGCAGCCATCAGATAACTATTGCATCAAGTTTTTAAACCTCAGGCTCATCACCTGTCAATCTGGAGCAGTCTGCTGTGACACTACAGGGTTTTTTTGTTAATCTCTGCACTCCTCCACTGTCATCCCTTTGTAGCCCACCGTTCCCATAATGGCTGTGGCTGTTTTAGAAGAGTTTCAGAAGGCTTTAGTAAAAAGTATGTACTAGCTGGTTTTTTTAAAGGCTCTTTAAAACCCTGTCTAGCCTGGAAAGATGCTCTGGTGTGGGGCCCTCAGGAGGACTGCAGGCAATTGCTGTCTCTCAGCTGGCTTGTGAGCTCAGCCAACTTTCTTACCAGCTTTTCTCTCCTCAGCTCCCACTCAGGGAAATAGTCATGACTTTATTTCCCTTCACCTGTTGTATTTGCAGCAGCTCTACATATGACTGTAAGCTCCATGGGATGCGTGCTGTCTTTTACACCCCCACACAAGCGTGGCTATCTGAGTGTTGGGATGACACATGCCCCCAACACAGCAGTGCTGACAGACCTCCTGGAAGTCACTCCCTGCTCCGTGCTTTGGATCGAGGCCTAATGAACTGCAGTTGTGAAGGGGTTTATTATGAAGCTGACACTTTCACCACTAGACCAAATCTCTCAGTTCTCTACTGAGGTAAGACCCTCCTGGTTGCAGTTGATAAAATCTGTAGGCTGTGGCTGGATGCCTGAAGCAAAGCATAATAGTTTAATTGACCACCTTTTAGATTGGCATATAACTCCTAATAGGTGCCGTCTGTCTGCACAGAGATGGAAACAAGGACTGAAGTGTTAACTGTTTAGTTGAGTTCTGTTGAGGTGAAATACCCAAAGGGCTCCTCTCTGTGCAGAGGAGAGCTCAGCATGACCGGGGCAGAGGTGGTTGATGTGAAGTCATGCACTTTCTTCTTTAATCAGTGATGGGATGATAATGGACAAGTGCATTCAGTTGTGAATTTTCATACAGTATGTGTCTGCAGTCCTTTGGAATACAAATGCTGTAAGCCTCCAGCTTGCAGGGATTTGCTGCAGCCAGAGCCCAGCTGCTCTCTGCCGGCTGCCAGGGGCTGGGCCGCTGCTGGGGGCAGGGTGGCAGGGGACAGTGCCAGCCCCTCCTGCAGAGACACGGTGCTCGGGGAGAGCTCAGCCCTGGGCCTGGGCCTGCACACAGGGCTAGGGGATGGGGCTTAAGATATATGATTAGAAGGTACTACAGAGAGATGCACAAATACTGATTAATAAATATCAGCCCTGCAAGGATTTTAGTCTGGAGCTTGTTTGCAGCCGGACGGGATTAACCAGCTGTGTGTCCAGATTCTGGCAGTTGAGTGCGTGCTCTTGTATGTGAATAGTCCCATTGTAATCCCTGGAAAAAACTATCAGAGTTGTACAAACTTCATGTCTGCCACTGACCTGAAGCCTGCTGCAGGTTACGCAGGGTATGATCTTTTCAATGGCATTGCTTTTATTGACTCGGATAGGATTATTGGCCCCAAGTCATGGTGAGCTGTTTGTATGGACCTGGGATTTAATCTCCTAGGGGAAGTCTCCTTTTCAATTCCTTTCCCTTTTCCTACACTGCAAATTTCTTCTTGCATTAGGCATTCCTACCTGCTGTGAAATGTCTTGTCCACCCACAGCTACATCTGAAAAATGACAATACAGAAGACATAGTGTGTTTTTCTGTGCCTGAGAGCCTCTACAGAAAGATGGAGTGACAGCAGGATGACTGCAGATGATGAAAAAAGATAAGGTATGGTTATCAAGATGCATAGCTAGCAAATTATTTCAGTAGTTTGGATTTATTGCTGTCACTGAGCTTTTGGTTCATGATAAAAAATAATATATAGAGAGAATCTTAATTACAGTTCATCACTTCATTGTTTTAGTCATTTTGGTTATTTTTCTACTTGAATCAGCACAGCACAAGGATAGAGTCAAAATATCATTTGGAATAGAGGGCTGAGAAAATAACTCTACCAAAAAACTAGTATGTTGGGAAGAAATACATTGTTGTGTTGACTATGATCAGTAACGCCCGAAGTGTGAAGGAAGTAAATGCTGTCCATGTCTGGCTCTCAGCTGCTGTTATAATTTCAAAATAATCCTCATCTGAGTGAAGAAAATTACTTCTGCTTTTCCTCAGACTGACTGTTGTCCTCCTGTTCCTCTGTGTGATGTGCACCATGAAGGAAGGAACTAAAGGAACTTATTGCAGATGTTTTTCCGTCTTACCAAGTCCAAAATTCACTTTCAGAGCAGCCCTGTATAGTCACAAAGCTGTACCTGGTTAAAAGATTCTTGTGACATTATTATTAGAAATTGCTGCAGCAACAACTTGCCAAATGAACCGTTAAAAGCAAACCAGGGTCACTGAACCACAATAAAATTCATTAAAGGCTGCTTGGGGCAACACATGGTCTTTGAAGGTCTTTCTCATTTTAACCATTTGTCTCTTCCAGTATCTGTGACAGAGCCCTCCACCTCTCTTTTTATCTCACTTGCATGTAAATAGCCATTTCAAAACTGCAACTTTCTTTTAGTGACAGGTTCCTTTGGTGGTGTGTCACTGTAAAACTGGACGATCTACTGACATGCAGAAATGTGACTTGGGGGGAAACACCACCTTTTACTACTAAAGGAAAGGGTATGGTCTTTCTGCTTTGGGAACTCTTGAGTCTTTTTGGCTCTTGCTCTCCCCCATGAACTCTGAGTACCAACTTTGAGGCTGAAGTTTCAGAGGTGCTAAAGCATTTTCTCTTCAGCTGATGAGAAAGGAGGTCCAGAACTGATTCCTGTCAATAGAGGAGCCACAGTTGGAGCCCACTGTGGGAAGTAGGAGCAGCAGCTTGCCTGTGCCCCAGAGCCTGTGCCGACACTGCCGCCTAGCTTCTGCTTTTGCTTCACTGCAGTTGCTCACGTTCGTCTGTTACACAGCTTTATAGAGCCCCTGGTGGTGAGTCACGGTCCTGTGACATTGACTTCTGCTCAGGTACGTGGGTTCATTCCCACAAAAACGTTTGAAGTGGTCGCAGCAGGGCTGAGTGATGGCAGACGGCTGCAGCAAACAGTAGAGGAGACCTGAAGTGTCAGTGCAGCGAGAAACTCCCAGCCTGTATTTGCAGAGAGGGAACCGAAATTCGTCTGTCCAAATTGTTACAGGATTTTTGGCAGCACCACAACTCAGGCAAACCCATCCTAAGTCTGTTGAGTGTTTCCAGTCACAGAGCACTGGTAGTGTCCTCAGACACGGTACTCTGACAGGTCACCTTCCTTTGGGCTCAGTGCTGTCTTCTGCTTTCCTGCGCCTCTCTCCTACCCTTATCCGTCTGTGTCTCGTACCATGCATAAATCTTTTTTCCTCTTTCACCACAAAATTTGTAGCTTTTGCTTCTTGGTCTATGATGACCTGGGAGCTACTTGTAGTCCTAAGTACTGTCTTTAGGTTTTTATGCATCTTGGTTGGAAAAGCCCTTGAAGCTCCTCCAGTCCAACCATGACCCTCACCCTGACCGTTCCCAACTGCCCCAGATCCCTCAGCGCTGGCTCAGCCCGACTCTTCAACCCCTCCAGGGATGGGGACTCCCCCCTGCCCTGGGCAGCCCATTCCAACGCCCAACAGCCCCTTCTGCACAGAAATCCTTCCTCAGAGCCAGCCTGACCCTGCCCTGGGCAGCTTGAGGCCATTCCCTCGGGGCCTGGCGCTGGGGCCTTGGCTCCAGAGACTCATCCCCCCTCTCTGCCCCCTCCTGGCAGGGAGTTGCAGAGGGCCAGGAGGTCTCCCCTCAGCCTCCTCTTCTCCAGACTGAACCCCCCCAGTTCCCCCAGCCGCTCCCCAGCAGACCTGTGCTCCAGACCCTGCCCCAGCTCCGTTGCCCTTCTCTGGCCACGCTCGAGTCATTCAATGGCCTTTTTGGGGTGAGGGGCCCAAAACTGAACCCACTCATCGAGGTGCGGCCTCACCAGGGCCGAGCCCAGGGCTCAGATCCCTTCCCTGTCCCTGCTGGCCACGCCAGTGCTGACACAAGCCAGGATGCCATTGGCCTTCTTGGCCCCCTGGGCACTCTGCTGGCTCCTGTTCAGCCGGCTGTCAATCAACCCCCCAGGTCCCTCTCTGACTGGCAGCTCTCCAGCCATACCTCCCCAGGCCTGTAGCCCTGCTGGGGGTTGTTGTGGCCCAAGGGCAGCCCCCGGCATTTGCCCTTAGTGAAACTCCCCCAGTTGGGCTCAGCCCATGGCTCCAGCCTGGCCAGGTCTCTCTGCAGAGCTTCCCCACCCTCGAGCAGATCAACACTCCCACCCAACTCAGTGTCATCTGCAAACTGACTGAGGGTGCACTTGATCCCCTCGTCTAGATCATCAATAACGATGTTAAACAGGAGTAGCCCCAAAACCCAGCCCTGGGGGACACCACTCATGACCGGCCGCCAACTGGGTTTAACTCCGTTCACCCCCACTCTTTGGGCCCGGCCATCCAGACAGTTTTTTACCCAGCAAAGTATGTGATCATGCACACACTTCTAGGGCAGTTACAAAAAAATGGCCCAGAATGTGAGAAAACATATTTTGTGTGATTTTTATCCGAGACTGTGAAGGTAAGCTTTACCTAATTCAATACATTTTAAAAGTGGAAAAAAATAATCTTAAAATCTGTTTGAACAGCCAATGTAAGGGAAATGTTTCACTTTTCCTCATTTTCATGATAAAATTGTGTCTGTACACAGTCAAGCATGCCTTGAAAAATTAATAAGTCACTGAACACAAAAACTCACAACTTAGTTCGGTTTTGTATGTAAAGTGACTATTCCTGTCTAAAAGACATTTTGAATATTCTCCTAAAAACTTTAAATACAAGCAAAAATCTGTCCATTAACTTTTCAACAAGAAGAAGGGAAAAATAGAGGATTGTGTGGCTACAGTCTTTCTTGCATTAAGTATGTAGGGTATGAGAGAAGGCAAAAAAAAAATCCTTTGAAATTATGCATCTGTATAAATTGCAGAAAGAGCTGTGTGGGTCAGAAATCTTTTCTGCTCAGAATCCTATAAAGGGCAAAAAGGAAATAGATCTTATATGTAAAATCAATAATTTCTTGTTAGTATATCTGAAATGTTTCAAAACATACATCCTATTATCTGCCCCCCTGGTCCTACGGTCAATGAAGACAGTTTTCCTCAAACAGAAAGCAGGGAGCTGCAGCCAATTGTCAGTGTCTCAAGTTCTTTGCTGGGAAGAGCCTGAAAATGGTGGCATTTCTTTGTTTGTTTGCTTGCCTTTTTTTTTTTTCCCTTTTCCTTCCTGGCCAGTCTAAATGTCTGACAACCTTTTATTTTTATTTTGTAGTTAGCTTTACCTACAGTGCCATAAAAACTAAAGCCCCTTCAAAACCCTGTGCTGGAAACCAAGGAACTGGGATCACTAGGTTTGGGTGCATGTTCTCTCTTGTCCCTCTTGTGTTCTCTTGTCTTTACTCTTGCACCACCTAATGGTATCTGTTATATTGCAAAGTCTCATAGAATATTTTCCATATTATGTTCTGTAGTTTGTTTGGGTTTTTTTCTCTTCATCCCCAAATACAGCAAGATAAATTTCAGGAGATCCTCCCTTCTGAAGGTGGTATAGAGATACACTATGACAAATATTTCATAATCCCTCTGGACTGGTGAAAGTCTCAATGGACACTGAGGACCTATAAGAAGCAAGAGGCTCCAAAGGCGGAGGAGTAGTCTGTGTTGTACAGTGCACCCTGATGCCATCAAGTTATAAAGGGACAGAACCCACCTGTATTTCTGGAGTGACAGGGGGATCCCAACAGCTGACTGTGTTAGAAGCCAAACTGAGTTTAACAAGGAATGAGTGGCAAAAGCACCTCATTGTGACGGATGCAGAGCTCTGTGCATCCTTGGTATAGAGTATCTCAGGAGAAGGTATTTTAATGACCCAAATGGTATTGGTGGGCTTTTGGTATAGCTGCTTTGGAGATGAACAAAACTGAATGGCTGTCAACCTTGCCAGGTCTCTCTGAGAACCCTTCGGTTGTTTTTTCTTGAGTTTTAATTTCCTCTCTCTTTGTTATAATAATATGAATATTATTATTATAAGTAGTAATAGTAATGAAAGGAAGATAACAAAGAGAGAGAAATAAACACCAAGAAAAGCAACTGATGCACAATACAACCGCTCACCACCCACTGACCAATGCCTTGCACACCAGGCCATCAAATCCAGACAGTCCAATAAACCTGATCGTCCCTTTCCTCCACATGGCTGGAGGCAGTGGCACTCTAATCCTGGTCAGAATGTTCGTTACTCATAAAAATGACTTAGAATTCCCTTCAAGAGGATCAGAATCAAGATCAGCCCTTCTAGTCTGTCTGGGGAATTGCCTGCTGGAAATTGGAGGGGCATTTTTCCTGGAAGAATCCCCTTTTGAGATTGTTTTTCCTCGCAACTCACGTGCCCATGCATCTAGGATGGAGGTAGGTATTCCATCCCACTTCCTCGTGTCCTCTCCATGGTCATGCAGGTAGAACCACAGAGTACCCCGTTGTGTGTACTTTCTGTCTTCTCTCTCTTGAGCAGGGCACACCTATCCTAATAGTTGAGATACTGGCTACAGATTGAGCAGAAAAACCATTTAGGGACTTAGTTTCAGATTTATGCTTGCTGCAGACCTTTTAATTCAAAGGCACAGCCTCAAAAAAGTCATTCCTGGAGGTGACTAAATGTGTTAGGTGCCTCTGCATTCCTTCTTAAAGATCCTATCTGCTTAGATATGTGACCTCATCATCCCTGCCTGTTCCTGGGGAATGTCACGTGGGAGCCCTCTTAAGACTCCAGGTGAAGGCATTTGACAACTATTCTGAGGAAAGGCCCCATTTCCCCTAATGCATAAGTGATTCCTATAAATGAGGAACAGGATACCAAACAGGGGAGACACATGATCTGAGTTTTGACAGGGAGTCCTTTTTTTCAAGCTACTTGGAAAAGCTTTTGGGTTTCAAAACTTATAGGTGGACTGAATAAATCCAGGCAGCAAAGTGCAACAGTTCCACTCAAAGATTTAACTGGTATTATCGTAATATTGCCTAAGCAAGACAGAAATGAAGGGTGTGAAGTAATGGACCAAAACTGGTATCAGAGCTTGATATAACTCTGAGATAAAGTAGTAAAAAAAAGTGTAAGCAAGCCAGCCATAATTCTCTCTGGAGGTTTTTTAAAAGAGATGGAGGAGAGAGTGTGTACCTCTTCGCTGTCAGGAATGCAGTTGGATCAGAAGCACTGGGATTGTCCACCGTGGCATGCCATCAGCATGGCAAGCATGATACTGATGGAAAGTGGTAGCCCATGCTCTGACAGGTGTACTGACCCAGCGGTTTTGAGAACCAAGTATGTGATGGGAGGTGGGGTTTCAATCCCATTTCAGGTGTCTCAGTAGATCTTTTTTATTCCCTATGTTTAATTGTTTTCTTACCCTTGGATTCACCTAATTGGATTCCAGGCGTGTTTGTCTCTTGTGACATCTCTGCAAAGCTGCTAGGAGGAGGTTGTTGCTCTATTCTGCTGTTATCACCCTTAACCAGTGTTAGAGGAATTAAGGGCACAAGTGTGAGTTGTTCTGGAGTTGTAAGTGGCTGTTGGCAACGGCAGCACAAAAAGCAGAGAAAGCATAACAGCATAAAAGGCAAGCTTCTAGGGATTCAGATTTCATGGATAAGGAGTACACTGGGCTGGTGGAGGGGAGAGAAGTCAAGTCAGTAAGCAGTCAGCACTGTCATTGAAGGGGTAGCTTCAGCTTTACTGAAATTTTTGGAGTATACAACCAGAGAGGTCTCATTCCTTCCCTACAAGCCCACTGCCTGGGAAGTCCAGGCTGCTTAAGTTTCTGAAATTTCATACCAAGCAGCATGGTGGTTTTCACTGTAGTATTAGCACTAGATTGGAACACAATAAGAAATAGAGACTTTTCTGGTATTAAACTTTGCTGAGATTTAAGATATTTAGTGGTTGACACCCTCTGTTCTGCTGGTATCAGGACACTGGCATGGTGCCTGTTTTTACTTCAAAGCCACAGTATTCCAGAAACCATTTACAGATTAAAGGACCTGAGCTTGATGGCCAGAACTTTGCTGAGTGAGGCATGGTGATCCTTCCCCATCTGTGACATTACCTTGTTTCTGGGTAAGACTGAAAGTCACAGAGAAATAGATTTGCTTCATGGCAGCCTTTATCCCTAATAACAATCCTCGTGCCTCTTAATGTGTGCATTTTAATTAGGTGCTGCAAAAAGCAGCAGCAAGATGACATAGCTGGTCATATGCAGGCACAGCCTGTGTTTATGCCTTGGTCCATTGCTCCCCTCTTAGTACCTGGAATCCCCAGAAGAGGGAACTGACTGGCCAGCAACTGGTGCAAGAGATCGATTTTTTTCTATCTCCTTCCAAATCTCTTTCTCACAGCTCTGCAGCAAGTGGCCAGAAACCTGAGTACTTTCCCCATATGGAGACTGAATTTCAGATGTTGCATTACATCAGTCTCTGCCATTGATTTATTGTAGGCTGGAATGTTTTGCCTGCCTGTGTCATGTTCAGTTTCTCAAAGAGAGAGGGACTCATAAACCCCAGGATCTGCCTGGGTGTGACTGGCCTACTCTGCCAATGAGTAGCTAACTGATAGTCCACTGAGGGTTTATGATATGCCACTAAAGAGTTTAATGGATTACCAAGCAAATGCTGTGTGAAGTCTTTATAAAGCTCCAGCTTCGCACTGGGAGCATAGTGCTCTGGCCTATGAGTTAATCTGAGTGCTAAGAAGAGAGAAAGTTTGAGACACAAAAGAAAGACAGAAAAAGACCAAAGCCAGAGAAAATAAATTATATTCAGGTTAGGAAAGTCTATACTCTGCAGGCACTATGAAAGGCTTTCTTTCTTTTACAGTCCTTGCAGTCCTTACACTGGTGCACAGCTGCCAAGCAGTCTACGTTCAGGTGAGTTTTCTGCTCTTTAACTTGTTGGTATTAGAAGTTCAACAAAGTACTGTTATTATGTCAAGTATCATGGCTGCAACAGGAATCTTGAACTAAATCAATAGACCTGAATTTTTGCTTTGCTCTGGCTTGATATCCAACTTCATGTCCCTATGATTCAGTTGTTCTTTCTGTAAAATACTTGAGGTATTTACTAACATGCTGCTGCAGTTTAACTTTACCAGCCATATCACTGCTCTGAAATCCCTTGCTGACTGAGGCACAGCATTTCCAGATTTTTCTTTTGCACATAACCCCTTTGTGTTGTGAAGCTGCAAGAACAGGGAACACCTCTGACTTTGCAGAATGATGTAAATAGGATGTGAGAAAAGAGAAATAATCTTGTCTCGACTGCTTCTAGGCAGGAAGTTCTTTATGAACATCATCTGCAAGTTTCTGTGATGGATCCTACACATGTCAGATTAAAAAAAGGTGAAAGAAATGCTTAGCTGGATCCAATGAAATATTAATAGGCAGATAAGCTATTAGAGGAGGCTATATCACATTTTCCAAAGTACACAGCACCTATGACTGGTATTACATGTAACATGGAAGCAGCTAAGAAGGTGCTTCAGTGCTCTTGTCTGCACTTGGGACTGTGGACCTGTCTGCAGTCATCCTTAGAAACCATTCAGGAGATTTCAGTTTGATTGCAATGTAAATAACTTCCTCAGAGTACCAAGAGAACTAATATTTCTTAAACAATTCTTGACTCACTTTATATGTATGCAGTAGGTATGCCTTGAAATATCCTATTTTTCTCATTTGGATGTCAGAGATATCCAGAGATACCAGGTTTAAGTTATTCCTTTCTTCCAAACCATTCTTTAACATTTCGAGTCTCCAGGAGAACACATGGCTTCCTACTTAATAAAAAAATCTCAGTTTTCCACTTGGAGGCATTAAAAAAACCCCCTAAACGTGACTAGTGTTTCTAGGTTGGGTAAAAGTGTAGAAAGTGTAGCTCTGGAGTTTTAGCTTCTCTCTGCAGATTCAATTCTTATCTCATTAACCATTAAATCTGTATTTTCCCCAATATATGTGCAGTGTACTCTGCATGTGTGTTGCACTCCTTTCACTTGCACTGCTTGAGGTCCCTAAGGTTTGACTAATTACTTGGTGCACAAAGTTGGATTATGCTCTTATTTTCTGAAATTCTTCCCAAGACTTCCCACTCTTGTACTATATCAGATTCATTTAACAGAATGTTTTTCAAAGCAGAAGTGAAGTTCATGTGACTTCATATCATGTTTTTAAAGACTGAGTATCACTATCTCCACACTTTCCATCACAGATCTTAAATGAATATGGTGGGAGAAGATGGTTTACCAGGTGTAGAGTGAAAACAGAAAAACTAGAGATGTATTATTTTGGCCTGCACTATTTCTGTGATAAAATCTCTTAGTACAGCAACACAGTATGCACTTTCACCTTGGAGGAAAGATGCTGCTCAGATTGAGATCTCTCTAATACATATTTTTAATCTGAGGTGTTAAGGGTTTTGTTTATTTTTTTATTATTATTCCTTTGTTTTTTATCACCAGGACATACAGGTCTCAGGGTTCATTTCTACTTTCCAGTCTCTCTGAAACGGTCCCTGTGAAATTCCATCCTTTTTTAGTTCTCTGTTTTATGCTTTCAAGATCTGTGACCACTATCTGAATCTAGAACTGCATTTATACAGTAAAAGTTAATTTTTCATAGGCAACTAATTAATCTGAATAAAATGGTACACTAATTGCAAGTAGAAAAGAGACTTGTTAAGTACGTGCATGGTCAGAGTTTATCTGGTGTGGGTTTTGGGTTTTTTTGTTTGGGTTTTTTTTAATTCTTTAACACCAAAATTCTGTGATTCTGTAAAAAAACCCCAACAAACCAAAACCAGCTACCTCCCCCATATCTCACACTATTCAACGTTGGGCTTATGAGACTATGAAACGAGTGACGATATTTTGTCTCAAGCTCTATCAGAGTCACTTCACTTTATTGCTTTGAATGAGTAGATGTTACTTGATCAACTTGCTGACCACATGTCAGTCATTAAACTAGGTTAAAACACATGCTAAAGATCAGTTTGAAAATGCTTATTTCTCTTTTAGGCCAAACTGATTGTCTACAGACATAAACAGACTTTATGCGTCTAGCTTAACAATAGCAACACCTCCAATTTAAGTTTATGACCTCAGCAGTGGGACTCACTTGAAACTGAGGGAGTGACCATTAGCAGATTCACAAGGTCTAGCAGTCTAAAACATGGAGTAGTATTTCCCAGAATACTCTCCCAGCCTTCTGAAGCTTTTGATATAAGCTTTGAGTCAGAACTGTCTTGTATTTATGCTGCCAATAACTTGTGTTTCATTAATTGTGTGGACAAGTTTTAAATTCATGGAAACTTGCCACAGTACCTTGGGGTGAGGGATTTCAGCTCTTACCAACGTGTAATGTGAAGGAATAGCTCCTTTTGTGTGGTTAGAGCCTGCCACATGACAGCCAACACTTGAAATTCTCCACTGGTGTATTAGAAGGAAGAGTGAACAAAATAAATTCGCATTTACCCTCATTCAATTCATGATTTTGTAAATTTCTACCACATATTGTCCAGTCATCTGTTTTCTAGGCTGAAGATTCCCAGTCTGTATCTTTCAACCCCAGATTTTATGGGTGTCTCTCATGGGAGTGAGAAGTGCACTAGTTCTGCCTCCATCCACATAACACATAACACATGACACATAACGAAACACAGGACACATCACTGCTGCTCTGCCTTGAAGAGCTGATCATTTTGCCTTCAGTCAACACTTATTTTATCTAGGCTTTGTTTCAACACTTTCTTTTCCCTGTATTATAGTTTTTGGGAGAGCTTATGGTTGAAATGGAATGGATTTGGCTAAGGACTGACTTCCTGACACTTTTTAATTTCTGGTTCTCTCTACATAGGATGGAGACTTGAAATTCTCTCTCGAGTCTGTGAAGAAGCTAAAGGAGCTTATGGATGAGAACAGATACATCAACCGTCGCATGGTGGTTCCCATGTCTAGCTATTCTCCATGTAATGAAAAAGATCTCCCTGAGGAGTTCCAATCTGTGTGCAAAAGAGAAGATGCATCCATGATTTTTGAGAGGCTAAGTATGTAGCTCGTATTTCATAGTTGCCATTTTGGTCACACTTTTCAACCTTAAGCATTCAAATAGCAGCAGGCAAAAAAACGTAATTATGGTTCTGTCACTTTGAAAGAAGCTGAGAGAGTCCATGTTGCCTTTCTACTACCCCTTCTACAAGGGTTGGACTACACTAGCTGTGAGCTCCCTTACAAGAGAATTCTTGCTGTGCTGAGCTTAGCTGTAGCCTGCACAGATCAGGCTGCTGTAACCATGAAAAATGTTCTTCCAAGTAGCTGCACACTAACTTACATGACTTAAAGTGAGAGAGCCCACAGTCTCCTCTGGCTTACAGGAAAAGCAGGGTTGTATCACTCAGTTCTAGCTAACTATAAGTTGTGAACAGGTCCAATTGCTCTCTCTAATCAGTGTAGAAGAAGATGTTTTTCCAGGCAGCCTAAAAGAGGTGTGAGATATAAATGAAGTGAGTCGGTATTTGGCATGATCTGTCTCCAAGACATGCATGGCGATTCTTGAACTGGCTGCTTCTGGCAGGTGCACCCACCTGATGAAAATGGGGGCTTCCTGGCTGCTGAAATGTAGTGGCTGTTGTTTGCCTTTTCCCATGCCCTCCTTCTCAGGGCTTTATGGTATTTTGGGCCCTTGGTCAATGGGAGCTGATATTGACCATGGATCAGATTTGGCTTGGATATAAATGGAGTCCCATGGGGGAGCCATTTTGAGTGGAGCAGCACGCTGTGGTCGAGGGCTCTCCCCTTGGGTCGGGACACTGCCCTGAGAAGTTCCTCGAGGTTGAGAGACCTCCTTTTTTTATGTGAGTGACAGAGCATTTTGGATTGTCGTTAAAACTTAGGAAGTGGTGATAGTTTTGTTCTCCTCTCACAGAATTGTGAATCTGCCATTGTATGTTTGTGGAGTGCTAGTTAATTGTGTTGACAAAAAAATTTTTTTTTTTTTTGTTGTTTGTTCATTTGAGAGCCTCTGCAACACTGCTACAGGGTCTGATTTTTTTTATTTTATTATGTTGCATATATCTGTTGTCCAGTACAATGGACACTTTAGGAGGAAACACTACCAATATAATGAATGTTGTGATGCTGCAAGCCACATCCCCACCACCCTCCCACAAGATGTCCTATTGTTCTCTTGCCTCCACATGTTCCCATTATTTCCCCAATGAATTCAGGTTTTATTTCATTCTTTAAGCCAGATTTTTGCAAGAACTAATTTTACTTACCAGTAATAACTCCAAGGAACATTAAAACTCATAAAACAGTAATGGAAAGGAGCCTCCAAATCCCTTGATGTGTGGCTGTGCTCTCTAAGAAATTCTTTTGCCATCTCACTGAAACCCTCTTTTCTCTCCAACAGACCTGGCTGTCCAAGACCCTGATTTATGTGAAATCTGTGCCAATGCTGCCTGCGCTGGTTGCTTTTGAGTAAAGATGAAACAATCCAAAGAAGATGTGTCAAGCTAGGAAGTTTGTGCATTCATACTGCAAGATCGCATACTTTCACAAATCACTATTTGGGCTCCATCTCCAGTACAATCAAACTGGAACTGCTAACTCATGTAGACATACCAGGGGTAGTCCTGAAGTAGTCAGATAAGGTGTCACCTGCAGTTCAGTTCTGGCTACATGGAGACTCTAAACATCATCTGAGAGGTTTCAGTCCTGCATGAGTTGTATCACACTGGAACGAAAATGTCCTAGGCACAGTTTCATTATCCAATATTTTGTCTGGATTGGAACACAATGGGTGAAATTGAGCAGTCTCCTGCAGCTTTTTTAATATCTAAATCTGCCTGTGGTTTGGCCTCACCCACACCTAACACCCCCACAGCATTGAGTTATCATCTTTTCCAGCCCATGGTTTCCAGCGTGTGGATAACTGTATCTCTACCTGTAGGTCTACATGTGACATGTATGTTTGTAACAGAACTGCAGCAAGTAACTTGTCCCCATGTTACTGGTGTTTAGTAACACTTTCATAGCTAGAAAATTCTCAGTCTGTTACTTGTAGAACCTTTTGCCAATTTAGGGAATGGATGTGGAGGAGCACAGGAACACTTTCTGCATAGTTGTAAGGAAGCTCCCTTCTTTTGACAGATATTCATGTTCATTAGGCTCCATTTAGGAGAAAGGAAGTCCAAACTGCAATGCTGGAATCACTCTGAAATTAAAATATTGCCTTGTGTTTTTATTTATTGGTGGCAAGATTGGGAAAAAAGGATCTGCCCATGTTTATATGCTGTGTATGAAATAAAATCTAGTAATAATTTGGGGTTTTTTTGGTTTATGTTTTTGCTGGGTTTTGGGATAGGGATTTTTGGTGATAGTCTGCTTGCCTACTTGCTTTTCTCCTATATAAGGTCTTTCATGTCTGGGTCTTCACTGGAATAAAAGATATTAATATTGTCCTGAACTTAAAACAATTTGTGGTCCTCGTATGAACCATAGTAATATAAGATGGCATGATAGCTTTTAAATTATTCCCTTTTACTTTTAACTGTTGAATTACTATCTCAATTTCATATATATGGGCCCTCAACTCAGAAACCAAGTTCTCCAAAGACTGTCAATGCTATAGACCATTGACATGCTCTATCCCAAGATCTAGGTAACTAAATCAAAAACTGATGTTCCAAAAAAATAGTATTAGGTGTGTAAATTCCTGTTTCATGGAATTTACACACCTAATACTATTATTTCATTCCACATTTATGTGGATCCTATTTCATTCCACATTTATGTGGATGCAGAAGAAAATTCCCCACATCCAGTACATTGACCACTCCAGGACAAAAAAAATCCAACAGCGAATGCCGGAGAGTCTCACACTAAGGCTTTTCCTGCTGCCTTGACATTGGCACCTCTGGGAAACTGGATTTCCTGACTCAAAACACTACCTCAGCTTATTTTAACCCTAAAGTTATTTCTCTGAATATAAAAAATGTGGCTTATTATTTTCTCTGAAAACTGATGTGACAAATTACTAGGTCTTAGCACAACAGCTTGGAACAGCTTGTGTAGAGAGGACAGGTTATGCACTTTGCAAGGAAAACTTGCTGGCAACAAGACTAGAACCAGTTCCTGCTGATAGGCTGCCAGTGTTCAAGTGGGGTGAGAGGGCTGGACACCCTCATGTGTGTTCTCCCACAAATCTTCTGCCTCTAGATATAGTGCCCTGCCATCAACAGGGGCACCACAGACTGATTATGGCCTAGTGTGTAAGCACTGTCTTGACATACAGAAAAAGGGGGTTAAAGGAGGGACTCAACCTCTGTTTTGCACTTGCTGGGTGACATTTCTAATAATTATACAGAAAGAGGATTGTATCCCTGTGGGGGAAGCTGGGGGACACACAATAAAAGAAACAAACCAAGAAAGCCAAGAAACAACAGGCGGGAGTGGAGTTCCAGTTTTGTAGCAGGCTGTAGAAATCCCACTGGAGGAAACAAATTTTGAGGACTGCATTTTCCAACAGTCTCTGGGAAATGGGGCTGCAGGCACAGCATGCTCAGAGCAGAGCCAAGATTTCACCAGGCTGGGTTACCAGCTTGGCCACCAACACGTTGTCACCTGCACACAGTCTGTGGGAAATACCCTGCAGGCTTCGTGCTTGTGCAGAAACCCTGAGCGGACTTGCTGAACTGCTAATGCAGTGTTAAGAGACTTACTAGACGCTGGAGGTGTGCATGTATTAACTAGCAGGGTGTTATTACTTTAATGGTGAAGATTTATTTGCTTTAAGAGGTAACCCCCATAGAAAAAGTAAAAAGTGCTCCTCCACACAGGAAAGCTGCTGTCTCATCCTCTGAGCCTGTGTTCATCAGCATCACCTTCAAGGCCAGTGTACTAAACACATGCATAACAGAAGAGCGAATGATGGAAAAACAAGATATATTTCAAAGAAATATCCCCTAGTTTTCATTGCCTTTACTGACAGAGGTAAGACAAAGTCTTCAGCCTTCTGCTCAGAAGCAGTAAGCTGCTGGCCCAGCTCAGTTGTCTCACCTAATTGCACCTTTCAAGGGCAGAGGCGAGAAACATCCTAAATTCTAACATTAGCCAGTATCCTCAGGTGTGCCAGATACCCTGAGATTAATAACGTATTTCAAGTCTATTCTTCCTCCCACAGCCTTGACTCAAAGTGTGTCGAAGGGTAAACGGGCTGTTGCCTGATGTGTGTGTACAAAGCTCTGCCAGTCCCAGTGCGCAGGGATCTGGGCAAACATTCTGCTTCCCAGACAGCTCCACTGTCCTGAGCCACAGCAGACATTCAGACACAACCTCTGTGGCAGGAAGGTCTGGACGTGAGAACTGCCTTGTAGCCCTGACTAGATGAAATCACAGGGAGGGTCCAGAGACCTGGATGGGAACATTGTAGATTGGTGTAACAGCCTGAATTTTAGCATGATGGCTTGGACTGAAACCTGGGGGAAGTAAGAAGTGTTAAGCAAATGTTATATAAGCTCCTTCTAATTTGTTGGTCAACATAAAAAAATGCTAAACAGGTGATTATTCTATTTTGAAAAAACACATTTCAAGCTGAGGATAGAACAAAACTGCATGGCATAAACATGCTGACATCACTTGAGAAAGAACAAACAATTGCACACTAACCGCCTTTGTCCGTCTTCATTTTGATTTACAGTTATCAAGGGACAGAAATGTAATTTTAAGAGCATGAGTTTTTGAGAACCTTTGTGGTACAGGACCCTGACACTGGAAGGGATTTTACATAAAACAAACGTGTATTCTATTGATAGGAGAGGCCTGTAAAATCTCACATTGTAGAGAATGATGCTATGAACTGGTCCCAGTATCCTCATCCATGCTAAGAAATAAATAGACTTGTAACAACAACAACAACAAGGACCTACAGACCCTTTTCAGCATCACTGCCATAACCTCAAACCGGTGTGGAGTGTAGTATGAGGCCTTAAATAGAAACATAGAAGAATTAAAAATATTCAGGTGATAAGTAAGGGAAGCTGTTCCTGATTGTTAGATGAATCCCAGACTAAGGAGTTGGGACTCTTTTCAAATGCCGTCAGGCTTTTTTCCTTCCGTAACTGACTTGAGTGGATCATGTTCAAAGCAAGTTTATTATACAAATTCAGTGTGAGTTTTAGTACTTTCCCCCCAGTTTAATAGTTCTTGACTTTCAGAAAATATTTCAGTGGGCAATTTCATGCAAGTGTCCCACAAAGATACACTAAATCCGATTTGAAAAGCCCAGTAACAGGGCTGGACCTGCTGCCTTTGCACGGTGTATTTTACCACAACTATGCAAACGCTTCATTTCTGGTTTATGTCTCTAATTGCAAATTGAAACTATTGCCTTTGCTCTGCTCGCTGTGATGTCAATGGACATGTAATCAGATCAGGAGATGGAAAATCATTGAAAGGTGAGTTTATTTCATGAATTTCCTGCTATGAGCTCTTCTGCCATTTCTAGTATTTCTGTTTCATGTTCACATCTTTGAGAACAAATTTTTCTATGCTATTTAATTCCAATCTTAAAATGTGATTTTAATTTTAGTCTAACACTGGATTTATGAGACATATACAGGAAATATGCATTTTGATGCTGGGCTATAAAAATGGAACAATCTTCCAAATTTGTACCTTGGACTACCATTAACTTCTATGATTTTATAAATTATCTCTTGAGATTTGGTGTTTTCTTGAAAGTTCCACCTCCTGAATTTACAGGATTGGAGAAGAGTTTCAGTTTGCTTTTAACACAGAAAAGTGAGAGGTTTAAGCTTTTTCATTAGGAATGCAAGGTTCAGGGTGTGTCTTGACACACACTGAGTACAAATCATGCCAGGATTTTATTATTTTAACATGGAGAGCAGAGCCCCCACTCCAAAGGCTGAGCTCTGAACTCCTTCTCTCTTCCTCTTATCTATATATGAACCCAACTCTCAGGGAACTAAATGGGTAAGAAAGACCACGTATCTCTGCCTGGCCATAGCCCCTGATGATCAGGACCCCAACCCATAGAATAACTCCCCAGCTTGAGCTCAGACCTGTCTCTTCGTTATGGACCTGCCTGGTGATCATGGGGCTCTATCTGATCTTTTTTACTGTCACTGGCCCCAAATCTGGTCCTGACCTGTACATTGACTTCCTGAATTAACCTCAGAACTGCCTCACCACCATGTATTCTGAAAATCTGAACTCTTGATTGAACCTGTCCACAGACTTTGGGTCTGCCCTGCTCAACTCACCCAGGTGCTGTAGGACTGTGCTGTGGCTGGTGACACCCCTGTCCCACTGGCCATGGGAAAGCCCTTGGTTCCCAGCTCCCCATCCCTTTGGGAGCAGATGGCTCTCACTGTGCTCTGACAATTCTTCATGATGTTTATGTTTATAACCCAAATGTTAAGTTGCATGAAATCCTACAACAGCAAGAACTAGTTTTGACATAGTCAACTTCTTGGCATCAAGCCACAGTCCAAATGCCTTTCTTCAAGGCCTCACTGGCAATTCCACTAAGTAATTTGTATTATGAGAGAAGATCAGGTTGGTTACCTCATTTTTCACCAAACCACTAGGTTTGTGTTACCTAACACATCTTTCTAGTTTCCAAATCCATTATTTCCCCCTTAAAATCCTCTTATTATAAAGTCATTCTTTTCTTTCACTTCTGTTCTACAAGTGATTCCTGAATCACAATTCTTTGTGGGGATGGAGAGCCAAGGGGAATCCCATGGCTGGTGGAGACAAGGGCAAGGGCCTCACCAGTCATGGCACAATCCCACAGTCCCTGGCTAAGAAGACCATGGCAGACCCAGCCATAGCCAAAATCAACTAAATCCAGATTATCAGAAGAGTTTATGATGAAGAGGCAGGGCTGAGGTCGATCTGGGAAGTCAATGTGCAGGTCAGGTTCAGGTCCAGTGATAGCAATCAGGAGCTAATACTGCCCCATGACTGCCAGGCAGGTCCATAATGAAAAGACAGGTCCAAAGTTAGCCTGGGAAATCAGACCATGGGTTGAAATCCCTTTTAATGGGGTTCATAAGCACAGGTATGTCTGTGGCTGTGGTGGAAACAAAGCTCAGGCAGGGACTGAAGCCCATGGGCAGGGTGGAGACCCCAGCTGAGATTGGTCAGGACCCTTAAGGACTATTGGTGCCCTCAGGGCCCTGCCTTCATCTTGATCTAAAAAAACATTCAACTTTTTCACAGATTCCAGTGGCTGAGAGCTCTCCCACTTGCAGGGGAGAAATGGCTGTTAAATCCCTCAACTCTTCTCACTCTTCAGTAGTTCAAGAGTACCCGAGCTTTTTCTATGAAAAAGGCCAGCATTGCAAAAAAAATGATTCAGAAGCCTCGTTCCTAGCCAAGGTCATCATGTAGTCACTTCTTATCACATTAAGATATACTTCGATTCACAAGTTAATCTTTTCTTTTAAAAACAGCACTTGGAGAATGTGACCCCCTCAAAACCAAAGTAAAGGGACAGACTCCATTCCTTATGTTACCCAAAAATCATATGTGTGTCCAGTGTGCAATGAACCAATCTTAACATGCTCAGGGAGATACTGTAATTTATTCAGGCTTGGGTGCTCAGTGGACTTTTCCACAAATCAAGACCACCAGCAGGTTTTTGTGCTCCTTCTATACACGTAAATCAGGAGTTAGTACTTTTCCATAACGTGCCTATTGGATACTGATTGGTTAGTGATTAACATACAATTACAATATGTCTTAGCTAATGCTTCTTATACTACGTATGCTCAGGGGAAGGGTCTTAACCCCAGCAGGGGTCTTTTTGGCCACTGGGTGTGTTTTTTAGTATTATAATGAAGGCAGTTCACTTTCAGGACACCCAAAAGCTGGTTTCATTGCCAATTTAACTGATCAATTAATCACTTTGTCAGGTTGTCAGATAACTCATTCTCAGCACAATTCTATGCATTGTCTTTATGGCCCAGGACATTCTAGTTATTTTCTAAGGTCTGAAGAACAAAGCCTGTTCTTTATAAATGTCAGTGTCTCAGCTGATCCATCTTATGATTGTCCCCAGGTGTGCAGTAACTATGGCTACTAGCATAATCATTAACCATTAAATTCAGTGAATATGAAGTATACTATATCACTTAGATATAGGCTTAGATTTCACAGGTGAGTGTCTCAGGAAAATTCAGTCTGCCTTTGACTTTTGCTCCTCAAACTACTGAAAACTCTTCATGGTCAAGGGCACACAATGCTACATTGCAAGTTAGAGGGCTTGTTAGTCAACAGTTTTAACATCTCTCAGATGTCTCAAAGAGATTCATAACAATGTTAATTTATTTCACCAATTCCTGTGTATCCAATGTCCATCACGTCATGTGTGTTCCTATCATTTCCTTCTCAGAAGGTAGTTTGTGCTCTTCATCCAGTTATTTACTTGGGCTTTGTTGAAGAGCTCACAAGGGAATTGCACAACATGAGGCAGACCCCTCCTGCCACAGTGATTACATCTCTGTAAGTAAGTGAACATCTTTGTAAGTTTTCTCTTTTTTTTTTTTTTTTTTTTCTCATAAACAGTCCTGTGCTTTCCTAAGAAACAAGTTAGACTGAGCTTTATAACACATCATTCTCTTTGAAGAAGTCAGGATTGCCACTTACTATAATTTATTGTCTGCATGTTTCCTTCATTTCCTGCTTCCTATTTACAATGTGATAAAAGTTACTGAGTTATGATAGAAAAAAATTGTCATCTCATTCACTTGAGTTTTCTTCTGTATGAATGATAAGCAAATGTTCTTTTTCTGAAGATAAAAATAATGATTTGCCTTGTCATGATACACAGTATTTTTTCTTTCAAATAACTTCTGCCTTTCATTCAACTGAGATAAGTTTTTATGAGCATTCCTGTCTCCATTTAGTACTTCTCTAACTGAGCTTCACAGGTTAAAATGAGGTTCACCATATCCTTTCTATCGTATCATAAATGCTTTGCATTATTCCAAGTAGTCAGCCAGGACTTGGGTTATGGAACTATGTTTGGTACTAAAAGGGTCTGCAGTCAGTCCAAATATGTCTGGGAGCTACAGCTAAAAATGGGGAACCAGTGACTCAGGAAGAGGAGTTTTATATGGATCATCTTCTGAGCCATCTGTCTTTTCTGAACAGCCTCTGAATGCAGTGAGGTGGGCTAGAAAAGGATAACAGGAGTATCATACAGACCTATTCTTCCCAAGAAAAGATTTTACACTCCAATATGTGACGGACAGAATCTGGAAATCTGAGCAGTCATAACAAAGCTTCACAAACACAATCAGATGTCACCGTTCCTTACCCAAATAACCCAGGTGTGTAGCATGCACCAGGTCTAGGTAAAGGACCAAGTTAACGTGCTGTGGTGAGGGCTGCACAGGGACAAGCACACTGCCTGGAGGATGCACGCTGCCTGGCACACTCCTTTACCATGGCCCAATCTGTATCTGCTCTGGAAAAAACCTGGGGCGCTGGATGCAAGCTAGCCCAAGACTCACAAACATGATGTAGACATGGAAATCAATACTGAAATCGTCCAGTAAAATTTTCTTCTGGGAAGATTCTGGAGGGACTATTTGACCACTTGAGACTCAAGTAGAGATTCAGCTGATGGCTACTCAGACTACACATTGCCTAAGAAAACCAGCCACTTTTGCTTCTGCATCCAAAAAATGGTTTTCATTGGCTAACTGACATTTTAACCTTTGGAAATTTGTATTGCAGTCTGTGACTTGAGCTAAACTTCCTTCATATTTGTGAACAGAGATGAAGGGATTAATTTCTGATTTATAAAGGATGGTGATGCACTGTCCAGAAGCAGATGTCACAGCATGATAGAGCAGTTGTCTCCGGGGAAGGGTTAGCTTTGGCTAGGAGTGAAAACTCTTACATGGGCTGTGAGACCGAGCAGCCAAGGGGCATATGCAGAAAGCCACAGTCAAAAGACCATTTGTGAAGCAAAGGTCTTTTAAAGTCTTTCTCGGGTATTGCTGTTGTAAACCATCTTTGAAACAAGTTCTTTGTAGCTTATAGTCTTCCAACATGCTTTTTAAAGGGCGCCTGTGGTAAACAAGTGACCAGCATCCCGTAAGTTATATTGGCCTGGTCAAAAGCCCGTAAGACACTCTGAAAATGAGTTACAACCAGATCAAAAATAACATGTGAGATGCTCTAATCTGTTTGGTTTTTGGTTGGTTTTTTTTTTTTTTTTTTTTTTCATTATTGCATTAGTTGTGTTTTATACATAAGAGACATGTACAATTTCAGTCATGAATGGCGGGCAGTTCACTTTGTGGTGTAGATGAAAGGTGGATAGCAGAGTATTTTTAAATGACCAGAAGGCTCAGTTACTCAGTTTCCATTAGGAAACATCCAGACTTTATAATCTCTGAGGATTCAGATTTACTTCTGAGCAGAGGATTACCATAAACAACACCACCACCATCCTGATGAAAAACAGCCTGTCTTAAATTTGATTTCAGAAGTGTGGTAGTTCTTGCATGCAGGTATCAATTTCTAACTGTATATGGCACCCCCATTAAGTACCATCAGATACTGCGAGGTATCAAGTGCCACAGTGGAAAGGAAAAGAAAAAGAGGATGAGGGGATGAAAGAATTCTTCTCCAGTACAATGATGAGATCAATCCTGTAAGTTACTGAGGCCACATAAAATGTCTTAGTGTTCATTAAGCTGTTACTGTTTAATTGGTTCATTTGAGGCACCTATTTGAAAATTACCTCTTTTGCGTTAATAATAAAAAGAAGAAAAGCAAGACATTCTTTTGGGTTTCCACATTCTGGAAGTCTGAGAAGGAAGTAAATGAGAAAAGATCACTTTTTTCTTTCTAGCAGAGACTGCTAGTTTGTAAACACTTGGACTGATTCTTGGTCATGGAAAGAGGATCACTATAGTGTGAGGAATGCTGTGTCTCCACTGCAATGCTGGGTTTTGTGTTCCCTTCCCACAGCAGGCGTTACCTAAAGACTGTAATTTGGTCAGACCTGCAGCACTAAAGTCAAACCTGCCTCTGTCAGCTGCTGGAACGGTGGTGGGTAAACGCCATCATCTTCCATGCTGCAAATGCTTCCCCGAGAGTACTCAGGGCCCTATCCCAGTGGGAAAGGACTGAGAAGTTTTGCATAAATCTCCTTCTGCTACAGGGTGTGCAAAGGAGCCTTTTGCTGAGGCAGTGATTTTCTACATCTTGATCAGGTTTAACTAGTGGAAGACATATCTTACCTGCATGATCAAGTTCGTTCATCTGCCTGGAAAAGAGAAGGCTCAGGGGGATCTTTGTGAATGCACATGAATATCTGAAAGGAGGATGCAGAGAGAACGGAGCCAGGCTCTTTTCAGTGTTGCCCAGTGACACAACCAGAGGCAACAGGTACAAACACACAGGAGGTTCCCCTGAACATCATAAAATGGTTTTGCACTGTGAGGGTGACTATGGACTGGAGCAGGTTACCCAGGGAGACTGTGGAGTCTCCATCCTTGGAGATATTCATACACCATCTGGAGGCTATCCTGGGTAGTTGGCTCTGGGTGGCCCTGCTTGAGCATGGCGGTTGGACAGGATGACCTCCAAAGAGCAGTTCCCACCCTCAGCCATTCTGTGCTTCTACTATTCTGTGATATATATGATAATACGTAGCCTAGTGTAAACAGTATGTATGATATATAATAATATACTGCCTAGTCAATGTATGATTTGCAGATATCCAATTATAAATGTCCTTTTGAATGGTTCATTCTCAGATGTGGACTCAGATGTGGACTATCAGTTTGAGGCACTTCCTGACCTTTGAATGAATGCCTCTTTGTACCTGGGGAACAGAAACTCCCTCTACTGTGTAAAACATCCTGAGCACCTCGTATGTCTGATGTACCCAATGATATGGTCCCAGTGGAAACAGTTCAGAGGTATCCAAAAATGACACAGCAGATCAACACCATGTTTCTACATGGCAGCATTTTCAACAAGGAAATAGTTACTCCTCACAATGTCCCTTCACAAAACATTCAGCATGTTTTTATCCAGTCTACTTCCTTTCTCCATATTGTTATTTTTCCAGGAAGATGCAGAGTTATGAAGCTGTTGCTAGATAAACATACGAAGAAAATTCTTGTAATGATCAAGCAACAATAAAACGGTCATAAAAATAATTTTGATAATTTTGAAAAAATGTGTAAATTCAGAAGAGAGTAGAACAATAAATCAGTGTGAAAAATATTTCTAACTTGTCCATATTTGTGTTTCATGCTCTGCTCATTTTACGCTCAAGGACACAACACAGGAGTTTTGTGCCATGGACAGCATGTACTTCATATGGCAACAAATCTGCAACAAAATACCAAAGAGATTGTAAAATTGTAGAATATAATATTGCCCATTGCTGGTGGCCTGGGCAACATGTAAACTTATTCAGAAGAACTTACTTAGTTATTTCTCATACCATGTTCCTCATAATCTTCCCTGAGTCCATGGGTGGAAGACCGGTGTGATCTTGGAAGGATGTGGTCTTAAGTTAATGATTGCAGTTAAGTTTGTGACTGTAATGATTGCAATTAAGTTAATGATTTTTCTCCTACCTAACCTTGAGGAATAGGTGACCAAAGGGAGTAAACACATGTAAACTCATAGGAACTACCGGAATGTAAAACCTCTTCCCAGTGGGAGATGGGAACCCTGTTCAAAACCTTTTCTCCAGTGGCTTTTCAAAATGTTCCTGACTGGAATACTCAAATTACAGAAATAAATGGCAGCTCCTTGGTGAAGGAAATACAAGAGGTGAATGAAAGCCTTTTCTGAAATCTAGTGAAGACAGCTGCTATAGAAGCATTTTGAATAATTTTTAATAAGCACCTTTATTACATAAGTGTAATCATATTGCATATTACTTTTTGCACAAGCTTTTTCTTCAAGGCCAAAAAGTCACACAGGAAGATTAAGAATGGATTTCAAAGTCTGCAGCTGATAACTACAACTTGAGTGTTGCCATATGTTTTTTTATAGCATCACATGTATACCGGAACATACTCTCATCTCCATCTTCCTTTTTTTATTTTCAGTAACAACTGGGATTTTGGATAAATCTTGGAACCCAGCATATTCCTGACAGGACCATTTAACCATCCCAGGCAGCTGAGGAAGCAAATTCTGAGGATAGATCTCCCCATTGCAGTGCCTCATGGCTACCTCTGCCATTCCCAGGCTCTTCTGGATGAGAGAATGGTGGCATGTGCATGCATTTCCTATTAATGTTTAATCACTAATGAGAGTATAGACGTCAGCTGCTGCTATCTTTCTCCCCTACTCATATGAGTTTTAGAGACAATCAACTCTTGGCTCAGGGCTCTTGTTAGAAAAATCAGTATCATATTTCTGTATTGCTGTACATAATAAGTACACAGAACATGTAAGAAGAGGGCAAAGGGCAGAATAAGGCAAGAAATCATGTAGGAGTGCTGTGAACAGATCCCCCAAAGAATCAATACAATACTTCCATGCTGCTTGATGCTGTCTGCCTCTCAGTCTACATTTAACCACAGCACAGGTTGGTCACTGAGGTCTTCCCCACAGTGCTAAACTCTTTAAAATCCAGCAAGTTTTCTGGTCTGTGAGTGGTGCCTGGTAAGTCTTGGCAGAGTTTAATCAGTATTATGATGAAAGCCAGAGAATCAGTAGGACCCATGATTTAGCTATAAATCACACTTTATGGCCCATGTCACTAAATCAATAGCCATTAAATCAAAACAGTAAGTTCAAAGAACACCTCATAGGAGAGAAATAGAATTCAAAGGTAAATATATTCACCAGCAGAAATGCCTAATCTTCTGCAGACTGGGCTTTTTAGAAGAGTAACAAAACATGAATATTGGTGCAACCACATCTTAATCATCCTAGTTGATCGCAGTTATTTCTTGTCCTTTTTTCCTTGTTACAGTCTCATAGATGACAAATAGATACCAGTCAGAGAGTATAAGACAACTGGAGAGTATAAGACAAGATTTCAAATCAAGATTTACATGGTCATCTTCATCAGATTCACATGGAAGCCTAATCAAATTAAATATTAAGCAGTTTTTCTGCATCAGAAGTTCCCCATGTCTCAGCAAGGAGATATTGCTTGGGTGCACTTGCATCTCTCAGTTCAACTTCAAATGAATAGATGAGCATGGACAACAGTACATCTCTGATAGCGAAGTCTGTCACTGTATGAGGAAAGATGCTTTTTCTGAGTGCCCATACAACATCCCAGGAGGACCAGAAGTACAGTTCTCTACTCAGGTTTAGAGCAAGCTACAGGCTTTTATGTACTGACCTAAGACAGTTTTAAACTAATTTTGAAGTTTAGGATTTGTTCATGTTTATGCATAAATCTGTTACTTCTGTACATTGCACTATTTCTACTCCCTCCCTAAAGGACTGACATTGAGGAAAAAAAGATAGAAAACACTAATATATACTTTTCTGTGACTTCTTTTTTACTTATTTGGCAAATTTACTCAAATTTACAGGATGCTTTTGGTAGGCACAACCGAAAGTGTGTTAATTCCCTTAGCTCCTGTGAGGTCACATATTTCTTACAATCTAATCTCAAGAATTTTGTGTTGATACATTCTTCCTCCTGAGTTACCTTTTGAATTGTAAAAGCCTTCTTCTCCAGAATATCAGCCAGCACCTCTGTGCTAGCTGTGTACCTAAACCTTCCAGGTGTGGGCTCATGCAACAATGTACGTTTCTCACCTATCTATTCCTCCTTTCTTGGGTCACATAGACCAGGGACCCATGCATTGTCTGTTTTCCATGCATGTTCTTCACACCAGTTTAGCCACAAAAATATTATTTGGGAACTAATCCCTGAAAGGGCATCTAGCTTCTCAAGGGACACCTTCCCAAGAGTCAGACAAACCTCCTGTATAACAAAAGCGTTTCCACTGTCCTGTAGAGGATGAAGTGCTTATTGCTTTCCATGTCAGGACCACTTTTCAGCAATACAAATCATCTGTCACAGGCTTCTGATGAGAGGCTGTGAACTTTCATGTCCAGATGTGTCTGTCTTCCCCTTCCCAGAAGCCACCCACATACACGACCTCCCTATACATTACCTTATATTTTGTGGGGTTGATTTTTATGTTCCACTTCATCCAGTGGTATCCATACATGGCCTACAAAAGTGTAGGTAAGCTCTCATCATCACTGGCTTTTGATTCCATTTTGATTCTGCTGGTAAAGCAGTTGGAGAGTTCAGTCCAGACATAGTTATGTGCCAGCTAAGCAGAAACCATTACACACAGAACAAATATGGCCACAAGGTTAGCCTTTTAAACATATCTGTCATTCATCACGGGAAGAATTTAAGTACATGAAACATAAAAAAGCTTATCCATCCATAGCTTTGAGGTTGCACTGGCTTTTTGAAAATTGTTAGAACGATGCTACTGCCATACCACCCGTGGAGCTCTGCAGGAGACTCCATACAGTGGGGATGTGACCCAGTGACAAAGAAAATAGTTACTGTCTGTGGAACTGGTTCACAAGGGTAGCTCGCTGAGTAGCTATGCAGGTGCTAAAGAGAGGTAGAAGCAAGAAGCTATGCATGAGGATGGAGTAGCAGCTTGAAGAAAACCCTCTTGGCATCTATGTAGAGTTCTGCCAAACTACAGTATTCCTGTTACTGCTGCCACAGCTTGCAGTTCTTCCCAGACCTGTTCCTACCAGAGTGATCCTGTACATGGGAAGTGTGCAATAGTGAGTATACAACTTACTTTATCAAGAAGAGATGACTTCCTAACACAGAAGGATATTTGCAGAGGAAAAGCTAAGTCATAAAAAGGATTTTATGTCAAGGGTGTAACAAAGTGCCAGTTAGATAAATTCAAAGTTTTGGATGCAATTTCTTTTTAGTGTGTGTAATTAAATAATGGAGCAGCTTGCAAGGGAGATGGAGTGTCTGCTATTTAAAGTATTGCTGAAATACCTTTCTTAAACACATACTTTACATCTACTTCCTTAACCACGTATGTATTCTTCCTTAACACATGCATATCTTTCTCTAGCATACGTTAAATCCAAGTTCAGACTAGGTATGCAGAGTGGTCTTTTAGGCTTCAGAATCTGTGAATTCTTGTTTCTAAACCATCCTCCTCTTCCCTTATGAGACATAGGAAGGAAAATGAGGTCTGTATTGCCCTGAAAACTCTCAGTCTTGCACCTTAGCAACAATAAGGCTCACAATCATCAGTCCTCTGCTTAGTTAAAACACTTTCAGCTTTAACTGTTGAACTAAGGGGCTTCAAGGGAAGGGTTCCCTTCTGTCTTGTATTACTAGAACAGCCTCAGAACGAATGTGCTTCTCCCAGGAGTTAAATACCTGTGATCACAGTCTTGCACAGGCGTCCGAGCCTTCTGGCTCCAGGGTCTGGCCAGGATGCTAGTGGACAAGCTACAGCCATGGAAAATGTCAAACTTTTCTCAGAAGTACTGTCCAAGGTAAAGCAACTGTTAGTCTTGGCTCTATCGTTGGTTCAATGCAAAGTCAAATTTAGTGTTCCCTGAATTTATGCAATGATTCAGTTATGTTTTCTTTTATGTCCTCTGCTCCTTTACTAGTAACTCCCAACACTGGATTTTCTTCCAGCTGTTGAGCACTAAGATGACAGATTCAATAAATATGTAATTCCAAGAGCTTCTTCTTAAAGCACTGATTAGTTCAGAGACTTGCAGCATGGTTACTTTTCCTTATGTTCATCACTTTGCACTTACCGCCTCTGATTCCCCTTGTTATTTTACTACTCTGTAATAGGGTATTATGGTGTCCGTCAGTAACTCTACAATCATCAGTAATCTGGGATTTTCCCTTTTCTCACTATTACAGTATGCATAGACTTTTCTGCCCGCTTTCTCTTAGATTTACCTCATCTTCTCCCCAGAATTTCTCTTACCCTTTTCATCACTCTATTTAGCTCTTCCAAATTTATATCTTTTTACACCACTTACTGGCTTTCAAGGGCTACCATTTCTTGTCCTTCTTACCAACAACCAGTCCCCACTCTCTTTCCCTTAGTTTTTGGAGTTTGGGTGTGTTTGTTTGTTTGTTTTCCTCCTAGATTCTGTAATGACTCTTTCCCAACTTCCTTTATTCCTTTCCTCTAATTTCTGCCCCTTGACTCTCTTGGTCTTTATATGATTTTCCTACCTATTTCTCCTATTCTGCTTAGCTCAAAATTCTCAGATAAGAAGATACTTTTTTTCATACTTTAAAAAGTATACATTTCTACATACTTCTCATAGTTTTGATATCTCCTCTAGTTCTAGGTACCAGTCTTCTCAACCAACCAGCTTTAGATACTATTACATTTCTAATCTCATAATTTGTTTCTCAGTTCCTACCCACATTACCCTCTAGTCCCACTCCAGTATCCCTTCAATCCAAACATTTTGTGTTTATCTTCTTCTATTCCCATCAACCTCCATCTTCCCACCCATCTGGACATTATCATGTTCTGGTTTCCTGGTTTGCCTATGTCTTGTATTTCACAATGTCTATTAAACATTTTTTTTCTCCTCTTTTTTTTTTTTTTTTCTTCCTAAAGGCTTTATTTTGTTCAAATCCAGGCAAAATATGAGGCAAGCAGAAAAAAAGTTATCTTACTAGCAAAAACATCTCTTTCCTTTCAAATGCTCAAAAATGTGAAGGGTGAAAATCATTTCTTAGGTCTTTTGGATAATATAGGTGAAGTTCTGGCTTGCCTTCTAGGAAACCGAAGAACAGTTTTTGCTAACTTAAAGTGAAGCTTTTGCTGAAGAAAGGAAATTTTAAAGCCAAGATCTTATGCTGAGAAAAATGCAAAATGGTTGCAAGCAATTTTTATGGTATTGGTCTTATCCCTGGGTGGTGCTCTCACTCCCACCAATCATGCAAATGCAAGGATCCAGAATGAGTACTCAGCAAACACTGAACACACAAAGGTGTGATTGTCCTTTGGGTAATATTTTAACTATGACAAGGGTCAATAAAGTACTAATGATGACGTGATTTGGTTTATTAGCAATAAAAAGCCTATAAAACCAATGGCATAGACAAGAAGTATTTACATTAAATATTTTATATGACTGCCATGGGTTCTGATAAAAAAGAGTAGGGTCTAGATAGAAATAGCTTTAGATCTTTCCAAGAGCTTATCTTATTTTTTCATGAATCTGAAAGACAAATTCAGTGTGCTCCTCTGTATTTTCACTACCAGACACTGGGATCAGTATTAATGATGCAGGGTTTAGTCCAGTCATGGTGAGATATTATTTGACAAGATCAGCATCTTTTCTGCTTTCCTCTTCCAGTGGATGAGAAGGTACACTGAATCCTGATATTTCTCTTAGCATTTATCTTTTTTAAATAGCAAATACACTGCAGCTTGATGTCTCCTCACAGCTGGGTACCTGCATTTAGTTGTGATTCAGTTGATTTATTACAGGCAGCTGATTTTCCTTTATATCTAATGGTAGATATTTAACCTCTCTCCTAGGTCATACCTGATAAAAAACAGTGGAGAGTCCAGTGCAGGGCGACCAAGGTGGTGAAGGGGTCTGTGGCAGATGGCACATGTGAATAGAGGTAGAGGCAGATGAACTTCTTTAAACTGGTAAAGAGGAGAGGAAAAGGGGGGTGAGAAATCATCGACAACATGTTGATGACTGTAAGGGCAGTTGGAAAGAGAGCCAGACTCTTCCCAGTGGTATCAAGCAACGTAAGAGGGGAAAACACCACAAATTGCCACCTGGGAGTTAAAGTTGTACATCAGGAAAAGCTCCTTCACCAGGTGTTGGTGCGGGCCTGTGGCAGTTCACTAGGCAGGTGGGGGATGTCTGACTTTGGGGGCTTCCATAACTTGGCTAGACAATGCCACAGCTGCCCTAATCTAGGGCTTTGTCTCTTGTGAACAGGGGGTTGGATGGGACATGCCAGATGTCCTTTCCACCAGCCCTACTGGGGGTCTGGGATTTTTTTGAAGAAGAGCTAAGACATTCCTATCCCCCTCATCATCCCATCTCTGCGGACCATAGGTTTTCCAGTCACAGATCATAAAGAGGACATCCTTCTGAAACCAAGCTGTCTAAGAGAAGAACTGGGACTCAAACCTCACTCCCTTCACAGACCCCACTGTGTCTGGACTACCGTGCACGCCCTCTAGCACTGGACATTTGGACTACTACTGAGCTGATCCAATGTGTTCTGCATTTCTAAGTTGGCACTAATACCCTGCATACCCTGAGAAATGGTAGGGATTCTCCCAGCATGGTTTAAAATAATTAAGTGGAGACAGAGAAACAATCAGGGAGACTTTTGGGGAAATCACAGGACAAAAGTCACATTAGTTCTGCACAAGGTGAGAACACTGCACACTTTTGGTGTCAACGTGATGGGTTTGAGGGTGGAGATTTCCTGTCTATCTCCTTCCTCAGCTGTGGCCCTGGTACCTCAATAGACAAGAACTGTCTGATGATCAGCATGACCTCCAGCCCCATGGCCATATATTTGCAGTGCCTGTTAGTTGTTTGGTGGTGCAACTACACTCTTGCAAGCTGGGTGTTTGTTTCCAGATGAACCTCCACCTTTCATCCAAGCCAGCTACCTGGTTCCCACTCACTTACCACCTGGTCTTTCCTGAAGCTTGCACCTTTCTCAGCATCTTTCACCAATTGAAACTAGAATGCTGGTGACAGATTTCTTCCCAGTACTGGAAGGAGCATAAATGAGGCATCTTGAAAGACTGGACACCCACCCTCTACAGCACTCAGCCTTCTTCAGGTGCCACTCTCCAGACTGGATCACCATGGCTGGGGAGAAAATTCCTGTTCTCAGATCTCTGGGTATTGAGTATGGAAAACCGAGCTTTCATCTGTCTGAGCAGAAGAAGCTGTCACAGAGTCTTTCCTGGTAGAAGAACTGAAGAAACTGAAGAAGAAATGAACAACATGACACATGCTCCAAAGCAGCCTAGAGGACTCATTTCTATAACAGTACAGAAAATAACAAGAAATAGCCCCATTTTCTTTAACATAGATATTTTCCCATGCAAGGACTTTGGATTATATTGGAAGCCATGATCTTCCCTTGGGCTGCCTTTCTCCTGAGTATGGGTAGATGAGACACAGCCAAGGGAGAAAGGGCAAAGAGGTGGAAGGCAACCTCCTTCAGGTTGTTGTCCTAAACTTTTTTTGGCTATGTCTAAAAGACCAGGTTAGGAATCATGAAACCATTGTGTACTTGGGGGTTGTTATCCACATGTTGCATATTCTGCATGTTCTTCACAACAAATGTATAAAAAGAAAAGACATAGAAACACACAAATTTCCCAGAAGTCCGTTTCACTCAGTGGCCTCTTGGAGCACCCAGTTGAAGCCACTTCCGACACACAAGAACATCTAGTGACACTTCTCTGATGCTGCCAAGGATGTGTGTCCCAGTTTACTTATGACCTAGAGTGCTACATTTGTCTTTAATAGCTCTTGAAGACATTTTTTGTATTTATTGAAGCTTGTACCAAGTCCACGTGGTGCAAAATTTAACTATTTTTGGATGAAAAGGAAGTATTTGTAGTAACTTCGAACCTGCTGTCTGATCATGTCACTCAATACCTTTTGCCTTGTATTATTAGCCTTTTTGTGCTCTAAAGTTGTTCTATACCTTTGATCATCTTATTGACTCAGACTGTAAAGGCATCTAACAGAGATCTTGTGATAAGTATGAATGAAATCAGAATGGACAGATGTGGTTGAGTAAGCACACAAAGAAACAGCACAACTACACTTGAAAGACTGGCTTGTACTGATAACAAAGGCTGCCAGTTCCAGCAATAAAACTGATGAACATGCTGCTTTTGGGAAGCCTGGAAGGCCTGAACTCTGGTAACTCCACAGCATAGATCAAAGGAAAGCAACGCATTTACAGAACATCACACATGTTATTTCTTTATCTGTTAGAGAGCAGGAGGAAGACAGATTCTACCAAAGGATTGCCCCATAGTAACTGTGGACACCAGCATATTGAAGATGTGACCAAAACTTGGTTTGTCATTGCCAGTCAAGAAAAGCCTTGGAGAGATGATGACAACTCAACAGTCTGTGTCCTTTATTGTCAGTGCTGCATCCAGGTGATCCTGGCCAGACCTCTGAGATCCACACATTCTGGCGTTTGTGAAATTACCTCCCCTAGAAATTTTGTAAATGAATATTGCCTACCCCTTCCACAAGGTACCACACTGAGTTCTGTTCACAAATTTCTTATAAAATCATTTGGTAGGGTCAAGACATAAAAGAGGTGGTGTTTTTTTCATAGAAAGATGCTCAATATTTCTTAGCTGACCTATGCAGGAAGTGCCTAAATAGAAAGGGGGTAACCATCTGGGGAAATCTGGGAGGAGCTGATAGGGGGCTGCAGCCTGCAACTTTGGACACAAGTGCGCATCAGTTCTACCTCTCTCTGCAGAAAGTGCATGTGTGAAGGACCCTACAAACTACCCTGAGAAGGCAGCACCCTCTCCTGACTGTTTTCCATGAACCTCTTTCCTTAAGAGCTTGTATCCATATGCTGCAGCACTCTGGTCGCCTGAGCTACCATGCCACCAGCTATTGCAATCATGTAGCTCCATGACTGCAGGAGGCATTCTAGTTCTTCTGGCTCATTTCCTAGGGCCTGCGCATTTGCACACATACACTCCAGTCAGAGAGGCCCCCTTATTCCTGTTGTATCACTCCTGAGGTCTCTTGTACCAATCATCCCCCATACACTGCTTTTCACCCCTCTCCCCACCTTGATTGTAGCCTCCATCCCCAGTTCTTCGCAGTATAAATCTCTCCTCACCAGACTGGTCAATGTACTGGCAGAGCTGCTTTTTTTGTGAGGTGGATGTCCTTTTTCTACAGCCTTTTTCTTCTGTTCCTAAAAGAAGATCCCATGGTTGCAAAAACCAAACCCTTGACACCACCACCAGCTGCACAGGGTGTTGGTTGTGCCCTCAACCCTCACTTGTAGGAGACCCATGTAGTCACTCCTGATGCATTCAGGCTCTTCCATGGCACCTTTTCATTTATGCATGTGCAGATGTGCAGCAGATGGATGTCGTCCAAAGCCCAGACAAGCCTTGGCAGTCTCTACATTGTGCCAGACCTGAGCCCCCAGCAGGCAGCAAACCTCCCTATATAGTAACTCAGGTCAGCAGATGATCATCTCCTACCACTACCACTTGCTTTCTCTTTTTGTAGATGCATGGCTCAGGCCATGATGTCTCTGATGCTTCTCAAGACGTGGCTTCCTCTACCTTGTTTGTAACCAGGGCACTGAACCTATTCTGTCATTGCAGATCTGCAGAGGGAGAAGGAACTTTCCTCCCATTGCCAGAAATAACAGATTTCCAGTCTTCCCTGTCTTGGGAGTCTCCATTTCTCCCATAACTGATCATAGTCTCTGGCTGCTCTTTCTTCACCCCAGTTGGGGGTTCAGGGTCCTGTCTTTTCAGGTTACCAGTGAAGATCTGGTCAATCTCTTTTGCATCTTTCTTGATACTGAGCAGGCTGTCAACCTCCTCCCACAACTCTTTAACTTGACAGCACAGCTTTCTTTCAGGAGCTTGAAGGGTGTAATTTCTGTATAGACACCAGTGCTTTAACACTGAGAGCCGAGATCTGTTCATAGATCTCCAGATAATAATTCACAGCCTTAACTGAAACATTGCCCTTTCTAGCAAACAGGCAAATATCTGCTGGGAAGGTAAAATATTCAACACCAAATAAAAATGGGATTGAATATCAAAGGAAGGAGTCCTAATGGAGTGTTGTAGTTTTAATCCAACATTATATTTTTGACCTTGTTTCAGGTCCATTCATACTATCTCTCTTTGACCGTTTGTCCATGTCAGGTACTATTTTAGCTTGAGATCCCTCACTGAAAAAAAAATGAACCAGTCAGAGATCTCAAGGGATCAAATTTGTGCACATTTGTGTAGACGAGAAACTGCTTAGAGGTCACAATGTCCTACACAGTGAAGAGGGGGAGCTCTTTGAGTTCCATGGTCCACCAAAAAGAGCTGGAGGTGACTATCTCTAGGAAAGGAAGATTAAGGATAAGAGATGGAGGAAGGAGCTAGAGTAGAGACTCCCAACAGAAGCCACAAAGACACATGTCCATTGTCAAAAGTAAAATGGATGCAACAAGTGCTGCTTTTCCCTGTGTGCCCCATTCTGACACCTCACATCCCAGCTGCCATCCTCAGTTAATGGTTTTCACCACGGCAGTCTTTAGATTTTGCACCTGAATGTGCAAATCTGAATGTGCCCCATAAATTATTACCTCCAACAGAATAACATGGTTGATATTTTCCTGTTTCCTGAGGTAGCTGCATACAGTTTCCCTTAATCTAGCCTTCCAGCACTAAGAAGGGCCTGAAATCCTCAGCCCATGCTTTTTTGTGGTTTTTGGTTTTTGTTTTTTGTTTTTTTTTTTTTAATTTAGTCACAATAGAGCTGCTGTTGCTCAAGAAACATTTTATCTGTTGCCTTGCCTTGTCAGAGATTCAGCTCTGAATTTTATCCATTTTATAACAGTATAGGATGTGACTCTAGCAGACAATGCTTCATTGTATGAGACCCCTCTATGACCTTGGTAAAGAGAATGAGCTAATGATTGCCTCAAGGGAGAGAGTAACTACTGGATGCAAATTTCTTTTAACGCTTTTCTGTAACACTACATAAATTATGCATACAATATCAAAAGCACTTACTAATGTGAGATTGATAATATAGGCACACAGCTAACTCCACAGGCAGATTTTGTTTTGAAATTGTAAAATTGCAACAACAGCAAAAATTTTATTAATATGTATCAGGAACAAAACTTTTATTCAGAAAGAAATTAAATGCAAATGCTGTATTGTGCATTTTTATTTCTTGTTTGTTTTCCCAGGTATGTGACACCTGAGACATTGTTATTTTATAACATAAAAAGCGTCTCCATGCACACAACATAGGGTAAAGGAACATTGGCTGGTGGGGGAGCCCAGCTTCAGCTACCCCAGGCTCATCACAGGAGGGAAGCAACACATAAAAGGCTCATCTACACACACAAACACATGGGCACAGATACACAACGGCAGGTGGGGAAACCCTCGTCACGCTGTCGGAGAAAGGAGAACGTGCCCTTGCTCCTCTCAGGGCTGTCCCAGGAAAGCCTCAGGCCCATGGTTCAGTTGTGAAACTCATCATCATGAGTCAATGAGAGGTTTTTCCCTCTTTTCTCTATCTCTCCCTTGGCATATAGGACACGTTACGGGATGCAGGGGAAGAGAATTTCAGGATCCTACTAAATTTACAATACGAGGTTTAGGGGAGGAACCACAGTTGGGGAAAGGGAGGGATCAATGGAATTTGGAGAGGAATAAACATAGGAAAAAAGAAGGATAAGGGGTAAGAGAGGCCAGTCACATGGCTTCTCTAACCAGCTTACTGGTTAGTAGGCTTATCTGCCATGTTCAGTACACTCTGTCCTGCCTTCTCATTAAACTCCATTTCTAACTCCTTTTCTGGGTCAGGAGATCTGAGTGCAAGCAGCCAGAGTGGGACGGTGGTTCGGAGGGCTCATGCGCCAGCAACTGGAGCTGTGCAGGTATGCTAGTGTGTGATTGTCAGCGAGTATCCAGCCAGACCAGCTGACAAGGCAGTTAAAAGGCTCAGGAGCCAGAAGTCTGTATCTCTGGGTGAGACACCTGGAAGACTGGCTACCAGAGACACCAGGGGTGTTCAGGCCAACTGCTGGAGAGATCATGAGGTGTGGGGGAGTCAATGGAGAGATCTGTCTACATGTGCACATGTGCCCATGCACAGGAGACAACGAGGGAGAGCAAGGATCCAGGAGTAGCTACTGAATTGATGTGCAGCTACTGTGAATACATGCTCAGTCTTGCTACTGGCAACATCAGAGAGACAATGTCAGAAAAGAGTCATAGCAGTTAAATTAGCCAGGGACTGGAATATCTCCAAGGAGGCACCCAGCATGTGCTATTTGGGAGTACAGGAGAGAGCTGGGTTTGAAAAGAGACTGGACAAATTAATGCTTAAACATAGTCATGACAGTGTTTGTTTATTAAGCACCAACATGCTTAGGTTTAAATAAAATCCAGAACATAGGAGCCCCATCTCAAAGAATTTATGGCAGGAATAATGTTTGTTCAGTGTAAAATAGGGGCAATAGCAAATCCTGTTTTCTAAGGCTGGCTGATCACTCTAAGGTCAAAACTGGCAAACAACCAGGTACAACAAAACACTCATTTGTGGTGAAGCTTTATGGGAGGATGTGGGCAAAGCTTGCTACATCCAGTCAGGTGGTGTTCAAGTTATTGGGGCCTTTCTAAAGCCATTTGCTTTCTCAGTCTTTCATATTCTCCTCAATAAAAATAACAAATCCATTCTGGTAACACTCTGGCAATCAGGGCTGAGGAATATTAACAGTTATTGCCTGATAAAGCTCTGCGCATAACTCTGACATCATCTTTGAAACATGCAGCAGCCCTGTGGCCTGGGTGCACCAGAAGATGCCTCCAGAAAGCTCTGCTGCCGTGTGCTAGGCCAGAGCAGTCAGCAATCCACCCCTCCTCTCGGGGCTCCTCTGTGTTTACACTTCTGAAGGGGATATTCCTCCACCTGGATCACACCATTTCAGTGTCGCTGCAGGACACAAGGCAGAGGCTGATCAGAAGAGCACAGAAACCCTCCGACTAACAAGGTACCGGACATGAGCCTTGAGATAAGCAAGTCCATGGGCTGCATGACAGATTTGTCTGAGGCGTAGGAAAGCATAAGATTTAAGTGAGGTTAAAGCTCAGCATGCAGAACCAGATAACCAGACACATAGATCCACCAGTCTGACTCTGGAGCTCACCTTTAGCAGTGTGCAGCTGTACTACTGTCCCTTCATTAGCTGGTCGAGTGCATTAAGATTTAAAGCGGACAAATAGAGAAATTAAATTACCAGCAGGATTCAAGCTGCTTCCCTGGAGCTAAAGAAGGTATCCCCATGTGAAACCAGAATAGTTCACATGACTGTTGATCCACACAGATTTATAGTGATCTGCTGATCTGCACAGTTACAGATTTACATTTTCCTTCCAAAGCAGAAGTGAGCCTGCGTTATTCCTGGCTGATGCACATCTAACTAACTCTTAAGGGCCTTCCTCAGAAAAGTCCAAAGCCTCAGTATACCTGTCATTCAAATCTTTTCTCTTTGAATCAACCCTTTGCTGTAGTTTAAACCCACTATTCCCGGTTCTGTTCATGGAAAGGGGGAGCAGACCAACCTTGTTCTCTTTTGTCAACTGCTTACAAACGCAAGGGCTATTTTAATCCTTATCCCATCTTATCTGTTTTCTGCTTAGTTTTTTCTATTCCCACTTACTGGTCTGTCCCTCCAAGGATGCTTGTGATCCTTTCTAGAGTCATACTAGTTGTCCCACATTTTCTGGGAAGGGCAGTTCTCTAAAGGAGTTAATCCACACACTCTGCAGGTCGTGGTTCTTCACATCCCAGGCTGTGCCTGCTGTTTTCACTACGCAGTGACCCGGCTGGCTCATGTCAGCTGGTGTCCCACTATGAGCACATCAGTCTTAGTCGTCTACTGCTGCGAACGTGAGCAATCAGAGAAAATCTGGAGATGCAAAACAACAGTCCACATATTTCAATGAAGATAAAGCATGCTGTAAGTTAAGGGAGCAATAGGCAGGTGTGTGTAGGGTTGAAGAGTGCACGTATCCCTTAGGAGGAGCTGCTATTTTGGCACGTTTTGAAAAGAGCTGGAAAGATGACCAATCGCTATGAGAACAACTGTAATCTCGTTTTGCCAGTTTGCTTCCCACCCTGTCTTTATTTCTCTCATTAACCACACGAGGGCAACATTATCCTGCTATTTGTAGGAAATGGGCTCTTAAATTCTCGGTCAAAGTTTAAAGAGACTCTGAGCAGCTATTTCCTATCAGACACAACAAAGGAAAACATTCTTCTTCGACTGGAAATGTATTAAAGGACAGAAGTTGGAAAGAAAATAATAACAAAGGCTGTTTGTTACTTTTCCTTGCATTAAAAATTTATTGGTAGGACAATGGCTTGCCCTGTCTTTAGCAGTGAGCAATGAGAAGCCCATGTCAGGTCTCATAACTAAGGCAAGTTAGGGTGATGTAATAAACATAACAGGAAAAAAATCTTAAGATGGCTGATGAGAGTGGGAAGGCTGAAATCACAGGCCTGAAAGTTGGTTTAACTTTTCTACTTCTGTACCTCAGATGTTGATAGTTTAGAATGAAACCTTGAGACCAGATACCTTTGAGTGTAACAGATGCTTCCAGGAGATTTTACTTAATGTATCATATGTAATGTAATAATAATGTATCACAGGCTTCCATTTTTACCTTTTTTATTTGACTGTCCTCTCTCACATGCATTTCAATCCTAAATCTGAAGTTCAGAAAGAGTATACCTATTTCTGTTAGTGTTATCATGATGACCAATTCCCATAAGCATCTGTGAAGGAGTTTCTTTTTTAATTTATTTCTCCATTCCTTCTCTCATCATGTATTAGCACTTGTCAGTGCTTCACCAGTGCTGTAGTTCCCCAGATACTGGAACTCACAGAACCACAAAATGATGTAGAGAAGACCACAGAAGGTCCCTGTGTACTCCAATCCCCTGATCAAAGCAGGCCCAGTTAGAGCAGGTTGTCCAGCTGAGTACTGATTATCTCCAAGGGTGGAAATCCTGCCACCTCTCCGTGTCCCTGTTCCAGTATTTGACCATGCTCACAGCATAAAATATTTTCCTTAAATCGAGTTGAAATTTCCATCTTCCAGATTGTGCCTATTATCCCAGCCTTGGGTGCTGTGCACCCTGAGGAGTTTGTTTCTGTGTTCTCCACAATGTTCCAGAGGGTGGAGCTGCTTCTCCAGGCTGAACAAACCCAGTTCCCTCAGCCTCTCCCCATCATGTGCTCTAACTCCCAGTCACCTTGGTGGTCCTCAGCTGGGCTTGCTCTAGTTGGTTAATATCTTCTTATATTCGAGAAGACTCCAACTGGACTTGGTGTTCAGGTATCATCTCACAAGTGCCGAACAGAGGAATAGGATCCTTTTCCTTACCCTGCCAGCAGTGCTGCTGCCAATACAGCTCACTTTCTTTGCTCTAAGGGCACACTGTTGGCTTTACTTCAGCTTGCTATCACCCAGGACCCCAAGCTCCTTTCTGAAAAGCTACTTCCTAGCTAGTCAGCTGCCTGCTTGACTTGCCATTTAGCATTATTCTGTATCAGATGCAGTGCTTTGCATTTGCCTTTATTGAACTTTCATGAGGTTCCTGTCAACCCATTTTTCCAGTCTGTTTCAGTCCCACCAAATAGTGGCTCTTAACTCCAGTGTATTGATGGCTCCCTCTGCCCACTTTGCTATAGCCTTCAAATTTACTGTGAGTGCACTCTGTCCCATCATCCAGAATATTATAAGAGGCATTGAATGGTATTGGCCTCAATACTGGCCCCTGAGGGACACCACTGCTGACTGGCTGTCAATTGGATTTTGTATCACTCATCAACATCTTTTAAGTTTGACAGGCCAGTGAATTTCCAACCTACCTTATAGTCCTTCCATGAAGTTCATATATCATTAATTTAGCTCTAAGGGTATTATGGGAGACCATGTCAAAGGCCTTGCTAAACTCAAGGTATGCAGTGTTCACTGCTCTCCCCTTGTCCACAGAACCAGTTGTCTCACCATAGAAGGCAACTGTGTCATTCAGGCATGATCTGCCCTTAATAAGTCCCTGCTGGCTGTTCCTAGTCACCTTCTTTTCCTTCATATGGCTAGAAATAGCTTCTGTGGGGATTTGTTCCCTGACCTTCCCAGGGACAGAGGTGAAGCTGACTGTCTTGTAGTTCCCCAAACTCCCCTTTTCTTTTCCTCTGGAAGATGAGTGAGATGGGGGACTTTTTCCCAGACATCAGGAATCTCCTTCTTCACCAGGATCCCTCAGGGATGATAGAAAACAGTCCTGCAGTAATTTTATCCAGTTCTCTCTGCGCCTTCAGGTGCATCCCTTCCCACCCCATCGACCAGTGTGTGTCCAACAGGCAGAAGAGGTCCCTAACTGTATCTTCCTCTGCTGTAGGAAATGCTGTACTCCCATGGATTCTGCCAGCAGTATTTCAGGGCAGACTTTCACAGGGAAAATGGAGGGAGGCATGAAAACATTGAGTACCTCAGTATTTTCTATGTCTTTGACACTATGAAATAATTTCATATACAGACACATTTTCTTTACAGAAGCCAGTGAATGATGAAGCACAATGATTTCTTACCCAGAAAAAGGTATAAATGGAGCCTAAATCTGCTGAGACCTGAGTAGAAAGGAGCCCAAGTTCAGATCTGCTATGTACCAAGAAACCATACAGTTCAGCTGTTGTACTCATTTCATTCTTCAGCAAGTCCTTCATGGGAGGCAGACCTCTTTACAAAAGAAGGTAGAATAAAAGGGGTAAACAATCCTATTGTGCCACAGAGATTTAACAAGTGAAAACTTCCAGTAAATGCAGCCTGTAATAGCCCATTGCCAGAAAGCAAATGTAGTTGGTGGCTTCTTTCATCCTATAAGCCTCACCAAGGTCCAACTGAACAAATCTTTTCAGGTGTAAGCACTGAGGTGAGCAATATATGCTTCTCACCATGAATGCTGAATACAGAGAAGCAGCAGAACTCACCTTCTGGAAAAGGATTTATTTAGCATGTTTCAGTCAAAAGTAAATGCTACCTGTGTGAATAAAGTAAGGTTGGTGGCACTGGGGATTGACAGTCAGGACTCAGTCCCAGCTACTGCTGAGAAAGAATCTCAGAGAGGCAGATTTTAAAGTAGGTAGCCTGGATACTGTTAGCAGTGGATCTAAAGCAGAAGCTCAGCACAGGCTCCTGGGGCCATCAAAATGCAAGGGAAACCCTCAGCTCAGAAGCTTATCTTGCAGTTACAACAACTGCCAGCAGCCCTTGAGCATCTGGTTCAATACATTCATATCTTTAACTGTTGTTAAGTGATCTCTGTGCAATGATATAAATTCAAAGGCTCTAACTAATACTACTACAAAAATATTGTCACCCAACTCCATTGCTAGAGCAGCAGAAAGGCTCTGCTCATACGTGAAGAGGAGGTAGGCTCAGGATATTCTTTCTGTAGGACACAACTTGTATGAGAGAGCCCACAGAGAAAGAAGGATCTGGATTGTCAGAGAATGTAGTCTCAAGGCTATTAAAGAAATATTCTGCCAGGTCCCTGGTCCCAGAGAGAAAATCAGCTCAGTGAGGAACGACCCACCCCACCTCTGATCTGGAGTCCCTTCAAAATGGTGAAAACCACATTGAAGCCTAATTTTGATAGGATAAGGAACAGAAACACCACTAGAGGGGGAAGAAATCTTCAGCTGGGTAGTGGTTAGAGTTAAAAAGGATTTCACCTGTACTCCTTAGTCTCCTGAGTACAAGGTAACTGGGCCTACTACATGGCTTACTTTTCTTTATCCTTCCCTTATCTGGGCTCTTCTGCATCGCAATGCTGCTCTGAATTTCATCAGATAGTACAGGGGACTTCTTCCCAAGTATTCTTTATGTCTTCAGAAGTGGTAGACATGAAAATAACTCTGCATTTGGAGATTAAATCTTGAACTATGTGGCTAGTAATACATTTTAAATGTCTCAGGAGGAGAAAACAGAGGAAGAAGTGATCCTTAAAGAAGCAGGAGATGAAAACACTGATACCAGTTAAGTCCCCAGTGCTGAGATCGCATTTTTGAGTGGTACTTTGGGCAGGCACAAACTCACTTTGCCACAACCTAGACCAGCTGGAAACCATGAACAGAGATCAAACTAATCTATTCTGCCTCCCAGAAAAGTGAATTAGCTCAGACTCTGTGTCTTGCTCAGCATGTTCATGAGATTTTTAATCTGCTTTATGCACGGGCACAGTTTGCTCCCATCTGTTGTAGAGGCAGGCACAGCAAGTGGGCATCTGAGGGCAAACTGGCATGTAGAGATACCGGGAGGAAGAAGCACCTGCCATCTTGTGTACCACAGGGATGTCTGGAGGAGGAAGACTTTGTGCTCTCACTCTAGTTTTTTGGTTTTTACTTTTTTTTTGTTTTTACATTTCCTTCAATATGAATTAAAAAAAAAAAGAAAAGAAAAAAAAAGATTTAATCAAAAATCCTTTGGGAAAGGTCAGTTTTACAGTATCATCTTCTCTGAGAGTAACAAACTTGCAGCCACACAGGGCTGGAACATGTACCTCTGCTGATGTGAAATTCAGAACCACCTGCAAGCTCCCCAGTGCTTCAAAAGAGCAAAGATGGTAACTGCTTGGGCAGGTACTGGAAGGATGGTGAACTGGACTTCTCTGGCACATCTTGTAACATACAACAGACTGAGAAGAAAGAAATTAAACAACCCGTCACCTGTTGATTCACCAAATATCCGTTCCACTAGACACTTGTAGTGTGCAGTAATGCAATGCAGAAAATGGACTGGGAATTAAAGTAAATAAGCTAGGGTCTTCTCCCTGGGGAAGGAGATTGCCCACTAAAAGCTGCAAAGTTGAAGTAGATATATATGAAGTTTTTGCATACAGTTATTTGGAACCTGCTGGGCTCCTGTGTTTTTCTTTTTTCTTTAAGGCTGCATAGAAATAAAAGTAGTAACAGGAAATGTTGTGTACAGATACACATCTCCAAACACAAACAGAAAACACAGTCTCTGATCTAAAGCCAGAATATGAGGCGTGATACATCATGAAAGTAGAGCTTTGGTTAATGCTTCCTCTCGTGTTTCTCATGTAGGGCTTTCCCATGCACAGTCTATCCGGTGTTTAAGAGGGCATGGGCTCTTCATAAGACTCATCTTACGCAGACAAGGAAATTTTCAATGTCTCCTTTGCACATACATTTCTGTTGTCTGAAAGGGTGAATTTACTCTGAAACTTCCCCACAGACTTGGTTCACATATAAATTCCATCTCTTCTGCTTCCCTTTGATTTTGAGATAATTTATAGGAGTTCATTAGTGAGACATTTTCCTGATGAAATGAACCAGAATAGTCAAAACGCTAGTGGGAGAAAGGCAGATGAAGAGATTGCTTCTGTTGGTCTGGCCTTCCACCCGGCCTGCCACATAACACAAAGATGAAGAGGTAGCATTTCCCAGTCACTCCCCTCTGCAGTAAAAACTTATGCCTGAATTGAGGTGCTGCAAAAGACATGCTTAATTTAAACTAGCAGCATTCCTTGATCCATGATCAGTTGTTCCAATGTGAAATACTGTAATACAAAAATATCTCTCAGTGTCCTAAGTACAGTGAGTTGCCTTCCTTTGTTCACATTCCTTATAGAATAAATATGTTTAAATAATTTTTGGTCATTCACCATTTACGTTTTTCTCCTGCTGCCCTGAAGATATTTCACCTGTTAGAAACACCTCCTAGTGAAGACTATTGACATCGTAATATTCTCATGCGTAAATGAGAGATTCTTAAGGTAAGGTGATCAAACTTCAACTAATTCTTGGAACTCTTTCTCCACAACCCACCTTTCTTTTTGTTTTGATAGATGAACACCATCAATAACCTAATAAATGGGATAAAACAGAACCAGAGAACTATAGGGAGAGGAACCTTGTATGCTCTAGAGTTACATGTCAGCTGGTACAGGGATGACTGATGGAGAAACTGATGAGAAAAGAAGATATTTCCACCTTTGGCTTCAGAATTAATCTGTTGCAACGCATGAGATGGTGCTCTAGCTAGAAGATAAGCTTCAGAGCAAGCTTGCTGACTTTTAAATGAAAAATAATGAAATTATGAAAGCAAGGTGGTGCATTCCTGGGACATATTAACACAGTGGTGGTGAATTGGTGGACTTTGAATTTTTCCAAGATGGGCCTAGGCAAAGCCATGACTTCCCTTATCTAATGCTGGTGATTGTCCTGCTCCAAGCATCAGGCTGGGCCAGAGACTCAAGAGGTCCCTTCCTACTAGCAGGACTGGAATTCTGCAAAATTAAAATATTGATGAAATTACTCATCATCCTGGAACAGAGAAGACCAAGGGGTATAGCAGAGAGGGAGGAAAAGTAATGAGCAGTATGGAGACAGTTGATAGGATTTTAATGCCTCACTGTCACTTCTAATACAGGAACTAGGGAGCACCACATAAACTACAGGGTTTCATGGTCAGAACACAAGCAAAAGGATTTGTCTCTTCCTGCAAGGGATAATTAAGCTGTGGACCTCCTTGACACATGCAGTAACAGATGGTAAACACTTACATGAGGTTAAAAAAGGAATGAGAAAGCTCATGGAAGATCAGTCTGTGGAGGGCTACTGAGCAAAATGCACACTCTATTGTCAGAATTATCACAGGAACAACACTGTACATTTACCCTGTTCTTTCGCTTTTCTTTATGCATCAGATGGCTTTCCAAATGTCTTGACAAAAACCATCCCCACTTCCACAACGGTTTTCAACATCCTGGTTACTACCTTCTTTCTCCAGATGGGTTACATTTTGATGCCACTATTTGGAAGAATCCCATAGGAAAGGTTGTGGTTTTGAAGCTGAAGATGTTATTTTAATGTATTGATTCTTGATCACCCACCTCCAGTGTGGAAGAGTTGTTCTGTGTTTCTGAGAGACAGTGCAGAGTCACCACCAGTGAAGAGGCTGCCAGTGAATGAAGTGCAGACCTGTTCCCATGACACTCACAAAACCATATTTCTATCAGTTGAGACATCTGCTGCTATCATTATCTCCTTATTGCATGGGGACTGATAACATAGAAAGAAAGCTGGGGGAATAACAAAGCAGATCATAAAACAAGTTCACCCTCCAAAGTCCATGGTCCAAGGACAGGAATTTCTGGCCATGAGTGCAGTTCTTGTTCAGATGATGTTACAAGAACATACTTTGAGAGATACATTGATATGATTACACGGAAAGCAAAACAAAAGCTTTAGATCCATGAGTGGTACAGGCACAAAAACAAAGCACCCAGGGACTAAACTGGTAACTAACAGTCACCGTCTGATGACATGAGACTTTCCCTCAAATTAAGTTTTGCAGAGAATAAACCAAAACTGTGAGAGTCAAGGAAGGCTCTTCTAAGAAACAGATCTTTTAAAACCTATTCTGAAAATAGTTTTCCTCAACTGGAAAAGAAAGGCTAGAGAATAAAACACCCACCTGTAAATATCTTATAGCTTTCCTTAAGCAACTGAGGAGTCTGATTTCTTCAGGACACACAATTAAATTAATATTTTATTTCTGTATCAGTCTGGCAGGCTGGAGATGTATTTTTCTTCTGGTCACATGATCCCATATCCAGCTCCCATAATATACTTGCACCTTAATTCCTGCTTAATTCTGTGGCATTTCAGTGGGCACTGAAGAGGAAGGAAACAGATGCTTAGTTCAATTAATAAAATAGAATCGACCCCACTGACTGTTAAAGTTGTATCCATGCTTCTATCCATCAGTCCTGAATTCAAGCTCTCCAGTTTTCTGGAAGATGAAAGCCTGAAGTCAGCAGTTGCTTTTTACACCGTGGAAAACTGAACTTCAATAAAGGAAAAAACCCAAAAGACTCCAGAGATGAGTACATTTCATTATACTTGGTCTCTGAGAACAATAAACAAAGATTGATTAGTGCTGATTATTATACTTGTGCTTGTGATGTTGAGAGCTGTTATGGAGATAAATATGTACATTATTTTATTTAGTCATGCTGTACACATATTTGATAACATCTGGCATCAGATGGCAAGAGGACTACCTCAGTGCAATGAATGTCACAATAGTAGCACCTCAGAAGATCTCTTGTTCCATCACGTGACACCTCTGTGTGTTCAACTGATAAAATTACCTGTCTCTGATCAACTGCTCAAGGAAAGCTACTCTTTCCAATCTGCTGTTGTAACCATGCTAATGAAAGTGGCTGGGAGTAAACAATAATAGACCATCCTTCCTCAAAGTGAAATTAAATATTTTTCCAACTTACTGGCAGCTGAGAAACTCATTTGGTTGCAATTGTGCTTATGGCTGATCTCATAGTAAAAGCACATGCAACTGTCTAGGTGCACGGCTGAAAATCACATTTGAGCATGGAAATCATAATACACAGAAAGACTGACCTGACATGAACATAGATCAGGTCTAGGAGACATTCCTTCAAAATAATTGGCACAAGGTAAGGAGAAGGCAAAAAATCACTCTCTAAATAGCTTGAACACATAGCCAAAACCATTCAGAATATCCATCTGGGAAAGTAAACTTAAAATTGTATGAACTGCGCAAGAAAAGAAATGTAGCATATGATAAAGAATCTGATCCAGAATGTGTGGTTTCAGATAAGGGAACATACCAGCAGATCACCATCATACAAGGAGAGGATGTGCTTGGTAGCATGGCTTGCATTGGATCCTGCTTGTCCAGATCAGGATCCTGGTGCCTTCCCGCTTCAGGTATTTGTTTCCTCCTTGAAGAAACCAAGGCATAAGGAATGATGGTGTACTCTCTGGGTCTTATCTCCACATAGGACTGGGAGGAGAGTAGGCTCAGAAAGCTTTTATGGACTTAACCAGCATAGATACAAACCATGTAAGCTGTAGCCACTGCAATGGTATATTTTCAGATTGTTCAGTCTAGATCGTGGTTTAGCTTCAATTAGGAAAGAAGCCAGAACAAAACATAACAATAAATTCTCCAGGATTACAAAGAAAAATAGAGTGGAAGATTTGATGTGTAAAAACATCAGTAACAAAATATCTGCTTGTCTCAAAGAGACAGAAGGTATCCTCATTTCTCAGGTTCTGCCTAACAGAAATTCAGTTTATGAAATACAAAATTAAACTGAATCCTGAATGCAACTAACATTCTTAAGTGAATTAGAGTGGAAGGTGACATTAATTGTGAGAAGCTCTTTTCCTTCAGGCTAGGTTTCCAGGTCTGTTGGTATAACACCATGGTTCACCAGCTGAACAGACTTTTGTATCTAGAAAAAGTTTCTGTGAGACAAGCTAGCCCAAGGCATTACAGTACATTGTTTTTTCTTGCTCATTTCCTGCAATTTGCTAACAAAGGTAGCTCTTACTAAAACCAGCTTGAACCAGGACATGACTCTTGTTAGCTCAAACAAGTCAGTGAAGAAGACTCAGAAGCAAAGGTATGTGGTGGGCATGTGGCCTCAAAGTGCTTTGTCTGTGTTAGAGGTTACTTGTGTCCAAGAAATATCTTTTGCCTTGGCATGTCTGAATGTCTTAGGAAAAGCTTCTCTTTCAATTTACTAAGTTACTGAGTCAGTACAAGCCCAAGGATGTTGCATAAAGACATGGAAATGGAAACAGAAGCTGGCACAGGTGCTGGGAAACATGAGCGATCTTGTTATAAGGTGGGTTTAACACCACCATCATTTACCCTTGTGAAATCAGGGGGTGTTGTAAGAAACATTCTTCAAATTGGACTGCTCTGGTAGGTGTTTGTTTAATGCATTGTCTTTTTCTCATTTTCTTTGAAAGAAAGCTGCAGAGATCCTTTGGGATGGCTAGCTGTATACCGAAGTTAGCAATAGTTCACAATCTCTCTGGATACCGTTCCTGGTATGTCAGGCTGCCTTTTCTGCAAACAGATGACATGTTATAGCAGGGCTGCCAACTGTATAATGTCAGGGGCCATATGGACTGCACCAGCTTTACTAGGATTAATTTATTTTCTTTTGTAGCTGAGCAAGCTAGAATTGCTAATTTTCAACCAAGAGTCCTAAAAGAGCTGCCTGAGATCTTTCAGCTTGTGACTTTTTTGCTGAGCTTACAGGGGAACAGAGTATGGTTACTACAGCTGAATTCCGATCATGGTACCATGTTCTCTTCACCATTATATACAAACCCTTCATGTGTCACTCTGTGATCATATGAGTGTGGTAGGTACAGAAGAAAATTATTAATTTCACTCTTTTGATCCTACCTGAGAAGAGGTTCCCATTCCACCCATCCACTCTTTTCATGGGGACACAAGTGTTATTGGTAAGATGGACAATACTGTCCCCTTTACAGCACGTTCACTTACGTAGTCCAGAACTTTCAGCTCTTGAGGCAGAGCTTGACTTTATTCACATGATAAAATACTATTAAACAGCTATCATCATCTCATTGTTTTCTGATTTCTGTGACATCCCTATCATTCCCAGTAGCCTCTTCTCAAAAAAAAAAAAATAAAATCTGAGTACATTTTCAGAAATACTGAGAACTCTGAATCTGCTCTCACCTTTGGGGACCTTAACAAATGGTTTGTCATAAAATGCAGTGGGTTGAATATTCATAACCTGTTATAGTCTGTTTATGAACCCATCACACTGGCTTGAAATAATCCTTAATTTGGGGTGAGATGCCACTCCACATTGTCAGGCTATACTTATGTGGAGCAGATGTGCTGCACATAGATGTATTAATTTGCTGAGAGTGTAACATTTTGTTAAGTAAAATTGAAATATAATTTTAGCCCAAGGTCATTATTGCTATTCCTTATTTTGTGCTTATTATAAGAAGCCCATCAACTGTATCTCAGTGGTTCTAAAAACTGACTTGGGATTGTCTAATCTATTCTGCATCTTAAAATTCTTTGACCCATTCCACATCTTAAATTTCTAATATTTTCTTCTTCTGCTTCGTAAGATGAAGCTTTTTGTTAGGGTGCATAGTATGGTGATGCATACCTTTGCAACTGATTTTTAAATTCTGACTAAATACTGTTGTTTTTCTGGCTTGTGAGGCTAATCGGCACATCTGTGAATCTTTGTTGACATGTAACTCAAAGGATTTCTGTAATCTTTCAGTGTATGCAGTGTAAATGTATCCTGATATTTGGACCTGTTAGACTAAGACCTAGGGATCATGAACAATTGTGGCAGAACTGGTATATTGACCTACTTTGTCATATAGAGTTTCATCACGAGAGTCTGGAACACAGCGTTTCCTTGCACACACACAAAAAAGTCAGTAAGAATGATGTTTAATTAGACAAAAACTTTAAAAATAAACATGAAGGTGAAAATCGGACCTCATTAGATTTTAAATAAACTCTTGCATGAATAAGAGAATCTCATTATGTCTGTGCAACTGGAAATGTTGACCTTTGTGTATATTTTCAAATTCTGTCAGGAAGACTTTTTGAAGATGAGTGGGTTTAAAAGGCAAAACCATAGAAGAAAAATCTGCCTAGAGATTTAAGCATAAAAATACCACATATTGCTCAAAAAGAATTTGCTAAACTGCATATTGTAGAAAGCTTGCAGGCTCAGCTGGAAACACGCTCCCTGAGCACGGCTTATATGCTGTTCTTCTGCATCTATTACAGCTCCCTGCCCTTTTTGATATAGGGATCACAAGAACAGCTCTTCTGGGCTGTATCGGATGACCAGTGGGAGCAGCAGGCTGCTCTGATTTCTCATTTCTCTCTGGGTGCAGCCCTGTGGGACACCAGAGGATATGTCTTGCTGCTGAACTTCCATCCCCTTGCCAATGGCTGGAAGGAGGAAGCTATCAACAGCATCCATCCTTCATGTCACCATCTAATTAAACCACATGAGGTGGGGCTTAACCCCACTGCATGGGGCTTGGTAGCAAACCTGATGAAGGCAACAGGACGAGGTCCTTGGAGGGTGGACTCCAGGAGACTGCAAGGAGTAAAGGAAAGGGACAGCCATATAGGGGGATATTCCCTCCCTCTCAGACCAGCCTTCCTTGCCTTTCTCTGTGTGCAGTCACCCTGAAACCTCTCTGCTGAACACCTGCACAGATATCTGTAACCAGACTGGGTACTTGGCTAAGGTGCAAACTTAAAACTAAGCATCTCCCTCCTCCTCTGGGATGAGAGGTTTCTTCCACATGTGCTGCTGGACCTGTAGCTGCTTCTTGACAGGGTCCAACAGGTAGACCCAGCAGCAGTCATGAAAAAAAACTCTGGAAAGAAATGCCACTACTTAAAAATATGAGTCCACTAGCGCTGCTGCTGAGTGGTGGATCTGAGTCTACCCAGACACCTCTGACACCTTCAGTGGCTGAGTGGCCTTCTCTTCTGAGGGGTAGGAGGTCACAGAAATGGTGGCAGCTCACCTACTGCACTGTCAGACCCCTGTGGTGGGATTACTGCTAGCCTCATGGTCTGCGTGGTTGCAGCAGGAAGCATCTGCCTTCATTGGTATTACACATCCTCATGGGCACCTGGTTCTGCATAGAGATTTTAACTTCACCTTATTCACCTTATGGGGATGGATCAGGATAGAGGTATCAGGCTTTGGCAGATGCGTTCAGGTAGATTTGGCAGCTCACGCCTATACGATGTCACCGCTTTCACTTGTATCTGTCTGGGAAATGACACATGAAGCCAGTGTTATTGAACCTGTGTTTACTGCTTTAACGTCATGTGGGTCTAACATAGGCTGACCTCTTCCACAAGCTGCTGCCTCATATTCACAGCTTTCCTGTTATATTCCAGTGCTTGGGATCAGCCTCTTGGCAACTTAAGAAAAACTTGGCAGAGGATGCTAGCCTTCTAATTGCCCTGTAGAGTTCTGCCCTCCTTGGAAAAAGTAAAGGCACACCTTCCCCTCAACCTCAACAGTGGTGAGACCTTTACTGCAACCCACTAGGGCATACCTTATATTCTTGTTCTCAGAGGATTTTAGCTACCGGCACTGATACTGCCATTGTCTTCTTTCAGCTTTTGCACTGGCACCTCCCTTTGCCTTCCTGGGAAGTGTGCTCTCTCCAGACATGTTCTGGATGCTCATTGAAGCCTCTTATGTGAAGCAATCCACTCTTCCGCAGGATTCCTAGTGTGCTGTGCAGTCAATAAACTGAAGCTCCCCATGCTACAGACAGCCATTGTCATCTAGTTAATTTACTGATGATGGAAAAAGAGTGGTCAGCAGAGGGTGACATCCTTAGGGATGAAGGATGTCAGGAAAGAACAAGTCCATGGCTGTAGTAGGCGAAGAGGAACTGTGGCACTGGAGGTGGAGGAGCCATGGTTGAAGAGATGTCTCCCAAGACAGGCAGTGCTGGTGGGAATCTGGCAAACAAAAGCAGATGACTGGGCTGGGACTGCTGAGACAGGCCTCTGAGGATGGTCGGTGTGCCCTCCCTGGGCATGGAGAAGGGCCTGGCACAAGGCAGGGGAGTCCCTGCCTGAGCCTGGCTGTTTTTCTTTCTCTTGGCTGCCTTCGTGGGTGGGGAGACACATTCAAATTCTCTTGTTTTCACCCTAACACCGACCATACTAATAACAAAAGTGTACTTATTATTTAATAAACAATTAAAACATCTGCTTATCTGGGCCCAGGTTAAAGATTTTCCATCACAATACAAAAGAATGACAACCATGCCCTGAAATGTTATTCTATCCCATATTTAACATTACCACAGTCTTGCAGACATGCCAGAACGGGGTGCTGTGACCTTGTTCAAAGCATTTGCTCCAGCTGCAGACTCTCTGTTGAGTTTTGGATTAATTATTTCCCTTTCTCCCCCTAAGTAGACTAGATTTTCTGGTTCTATTCAACGTGACTGTAGCATAAATGGTTCTTCACACCTGACCCTATCAGTGTCTGTTCAGCCCCCTCCCCCTGCCATCTCAGCTGGCCCAGAATTCATTCTGAGAGCCTCTGGCATTTGATAATATTTAGCCATAGATCATATAGAAGGTGTTTTATGATTAATGGCATTTGGAAGAAACATCATATAGCCTGAGAAGTTTTACACCCTGTCTATTCATGTGCCAGCAAGTGAAGATTTGCAGTGTGAGGTAATATCTCTTATTAAACCAACTGATACAACTGGAAAAAAGAGAAATGCTTCCAAGCATTCAACATCTTCTTCAAGTCTTAACCAGAAACTGCAAGTTTCTTGCTAAGTTCTGGCTTAGAATAGCTGTGCTGAGTTTCAGTTAATTTTTTTAATCAGTTTGAAATAAAAACATGGTTTGTGAAAATGTGAAGTGTGATGAGAATTGTGGGATAAAAGATATTGCTAGAGCAAGGAGCAAATAGTCAGTGGAAATCCAGAATCAGTCTCTGAATCAGCTCCATGATGACCTGTGGACTGATTGTCCATCAGCAGCTCTAGCCCATATTTCCTTTCACTTTCATTTCAGGGAATTTTCCATGCTCTAAAATTGCTGCTCAACCCAATCTCACAAGCTAAGACAGTCAGGAGTCCTGCTTTAAAAAAATGTGTTCTTGATTTGAAATAAAAGGAGATGCTCCTGATGGAGTCAGCTTTTTCCTCTGAAATCTCTGAAGTGCTCAAGAATTCTGATGAATTGGTTTTCCCCAGAAGCTGAAAAAAAGTGCTAAGCCTTCATGCTCTCCTTCAACCACAGGTCCAGATAGAAAAAAAGAGCAGATTTTTTAAGGGCAAGATCCTTTTAAACTGCAGGTTGACCTAGAAAGAAGAGGCTGGCAGTGAAGGAACCTTGGGGTGGAACATCAAGTTATAAGCCAAGCTTCATTTACCACCAGCAAGGGCTGGACTCAAATTCTAGGAACTGAGAATGCTGAGTTGGTGTGAGACCTGCACGTCTGAATGAGGGAGATTAAACTACAAATTTTAATCTTCAGTGAACTTGTTTTCCCAAAGTCAGATTTAGACTCTGTCACTGATCCTGCTGGAAAGAAGGCCCTGTGCAAGATCTGGCTGTCATCCTGTGAAGACAGGCTCACCACATGCCCTTGATGACCCCTCTAGCTCCTTCTGGGTTTTGCTACGTCAAGACTGCACGTGAAAACACTTTATTAAAGCACACTATTTTAATAAGCGTGTCTCCACACATAATATGAGAAAATGAATGGAAACTGAACACATTTTAGGCCTTCCCCAGTCTCTCTGAGGCACAACTCCCTTCCACCTGATGCACCTTCTCTCCAGAGGGAGGGGGAGGAAGCTCCTCTTCCGGGCTTCAGCTAAGACAGGAGTTGAGGAATAATTCTGTACGTTTTAGAGGAGTGAGCCCCAAGGACACCGACAACTGGCAAGGAATAGAAATGTGAAAATGTCTTCTCTTGGCCTGTTGATACCTCTTCCGCAGTTCTGAGCTGGTGGATGCAGGCCCATGTTGATGTGTTGATGCAGGCCCATGCTGCTTGCCCGTAATTGCAGGTCACGTGATGGTGTCAGGACTCAGGACTGAGACGAGGGGGTTTATAGTGCAGGAGTGTGTCGTCAGTGTGCACAGAGCTCCAGTGTGCTGGCTCTGTGAGCAGACAGAAACTGGAGGTACGCTGAGTTGGCCACCACTCAAAGAGGTTTTGGCTCCCATTTCCCCATAGAAAGAGGGCAAGAAAAGGAAGATAATGGGGAAGTTAAGGCACGCCTCTTTCTCTGGTCTGTTCCCTGGCTTAAAAAGTCTGCATGTATGAGCTGGCTGTCATGGTCTTGCCTACTTGTACCTGCCCCAGTCTTTCACAGCAGGTTGTTCTCCAAGGAAGGAGTTAGGTAGAGATCCCAGCACCTGAGAGGTGGCAGCCAAAGCATTCTCAGTCTTTGGGTAATGGGGCTTGGACATTTATTCCAGGCCCCTTGAAAGGACTAGGAAGCCCTGAGATCAAGCTTCAGAGCTGCTGTATACTGGGAACTGAGACTTTCTGATGTTAAGCAATGAGCAGATTCCCACCTCTGCCAAACAACCTGTGTGACCTGAGATTCTCAGCTGGAGGGCCTAGCAAGTTGGAGCTACTCCAGAGCCTGTGTTTCCCAGAAAAAACAACATTTAAGAAAAGATCAGAACTTGCATATTGAAAATGACCGAGCAGAGGCTGCATAGTGTTCATGAAGGAGAATTTACCATTAGGATACAGCTGTGAGAAAGTGAGATCCCAGGTCAGATCTACCTTGTCTTTTGAAGCATAACTGCTTTCAGGCATGTCCTCGGTTGTGAGTGTTCTGTCCATTTCTGAAGACAAAGAGAACAAAAATCAATGTTTCGAAGCTTTGGAAGCTTCAAATTTGTCGTGGATCATATTTTACCAATGAATGCAAGTTGCTGCTAGATCAGGCAAAAATCAAGTGAAGTCTCTCTCTGTCTTTGGCAAGGAAGATCAGACTGAAATGGAAGTGTAGTCCCTTTGCATTAAAGGCAACAATGAAATAACTACAGACAGAAAGCACTACACATGGCAGGGCACAAAATATTGACCAGCACTTCAGACTAAATATTTCCTGTGCAAATGCCCAACAGTTTCAAGACATAGTGTGAGAAGAAAAGAGAAGGATCATTGATATTTCAGTGTCATTTGTACATATGATAGCCAGGAGTGCACAGTTCCCAAATGGCTGCAGATTCTGAACCATGTCTCAGCAGGAAAGACAGAGCATCCCCGACAGTCCTTGACAAACTGGGGAGAGAGAATTCCTTCCTGAGGTTCCCAGAATAATTAGTGTAATCATGAACACTGGGCCAGGATACAGAGATGAGGCAACTCGGAGGCATCAGCACTCCTGGCAGCCCTGCTGCACTCATCCTGGGCTCCAGAAGACTTTCTGGAGCTCACAGGACCTCTGGGTTTGCTAGGAAATGCTTTATTGCCTGTGAATAAATGAGCTAACTCCTTTTCCACACATTACATGTTTTGTTGTACAAAGTCTAGGGAAAGACAGAAGAAGATTGGAAGAGATATTTAGGTATTTTAATGATCTCTTCCCATACTTAATGGAAAGGGGGTTAAAAGTTGAATACCATAACCCTTCAAAGTATTTTTGATAGCTACTGACTGGGGTGGTTACAAGTAGACATATTAACTGACACTGTCCATTCCCCGCCTGAAACTTCTGAATTTCCAGGGTTGTAAAATCTCAGGACAATGAACTCAAGTTGGTAATCTGCAGATGACTGAAGTCACCTCTGTACTTCATGACTAGGCATGTTTATATCTGTGTGATACAAGCCATGCACACACAGTAACTCCAGACTGATATGCACGGACAGATGGACAGTGTACCAACTAGTCAAATTAATAAGGCAAATACAATTCACAATTGTTAAAAATTAACAGCATAAGTCCTGTGCTTGGGATGTCCTGTGCAGGTCTCAGTCTGTGTTCCTACTATCTCAGGAATATTTGCACCTCTGTTTGCTTATGAGACTGTCTAAAGTTTGTTGAACTGGGTGGGATGGAGTTTTCTTCTGGGAGATTTCTTTGCCATGGTAACCCCTGAGAACTCACCAGTTCACAGTTTGGGATATCTCAGATCATAGCTCTTCAGCTTAAACAAGGCCAACTTCTATCAGCCTTTCTGTTTCCCACACACATTCACTCTTATATGCACTTTATAAAGACTTCTATGAAATATATCTGGCCTGTATTGGACTATTGACACCTTTGAAAAACTCAGTTGCTCAAATCACACAATTTGAATGCAACAGTGAGAAGTTTTCTGGAATCTCTCCCAGTGTGTCTGGATCTCAAAGAAGTGGAGGTGGTGGTGAAGGTTCCCAGACAGTACTAGAAATGTGTATCCCCAAAATCTGTCTGTTCCTCAGTGTGCAAACACTGCCCTGCCATCATCACCAAACCGCGCATCTGTGCCAGCCCCAGGACCTCCCCTGTCTCCCTGTGGACAGGTGCTGACTCCAGCCTAGGATCTGTATGAGGGGCTCATGTGGCATGGTGAGTGCACATGGCGATAATAAAGGACTGCTCTTTTTAAGTGAGACACTGTGTTGTTTCATCTGTTCAGCAAATTTTAAGGTTGCTTCCCTTGAACTTTGGAGCCTGGATCTCTGTGTGCATCAGAGATCAGGGAAACTCACTTAGTTGCCTGCAATGAAGATGCTGAGACATCCCAGAAACTCAGCTTTTCCTTTGGCTCTTGCTTCCATTTACAGTGAAGGTGTCTCTCTGAGGGCAGTCTTGGCCCAACCTGGTTGCTCAGAGTGATCCTGTTCAAAAGGCAAGGCAAGGGGCTGGAAATTCAGAAAACAAGCCTGACTTGACATGTACCATTGAAACCTGAACCGAGTGGAGGGAACTCATTACTAATACGTATTAATATTAGACACAGCTTTGAGGACAGAGAAAGCATTGAAATTTTTAACCTATGGACTAGAATTAGGATCTGTCTCTATGCATGTGCTCTCGTACTGCAGCTGATCAGCAGCATGTCCACAGTGGTTCAGCAGTTATGCTGCCCATCCTCTCATACTACTCTGGGTGGAAGATTGACCAGACTGGGTGTCACATGTAAGATGAACTGCCGGCAGGTCATATGAATCAGCAGTGTAACTCGGTACAACTGCTTTTTGTATCCAAATGCGAAGCTGGAAGGATGACAGTCACCTTCAGCTGATCCTGGTCCATTGATTTCTCCTGATTTAAGCCAGCCTGTCTTGAAAACAGGAAAGGGTCAATCAAATGAAGCAAGTCAAGTCCTGGGGATGAGAAGCATCTCTGGGGAATACCCTGGCTTAGCAGGATCTGCCTTTAGCTTGCTGGATCAGGCATCTTTGTAACACCTTTCCTGGCCAGAAGCAGAGAGTGGGAAGAAGAGCAGGCATCTGTCTTGAACATCTCTCCCCTCAGAAAAGTCTTTTCAGGTACCACAGAGCTAATGCAGGTCCAGGAAAAGAGGTGTAAATTCATGATCTTTGCATATTTAGTTTGCACACTGATGGATCAGCCAGAAGGGCAGAGACAAGAAAATATTTCAGCAAAGGGTCCCACATAGGGACAGGAAGCTTCATCTCTGCTTAGACAGGAATTTAATACGATTTACTTAGGGAAGTTCCATTTTGTAACTGGTGTAATAGAAAAGTTTTAGACCATTATTCAAATGTTATCCTTTCTTCCTAGGCAGGCTAAGATTTAGATAAACAGAAAGCATTTATGTATTCATACCATTACAAAGACATACACAGGTAGACCATGAGTTATATCACAAGTGTAAATGTCCTTTTCAGCAACAAATTTATCAAGGTGCCTGTCAGTTTTGCTTGAGCAAGAACTAGAGGAACTGGCTAGGAACAAGCACTCATACTTATGGTGTTTTTAATAGCTTTTCAAACCTTCTACATTAGAGCAGGCTAGGAAATGCCAGGCCGGTAACTGGGAAGTGAGAACCCAAATAACTGGTGATATTTCAGTCCAGAAAGATTTAAATGGTTTGTAAGAAATTCACTGATTTTCTTAAAAATGTTCTGATAGTCCTTATGTCTGGTAACGGGCATGCTGACATCACAGGGTTGAAGTTGAAGAGGTAAATACACCACTTTCAGTATTTCCAATATATTTTACTTACTTGTCTTGTTGAATCGGTGCCTCTTTCGGACTGGGCCTCATGCACAGATGAGCATTATTTTTGGTTGAAAAGCCTGTCTGTAATCATAGATAAACTATTAACAGCCAAACAATCTTTCTGCGCCCAAGAAGCACAAATAAATAATTTAAGTGATATAACCTCTTTGAATAAACACCGAGGAGCACTTTGACTGTTTTTTTGTTGTTGTTGTTTGTTTGCTTTGATTTTTAAGAAAAGGGAAGAAATGAACATTCAAATTCCCTTCTGTAACTTTGGGTTTGCTAATACATCCTCCTGGAAAAATCCATCTTGAGGGTGTTTACACCTCTCTCCCAGGAGATGGCAGAAGAGTCCTGATGATGGTAAATAACTGATCACAAATTGTCACTGCTGCGTGAGTGAATATTAAGCAGTGGGAAAAATCAAGGAACTGTTGAGGTAGGATGCAAATTATCAAAAACTTACAGATTTACAACCAAGGCTTCTCATACTGTCTCTAAATTTATGTCCTCATGCTTTGCATATAGTTATGTGCTATGGCTTGATTTCGTGTCAGACGTTCCTCTGGCTGAAGCAAAGTGAAAAGTCAGTTATAATGCATCAGCTGGGAGCAAAGGAGGTTGTAAAGGGCTGGTCTGTCTGTTAGGCAGATCTTGGGTCAAGAGTGATAGGATGTGACAGTTTTTAGCTTAGATCTCAGACTGCAGGACTGAATTCCTCAAAATGAGGTCACAATAATCACATTTGGGTGGAAGATGGCAGGAACGGGGACTGAGGGAGCCACAGTGCCACAAATTTCAGACAAAGCTCCTGCACCTGACTGCATGTGAAGTGAGACGGTGTGTATCAGGAACAGGGCTTCCAGGTAGCAGCACTGGCCCAAAGTGCGTTGGACTGGTTGAGAGCAAGTGGAAGCAGCTCAGGACTGACACCTGCTAAAATGTCACTGTGTGATGTTGAGGGTCTCGCAGACATCAGGCTGCCTGGTCACCTGCCAAGCAATAGTGGCAGGCATCATGTAAGATGCACCCAGCCCATGGAGGTGTGGGGGGACCAGACGTGGCACAGACAACAAACCAAAGGGTGTTTTAGATGACCAGCACAAAGGGCATGGACCTCACCCTCGCAGTTTCATAGCTGGAGTGCTTTTTTGTTGCACAGGAGATCTGGTTCAAATCCCTCTCTATGCTGAGCCAGACGTCTCACCTCCTGGTAACATGCTGTCATCAGGGAATCCAAAAACCCTTTTTTTTTCAGCAAGTTGCTCTTGATCTACGAGACTGAAAAGTCTCTCTTTAGCTCCATGAATATTTAACTACTTCATAGGAAGCCGAATCTTTAACAGGCAGGAGAGGAAAATCCTCCTTGTGAGACATCTTAGATCTGCTGTTCGAGGTTTTTCACGCAGTGGAGCAATGACCATTTCTGACCAGCTTAATTGTCTTCTGCCCTTACTATCCATCAGCTTTTGAAACCTACAGTTTCAAAAGCAAGCTAAGACTGATATTACAGATCTTACAGAGCTACCTAACAGAAATAAGGAAACTAAATACTAAGGGCATGTTTTAGACAAGTGCAAAGTTCATAAAGCAACAATTGCCTTAACTCTGCCCTCAAACGACTCCATGATGGAGGAAGAATAAAAACAATCTTCTGTATGTTTTAAAACCCACTTTATCTGGAACTATAAAACTTGCAGTCATAGAAGTAGTTGTTCTGTGGTTTATTTGTACAAAAGAGTTAAGGTTTAACTAGGTTACTTAGTCATGCTCCAATACTTTTTTAAAGTGTTATTTTTGTTTTTTCTGTGAGGTCTTTGCACTTACTGCTGCATACCTTGCTCAGTTTGTAGTCTAAATGCCATTAATTCAAGAGTTTTCCAGAACATCAGAGGCAACAGGCACATACAGAAGGATACAAAAATCTCCTTTTCTTTCAAGGTATAAAAATAGCTGCCCTTTCATTTTAACAAAGACCTATCTAAGTTTTCATAGATAAGTATAACACTATTGCAAATGAAGATCATGTGTGAAAAAATCTCACTTACTGGATCAAGAATCTAAACTATTTAACTGTTTCTAGGATTGCTGTTGAAACTGAATTAAAAAGGACATTAATCTGTCTATGACCCCCATTTGTGCTTGGGATTGCCTCCACCCAGTTGCAGGACCTTGTACTTGGCCCTGTTGACCTTCATGAGATTTGCATGGCACACCTCTCAAGCCTGTCAGTGTCCCTCTGGATGGCACAGCCCTTCCCTCTACACTATCAACCGCATCCCTCAGCCTGGTGTTGTCAGTGCACTTGCTGAGTGTGCCTCAGTCCCACTGTCCCTGTCACCAACAAAGATGTTAAACAGCGCTGGTCCCAATACCAGCCCCTGAGGAATGTCACTCATCACTGGTCTCCAAGTGGACATTGAGCCGTTGACCACAAGTCTTTGAGTGCAGGCATCCAGCCAATTTCTTATTCACTGAGTGGTCCATCCAGCAAATCCATGTCTCTCCAATTTAGAGGCAAGCATATTGTGTGAGACAGTGTCAAATGCTTTGCACAAGTCAAGGTAGATGACATCAGCTACTCTTCCCTTCACTAATGTTGTAACCCTGTGATAGAAGGCCACCAAATTTGTCAGGCATGATTTGCCCTTAGAGAAGCCATGTTAGCTTCACCAGTCACCTCCTTATCTTTCATGTGCCCTAACATAGTTTCCGGGAGGATTCGCTCCATGATCTTGCTAGGCTCAGAGGTGAGACTGACTGGATTGTCAGTCTCAGGGTCTTTCTTTTTTCCCCTTTTTGAAAATGGGGGTTATGTTTCCCCTTTTCCAGTCAGTGGGAACTTCACCAGACTGCCACAACTTCTCAAATATGATGAATAGTGACTGAGCCACTTTATCCACCAGTTCCCTCAAGGCCCACACATGCATCTCATCAGGTCCTGTGGACTTGTTCACCTTCAGATTCTTTAGATGGTCTCAAACTTATTCTTTTCCTACAGTGGGTGGCTGTTCATTCTCCCAGTCCCTGCCTTTGCCTTCTGCATCTTGGGCAGTGTGGCTGGAGCACTTGCCAGTGTGAAGTGCTAAGGCTTGGACAACTGGCCCAAGCCAGAGCTGACCTATAGATGAATCCTGTATATTTTATACCTGATAACCATTGCGCTAGTAGGTGTTGTACTAAGTTATAACAACGCACTTATGCTGATGTAAAAAGTGCTGAAGCTTTGAAGTACTGAAGCCTGAACAACAGGCCCCAAGCCGGAGCTGCTAACTTAGTCTGTAATCATTAACAAAGTCTGTAAACTCGCTAGTGAAAGATGCAGCTTAGACAGAATATAATCAGGAGCGAGGAGAGAGTGTATCCACCTTCCCTTGTTCAGCCTGTTCAAGGCTGAGAACCCAAGTATCCGGCCTTGTTAGAAACTCCCTTGGTTTCCCCCCCTGAGCCCTGGCCAGGCTTTGGGTGGAATCCAACAGGAGGATGAAACCAGAAATTTCCCGCTCAAAACAAAGGTGCCAGCTGTTCTGGCCTGTCGATCTCTGGTATCTAAGGCTGGGCCCGTTGCAGTGACTTTGGCAGCCTCAGCTACGGGTGGAGGCACCGCGTAGGATTTCCCCCTTGCCGGGACAGGCTCTGCAAACCCTCGCTGTGACCGGGGCTGCCCAGCCTCTGCGGGGCTGGGTGATGATAGTATATGCAAGTGGCGATGTATTTTTCTTAATCTCCATTCCCTCTCTCGTGTCGTAATGATTTAATGCATTACTCTGTTTTCTGCTGTTTGCTGCTTTAAGTGCACTATTCTGCTTTTTCTTACTGCATGTTTTCTGTATTACACTGTTATCACTAGTAAAATACGCCTGCTCTTTTCACTCTGGTGTCTGAGTTTAATTGGTATCCTTAAGCAGCAGAACACAGTGGAGACAGAGGCAAAAAATTCATTACCTCAGACTTCATATCCCAGGTAAGCAGCGCTTCTGTTTCCTTCTGGAGAGGGTCCACATTTTCCCTATCACTGACATACCTACAGAGGCTTTTCTTGTTGCCCTTGACATCCCTGGCCAGATTTAATTCTATCAGGGCTTTGGCCTTCCTAACCTGATCCCTGGCTACTTGGACAATTTCTCTGTATTCCTCCCAGGCTATCTATTCTTGCTTCCACCCTCTGTAGGCTTCCTCTTTGTGTTTGATTTTGTCCAGGAGCTCCTTGTTCATCTATGCAGCCTCCTGGTGTTTTTGCCTGACTTCCTCTTTGTTGGGATGCATCACTCCTGAGCTTGGAGGAGGTGATCCTTGAATATTAACCAGGTTTCTTGGGCCCCTCTTACCTCCAGGGCTGTATCCCATGGTACTCTGCCAACTGAAGAAGCCCAAGTCTGCTCTCCTGAAGTCCAGGGTAACGAGTTTGTTGTGTGCCCTCCTTGCTGCCCTAAGATATCGTGAACTCCACACTGTTTCATGGTCAGTGCAGTCAAGGCTGCCTTTGAGCTTCATATTCCCCACCAGCCCTTCCTTATTAGTAAGAACAAGGTCCAGAATAGCACCTCTCTTTGTTGTCTTCTCTATCACTTGGAGAAGGAAGTTATCAACGTATTCCAGGAACCTCCTGAATTGCTTATGCCCTCCAGTGTCATCCCTCCAACAGATATTGGGGTGATTGAAGTCCCCCATGAGGACCAGGGCTTGTGGATGTGAGGCTTCTCCTGTCTGTCTTTAGAGGGCCTCATCCGCTCCATCTTCCTGGTCAGGTGGCCTGTAGCAGACCTCCACTATAATGTCACCTGTCCCTGCCCTCCCTTTAATCCTGACCCATAAGCTCTTGGTCAGCTCCTCATCCATCCTCAGGCAGGGCTCCATGCACTTCAGCTGGTCAGTGACAGAGGGCAACCCTCCCTCCTCATCTGCCCTGCCTGTCCTTCCTAAAGTGTCTGTACCCTTCCATTCCAACCCTCCAGTCATAGACGCCACCCCACCATCTCTTCATGATGCCAATAAGGTTGTAGCCCTGCAGGTGTGTGCACATCTCTAACTCCCCTTGTTTATTCCCCATGCTACGTGCATTTAAACAGAGGCACTTAAGCTGGGCTTCCAGTGAAGCTGACTTACTGGCTGGAGTGGCTGGAATTCATTTGTGCTGCTCTTCAGGTGTTCTCCTGCTGACCTTTGATTCCTCTTCAGGCTCTGAGCACCTATTGCACTGGCATCAAACTGGTAGGAGTGGGATGGGTTGAGGTTTCCCTTCCCCAGCAACTTTACCTTAAAGCCCTATTCACCACCTTGGGAATCCTGTGACCAAAGCTGCTCTTCCACTTCTCTGAAAAGTGGACCCCATCAGTCCCCAGTAGACCAGGTTTCTCCAAGGGAGTCCCATCGTCTAAGTAGATGAACCTCTGGCTGTGGCACCACTGCTGTAGCCATTTGTTGATTTGCCAGTTTCGACTGGCCCTTTCAAACCCCCTCCCTTTGACTGGGAGGACTGATGAAAAAACTGCCTGTGCTCCAAAGTCCCTTACTCCCAGTCCCAGGGCTCTGTAGTACTTCTTACTACTCCTCAGACTGCTCCCGGCTGTATCAGTGGTGTCCATGTGAAACAACAGCAGCACATAATAGTCAGTGGACTGTACAAGGCTCAGTAGTCTCTTGCTGACGCCCCTGACACAAGCTCCTGGTGAGCAGCATCAGGCTGGCAGCTGGGTGCCTCCATTCCTCACAGAAGAGAGTCGCCTACTACTACCCCCCGTCGCCTTTTCTTGGTTGTGCTGGTTGTTATATAGGAAGCAAACAGGGCTGCCTTATTCAGCTCTAGCGTCTCTCCTGATGTGACGGATCTTTCCTCTTCAGTCTGCAGAGCAGTGAAGCTATTTGGCTGTGGGTCCACTGCAGACTGCTCTTGGAACCAGCTATCTAACTCCTTCTCAGCCTCCCTGATGCTACACAGCCTTCTCACCACCTCTTGCTGCAGAAGGTCCCCCACCCAGGCACACCTTTTGCCCACTGGTCTGCCACCCGTCCCTGCCCCAGGAGAAAAGTCTGGGCACTTCCTGCAGTCTGAGGCCTGCACTGCAGCCTCTCCCTTCAGCAGCTCCATCTGGGTGGATGCATTGGCCACTGCTGGGGTAGATGGTGCAGACCCTTCAGCCACAGTTGCATCCTCTGCTCTCAGACGAGTGTCTGCCATCCCACCCTGCGGGTCAGGTCAGGTGAATGCCCTTGGCCTGTGCAGATGGTCACAGAACAGTGCCCCGTTGCTGTGTTATGTGGACTTCACACCTCTCCACTCAGTCAGTGGAATGTCCCTCCTTCGAAAAGGTGCCCTCCCTGCACACCCTCCTGCACCAACTGCCCCACCCCGACTGCTGCCCCACGCCCCGTTCGCCCCCTCTGTTGGCATTGCTCCCTGTGGCCAGTGCTCCCTGGTGGGACTGGGGTGTGCCAGCGTGACTCCCGGCACCACCCATGGCCCGTCAGCCGCTCACTCTCATGAAGCTGTGGGCTGCTGGGGGGTCCCCACACTCCTCTGGGGTCCCCCCTGTTTGCTGTGATCCCCTGCTCCACTGTGAAACGTGCCCACACTGGATCTGGTCACCTCAGCGAGTGCTGACGGCGGTTGCACTGCGTCTAAATCAGTATTTTCAAGATGCAATTTGCATGATGCAGGTGCAATTGAATCTGGGTTTTGCTTGGAAATATTTCTGCTACAACCTGACCGGCAGTCACAAGCACCAAGTTCAAAATTTAGCAATCAGTGGATTGATCTGTGCTGAGAAGGACCTTAAAGAAATTTAAAATAATCTGCTGTTTATCTGCCTCAGCCTCCTTATTGAGAAACAATAAACCAAAGATCTCAATGAGGAGCATCTTTTGAGCGGAGGACAAGGACAACAGAAAGATAACCTGCTTCATATATAAAAAATAGCAGTTCTCTGTTAAAAGTAACACTGCTTGGCCTTTTTCTCTGGCATTTTGATGAGGTGGCCCCTGGTGCCTCATACTGGTGTCCACCTTGGGTAGTCAATCCTTGCTGGCAGCTGGGAACTACGGGACCAAGGGCTCTGGTCTGGATCCTCTGGGGTAGAAATCACTCAACGTCACTTGGCTGCGTCACTCCAGGCTGGCTCACACAGCTTGCTGCATGGATGTGTTCTCCTCAGCAATGCAGGCAGCAAGCAAAACTCCTCGTGACTCCAATGAAAACCCACCTCCTGTCCCTGCTTGCTTTGTCTGTTGCCTAAGGCTGGAGGGAGCCTTCACCATAGGTCCGTGTCCGTGCAAGCAGAGGCCCATGCTTTACACATCCTCTCCACTTCAGTGTCTTCTGTGTTCTTGCAGTCTCCCTGTATATACATACAGACCCTTTCAAAACATGTTTTGATTAATTTCTGCCTTTTTTTTTTTTTTTTCCCGGACTGTTCTCCCAATCAGGGTAGACTTGCTCTGCAAACAGCTCAGAGGGGAGCAGAAAGAGGTGGTCAGACACCAAAACAGACGTATTTTCTGCTGTAATCTCAGCTCTGCTAAAGGGATGGAGCAGGGCAGGATTGTTCACAGACATTTCTGTCTCTTGCTGCCACTGGTCATTTGGGTTTTCTGCTTAGAAAGATAAATTTCTAGATTTTTATTTGAACTGGAGAATTTTGATCTGATTTTAGCTTGGAGTAAGAGGTCAAAGTTGTGACCAGTGAGGGAAGGTGCCACGGGATGCTCTGAGGCTCCATGTAATTCATCCTGGAGAAGACCTTTCAGGAGGAGATAAAAGTTTGCACATTAGCAATTGAAGGTGTCAGAACTAAGGTGATGATGTTGTATGAGGGGAATATGTAGAACAAAGGTCAGAAAAAAGGTTGAAGAGCACTAAACAATTAGCGACCTGGAATGTCATTTGCCTTCCCTCTTTCTTCTGAAGAAATTGGTCTCTGCTGGAAATGAGGTTAATGGCCTTCTCCCCACAGCAGGGATCCTGGATACAACCTGCCTTTCACCAGTTCACGGATCACAGTAATACAGGAAACTGCATTTGTAAAAGCAGCTCTTTTATCTCACTATGTTAAAAAAATGACTCATTTTGCCATAATACATAATCCTTAATTACAATGTCACTATTTCTTTAAGGAATGACTAAGGCATCTGAAGTATTACCTAAGATCTTTGTCCTAGTTCACTTGGAATTAGTTTTTCTGAAAAACCCATAGGGTGAAAATTGTTCCCTTTGTCTCTGTGTATACGTAAGCATGTACACCAGTTTACCGTGGTGGTCCCTGTGCGGATAGAAACTGTTCTTCCAGTTTTCAAAAGCCTGGGAACTGTATGCCTGTTGTCACCAAGTACCATGAAAGTTACTTTCAGAAATTTTGCACTTGACTTGGCTGAGATTTTGGGATTCAAAATATAAATGTACCTTCGGGGTGTATCATGTGCTCCACTGAATGTTTTTGTTTATCCATTGATTATTGATTATCCATTGATTATTGAAATTATCCATTATTATTTTTATTATGTAACTCTCAGATAAAAGAAATATTGACACAAGGTAAGAAGATTGCCTAGGAAGATTGCTAGCCTGTTCTTGTAATACACAGAGAAGTGCAAATATAGGCAGTGGATCACGGATCGAGTGGTTGTGGATAGATCAGCAAGGAGACTTTGACATGCAAACTCTTACGCTGTCCAGGACACCATAATGCAAAATGAGACCCTAGTCCAGTGTGGCAACTGAAAATGGGGTAAAATAAAATCCTTTCAGCTCCTCGGTAAACAGCAGTGAGGAGAATAGCGCTACCCAATCTGCTTTCCTCCTGTGGTATTGCACTAGTTTCTCCAGGCTCTCTTCATGGGTGGACAAGTGGAAGCAGAATTATTTGTTTTACTACCTGCCACACAGATGTTGAAAATTACTTTTTTAAAGAGAAAAATTAATCTATTTTTAATTTTCAGTGGACTTAAAATTAAATAATGTTGAAAGTATCGTAAAGATAAAATTAAATCATGTTGAAAATAACTATTTTTGTTGCTCTTCTGTCTTTGGGGATTCTTTTTTAACTTCACTGTGGATTTTTCATTATTTCACATCAAAATCTTGCAAATTACAAACACTGCATTTTTTATCCTTAAGGAATTATGCGACTGCTTTTCAGTAGACCTTTGCCAAAAGCATCTGTCACCTGCTGGAAGTAAAACAAATGAACAGAAACCTTTTTGCGGTTACTGGTCACTTCTCATCAATGAAGTGGACGGAAACAAAACATTTCAAAGCATGTTCTGCAAGAACAATGAAATAATGATCCATCAAACTCAAATGGCAGTAAAACCTTCCCATGATCTACTAATGAAATATACATTCCTCATGGATCCAAGTTATCTTCATCAGTCACATGCTATGAACAAAGACGTTGGCCTCCACATTTCCAGCCTGAATGTGCTGCATCCAGGCTCTCTGGTTCAAAGCTGCCGAATCTCAGCTGCTGATCTCTCCCTGACTTGTTCACAGCCAGGCCCATAGCCCAGATAAACCAGACATAAACCTGCTGCCCTGCTCCAGACCTCCGTGTGCTTTGTGAGCCTCCAGCCAGCTACACGTGGAGCAGGAAGACGTGAGATGCTGCATCACGCCTGTTAGGGAGCGCTGACCCACGGACCCTGACTACAGATCTTATTCTTTTTCTGCAGCCCAGAGCTGCAGCAGGAGGTTCCCTTTTCGGCAGCAGATCCCCCTGTGGGGAGTCTTGTGCTAGCAAGCAACAACAAAACTCTGATCATTGGCATAGCTTGTGGCATAGATCAGACCAACTTGGCTTCTGCTGTAGGCGGTAGGCAGTGACATGAGCAATTCTGGGTCAGGCACTACTCTCTGATTCTTCACATTTTTACAAAGGTGATTGTAAATGGGGTATTGGATTCATTCAATCACCTAATCATCTTCCAGAAAACAGAACCTGGTACTTCACACTTCATCCCACATATGAACACCTGCAGATCTCTTTACATGATGGGAGCAGCAAGTCTGCAAAATAAATATGCAGAAAAGCAAACAGCACTGTCTGTCCCTTTTTGCACAGATGACATCTTCACTACAAAAGTGGAGATGACTTCTGGTTTTTGGTTTTGTCTTTTTTTTTTTTTTTTTTTTCCCCTCAGCTAGGCGATGAACATTACTAATTCTATTACCTACAAAGATTTATGCTGAAATAGCTGGTCAATGCTCACTGCTGACTGCAACTTTTGGAAGACCTTTCATGTTTTCCCCTTGGCAAGATTATACAGACTGGGAACTGACAAACCCAGTACCTACCCCTTGTCACACCTGCTTCAGATCAGCAAGGTTGTGCTTTTGTTTTGAAACTTAACTTACAAACTGAAATTTCACCCCTGCTTCTATCTACTGAGATAGTTAATAATATCATTACATTTTCCCAACAGTTCCCTGAGATGACCTCCTGAAGGAAGAAAACATGTAAAAAGACCAAACCAAACCAAACGAAAACAAAAAAACAACACAAGAAATACTGGAAATTTAATTGTTTTCATTCTTTTTATTTCAGTTAAGGTAGAAAATCAAAGGGAAACTGGGAAGAGCAACCCAGGGAGTCTGCTCAGACTTGTGGTGAGGCTTGCAGAAAATTGTTCTAGATGACAGCATTATTATTTAAATCTCTGTGTTTAAACAGTGGAGCTATTAAACCAGATACAGAGTAGAAGGAATGTGCATTTTTTGTGAAGAAGGGTGACAGGAGGTGGAGGTGGGAAAAGAAAGGCAGCCATCATGGGCTTCATGCTTCAAGCACCTGCTCCCACAGTGCTTCTCCCAGGGCCCTGAGCCCTTCTGAAAGGGGACTTTTAAATAATTAAAATCTGAAATCTGCTCACCAGGAATCTAGCAAAGAATGAGTAGGCTCTTACTCTCTTAGGCATTCTGGCTGGGGTGCTTTTTATTTGTATAGCAGACTGCAGTACTTGTCAGTTAATATCCTGGGTATAGATGGAATTTTCCAGTAAAAGATTGCTCTAAACCTATATTAAAGCAGAGTTTAGACTGAAGCAACAGGCCATTTGGGGAGGGCTAAAAAATACCACAGAGATGTTGTTGCATCTGTAATAAATTTCAAGTGAATACTACACATCAAAATAATCCACCCATAGTTAGGGAAGAAAAGATGTTAAAGCACTTCAGATTGCCCTAAATCTTGCCAAAAGTGATGAGAAGTATTTTTGCAGCTCTGCTGTCAACTCATGCTATCTTTAAAAACAAACCCACATGTTCTGCAATATTTTGTGCCTAAGAAAGTAACTCAGCTGTGAAAAAAGCCTTATCTGGTTGTGTAGATTGCATACTTCCCACTTATCCATATTTGAATGTCTTTCAAGTGTAACCTTAGCTGAATAATTTGAGTTTATTGTGCTTGTTTTGAGAAAATTATCTCATCATGGAGTAATTACAACATCCTTGTCAGACTCATTGGAGAAAGGCAAACTCAGAGAGGAGTTATGAATGGTTCACTGTCAAACTAGCGTGTTGTATCAAGTGTGATTCTGCAGGAGTCTGTGTGAGCCAGCACTATTCAATATTTCCATTTAACACCTTGTACTGAACAGATTTTGCTTACATTTGCAGATAAAACTAAACTGCAAAGGATGATTTGTACAGGAAGACATTTCAGAGTAAGAGTGGTCTTTCCTTGCAGCCTGGAGGTGCAGCCCTTTATTTTTTAATGAATACTGTTGAACACAGGCAGGTACGTGCCATGTAACTTCAGCAGGAGTACTTGGCTACGTGTAACCACATAGGAACTACTGGCCGTGGAGCAGTTTTGCAAAAATCTGGGTATTATGGATTACAAATTTGATGTGAGATGTGAAATTGAAAAAAACAAAACCAACAAGGCAAAGAGCATAACCAAGGGCTGCAGAGAAAACAGCATTTCCTTGGCCTGAGAGAGGAAGGAGGACAGTTCAGTGAATGACAGGTGAAGGGACAGGCCAGACTGGGCTCCTGTCTCATGAACATTTACTGGAGGCACATATCCAAGCAAGGCCAGATGCCCCTGGCTGCATAAGACAGCCTCAGCCCACAGAGCCGATGGTGATGTACTAACTCTGTGCAAGGCCTTTCCAGATGTTAGAGACCACCTTCTGGTGTAAGGAGTCTTTCCTGGAGGTGGTGGAGAAGAATGGGGGGACACCACTTGGTGCAAAGCATTTTCATGGCCTTCTTATAGAGGTGGACACCTTCCAGGCCAGAGGAGGTTTGGCCGTTACGAATCGCAGAAGCAGGTGGCTACTTCTGAGTGTCAGATTAGACACCTGGATGCCAGTGACTGGTGAGATTTAATGTCTTTCCTTGACATTTCCCAATCTCGACACCAGCAGTTCAGGGGGTCATTTTGAAACACCTCTGTCTCTTCATGCATCGGACAGGTGATGTGTCCTGACTCAGTCTCACATGGCAGGATTGCCACCCGTATCTTGGCTTTAGTCACTCATACAATTCCATAGCTAAGAAATCCCAGCTACCCTTATTGTGGACAAAACTGAGGCTTTTCCAGGGTCTCACAGTTGCTGAACATCATCACAAGACTGGCTCTGTGCATGTTCAGCCCAGCCACACTTCTGGTGGATGCACACTGAAGGCTGTTATTGCACTGAGGGTTCTTACAAATTCTCTTTAGTATACCTCTTAATGTGGGTTGGTGCTTGTGAAACATGAATTTGGACTTGCATAGGCTTTGCCAAATATTGCCCAGCATTGCCAGATGGACTAGGAGACAATGATGGAGGCAATTATCTGAGAGTGGAAACCATCCTGTCTGAGCTGCCCATTGCACAGGCTACCCTGCCAGACACTGCTCTTAACAACATCAAGAGATGGGCTGTCCAGTTTGTGAGGGGCATGGAGAAGGGTCACCAGGATGGTCAAGACTGAGATGTGGGGCCTATGAAGAGAGGTGAGATGGGATGGGCTGTTAGCCAGGTGAAAAAGAGAGTGAGTAGGATCAAATTGTAGGTATTGCTTGAAGGCAATTACACAGGGGGACAGAGCCAATTTTTTTTTTTTTTCTGTTGGTCCCAGACAACACAAAAGAAACAACAGCCACCTGTGTTTTAAAACATTTCAGGCTGGACATTGGAGGAAAAGTGTTCCTCAAGAGGATGGTGCAGTCTTGGTACGGGTCACCAGAGAGGTGCAGCATCTCTATCCTTAGGGAGACTACATAAATCCATGGCTATACTGATCTCGTATTGGACATAGCCTTACTGTGAAGAAGAGATTCCAGCGATCCTGTCCCACCAGTCCTTTTGGGATCCTGTGATTTTGTTCTTTGAGGTAACTATATTTCCAGGGCCATGTCACAGAGCCACAGAGTTACAGGGTCACTGAGGTTGGAAGGCACCGCTGGAAATTGCCTATTTCAACCTCCTCACTCCGGACAGGATCAGCCAGTGTGAGCTGGCCAGAACTGTGTCCACTCTGATTTTGAATATTTCCAAGTATGGAAAATCTACAGCCTCTCTCAGTAAACTGTGCCAGTGTCTGACCAACTACACAGTAAGAAATATTTTAAGTGGAAATCTTTGTATTTAAATTTGTGCCCATTGCCTCTTTCCCTGTCAGTGGTACCACTGAAAAGAGTCTGATTTTATCTTCTGAACTCCATCAGATATTTATATACATTGATGAGACTTCCCCTGAGCTTTCTTTTTTTTTAAAGGCTAAAGGATCCCAGCTCTTTCAGAGTTCCTTGTAGGCATAGGGGATGCATGAAATAAGGGAGTTGGGAGTAAAGTGCTTGCTCCGTACATTCTTATTGTCAAAGCATGGGACAGGTGTTGCAAAGTGTGTTGATCCCTGCAGGCCCTGAGTATGACAGTATGAATATGAAATCCTCTGCAGCACTTGTCCTGGACTGACAGCAAAGACAAGATGATGGAGCCCAGTGCTCTTAGAAACAAGCAGAGGCAAGGTGAAATATTCCTAGTTTATATTTCACCTGACAGAAATGTTCAATGAGAAAGAAAACCATTGGTCTTATTTTTCATTGAAGAAAATGTCTGTAGAAGAGGAGTGAATTGTCTGAGATTCAACACACGTGAGCTGAAAAGCAATTGCACACAGACATGGTGTACATAGGATTGAGTAGTGTATAACCTTTTCTGTTTTACTCGGTGATAGGGGAGAGTTTAGGAAACAGGAGTGTTAGAAGACCCTACTTTCAGGTTTGTTTTCAAGAACAAGCAAGGATTGGATGGGATCCTGTGACTGAATTCGGATTCACAGGGTATAAAACTGGTACAGCTCAGGAGACTTCACGGGACTTGCATGGATATTCAGTGAATGTACCCAAATAGCTTAGAACAAAACCAAGAATCAGGATGAATCCTCAGACCCTCATTCATAACAGAGAAAAGCACCTTGAACTCTGGGGACCATGTTTTGACTTTGCCCACAAAACCATAACAAGTGTTGACACGGCAGTAGATGATATTTCCCACAAACCTGTAGTGACAGGACCAAGCTTTCTGGATTCCCATCTCTGTGACCTTTGCCCCATGGAGCCACCTTTAGTACATGCCACCACTCACAGGAGGAAATGCAGCGCTTGCAAGCCTGCAGCTTTTACTGGGGTTGTCTGTGCAGAATCCCAGACATGCAGCACTACAGGGATTAACAGGGACAGCTCTCTGCACAGTGATTTGTGTCACCTTCTGTCACCCTGCTTGGAACCTGCTGCCACTCTTGTAATTCCCAGAGAAATCTGGACCCACAAATATTCTGATGTAAATATAATCCTCTGAGAGAGAGGCTTGTAATATTATCCCCCTCCCACAAGTTCTAATCCTGTGAGTTGAAATTCCTTGACATTGTACGTAATGCTTCCTATAGATCCCAGCCTGTCTGATGCTCTAAAGTGGAATAGCACTCTTTCAGTGTGGAATTTTAACATTTATTTGGTTTTTTTTTCCCAAAAGATGGAGCTGCATGACACAGTCACCATGATCTGTTCCAGGTGCAGATTTTATAAAGGTTAATGAAGGTTGGGCTGAAATTTTACTTTTATCCTTTTTTTTTGGGTTACACAAGGCTCATCTTCCCAGAGCGGTGGATCCCACCATTCAGGAGAAGTATTAATCCCTTTTCAAGGTCAGGAGGAATGTGGGGGACAGGTATCATGTGGATTCTTGCCTATCTACTGTGAGGTGCCAGAGAAGATCAGAAAAATGATCTTTCCTTTGGTTAATGAGGTCACCTGTAGACCACTGCAGCTTCCATATCCTCAGAAGCATCAGTTCAGAGCAGAGTTGGGTCAGGGTGGGTCACTGCTCACACTGAAGAATGCATCAGATATATCAGCATCTCTGATATCTCCAAACCTCTGCCAAGTGTTCTCAAAACTTCAGTGAATACAACCTCACAAACCCATGTGCCAAACCTCAGCAACTGTGGCAGACAGAAAAGAAACCTGGCTAAACCCATTTTTCAGGCAGTGAGAAATGAGAAACGTTGTGTTGAAAAGCTGGTGGGTAAAACATTAAGGTAATGTAGGGTGCTGCTACAAAACCAAGTTACAGTAGGCAAGAGAAATAAGTACATGCCCATGTATATATTTTAGCCACTGGTATGAAAAGCAGTTAACCCACAGGACTCCTCTAAACCACAGCCAGCCACAAATAGCTCCCTGAGTTGGCAGGCACTTACCAGTTTATTCTTGCACCATACAAAGCTTTCAAGGCTGATCAGTTGTGATCAGTCTTACTGTCTACTCAAGCTGCCTGGGAAAAGTGAAATGTCTCTGCAAATCCCCAATCTCCTTGTGTCTGACACGAGCACTTCCCCATAGATCCCTTGAGACATGTGTCTTTGCTTCATCTGAAATGAGCCTTTCTCAATGCCCTTCAGCCAGATTAACAGTTAATAGTGTATGTTTTACACCCTTTTCCTCCTCCCTTGTCCTTGAAGTTTATGGCTTGAGTTTATGGAGTTAGGAGTTTCTTTGATGCAGGCTCATGTTCTGGCAAAGATTTCCAGACCTCATCATTCCCTCTATGTTTTGCTCAATAGTCAAGTGTCCTTGACAGAGATGAAGTGCTGCTGACTTGGGAACCTCTGAAGATGTTGGTCACGCAGGGATTTCTCCCTCTTTCCACAAGGAACTTCTTCCTGGGGCAAAAAGATGAGCCTGAATGGGAACTCAAATGCTTTCACTTCCTTTAAAGCAGCAGTTTTTCCTGTTTTCAGACAATTTTCACTTTCCTGTTGGGTTGAAAAGCTCTTCAAACCCATTAAGCCATGCTTTCTATGTTGTTTGGGTTCCTAGCATAGATAGGGAGAGCCCCACATCCCGCTGATTCCTTGTCCAGGAGACCAGGAGAGGAAAGACCACAGTGGAATAAATTCCTGCTCCCCTAAGATGGATACAGGAGTGTGGGCCACCGCAGAGGGCCCATGCCCCATGGTATGTGTAGCGCAGTCTGCTATAGGCAAGACTATGTTCCGCTTGTCAGTTTGTGCATAAAGACAGGAGGAACTAAGCCTAGAGATAACATTGCTTTTCTTGTCTACCTGCAGCCTAAGTGGTAGTTCCCGTAGTGAGTTTGCAATGATTTCTGAAATAATGGTGTTGAGACCAGGAGTGAAATCACAGATGGAAAATTCTGGGAATTCCAGCTACAACAAGTGTTGTATTATCTCTGCAGTGAGCGGTGTAAGCAACAACAAAGAGATGCTTATATTATACTCATCCAAAAAAAACCCCAAACCCCAGACACCTTAATAGGAAATTTCTTTGTCTTCAAGAAACTATATTTACTTCTATTTACATGAATTTACATTTTTATAAGCATTTACATTTTAGCTGCATCCAAAATATTTTTAAAAATATATTTACTACAATTTCTCACAGTGTAGGAAGAAATCAGGTTTGTTCTCAGCTTCCAAATAAAAAATGACTGTTGATTCATCAGGAAATGCTTCCCAGTCATTCAACTAAAATAAACATTAGCAAATTATAGCCTAAACAAAAAACCTATATCTTTAAGCAATGTGATTGAAATCTCTTCCTATTTTAGTAGATGTGGCTTCATTGCCTCAATCTACTCTTTTCTAATATTGCTAAAAAATCAGCACAGATGGCACATGAATTTCTATTGTACTATATAAATAGTAAAGACATTACTATAAAACCTTCTGTATCTGAGGCGTTTTTCTGCATGTACAAAACACAAAAATTGAGCATTGCCAGACATATAATCAAAGGACTCCTCACAATAAAGCTAGCTCCTGTAACTTATTTGGGGTTCCGTGGGGAGCACACACTGCTCTTCCTCTCTCCTCCTCTTCCTCATTTCTATCCCACAGGACCTCCAACCTGAGCATGAATACTGTGGACAGCTATCCGCCTGTGGTGGGGGAGCTCGGGAGATGTTTTGTAGGAAAGCTCACTACTGACAGCCACTCTAACTCCCCAGATTTATGCTCACCGTAAAAATATAAAGAGACCTTTTGCCATCTAAATGGTCTCTCTGAGGATATCTATGCCTAGTCCAATGCCACTTCTACTTCGTGCCATTTTGTTGAGTTATATGGTTATATGTGCAATACCTCTAGAGCTGACGGAAAAAGTGAGACTGTTAAGGTTTGTCAGGTTAAAAAAAAAAAAAAAAAACAACAAAAAAAACCCCTGGCTTGTGAATACCTTCCTAAGAGTTAAGCTGAGTTATAAATCTTTAGAAACACATGAGTCAAAACTGTAAAAAAAAAATCTGTATGAAATAGAAGATGAAGATGTTGTACCTACTACTATGATCATGGATGCAGTTTCAAAAGCAAAATGTCCTAAAGTGGGATGATTAAGCTACAACACTGCTGTATTGCAGTGACTGCACAGCCACTTTTCCAGAAACCTGAACTGTAGAAATTACTTTGCCAGTATTTCAGGTACAGAGAGTGGTAACAAATCTATTCTGTTACTCAGGAATCCTGTATTTTGCCTGTTAATTTTTCAATTAAAAGATTTTAGGGAAATGCCTGCCTTTGCCAGAAATGTCAAAATTTATCCTATATTCACGATGAATAATTAAAAAATAAATTAGTCAAGAGCTAGTAAAATTGCCTCAGATACAATCAAAATAAACTGTTTAGTATTCAACTCTTTTGTATAAAATGCATCTAATAAAACTGACAATTCTACCATAAGCCCAGTGCAGTCATTCCAGTTAACACCTGACTGGCATTTCATAACATATGAATTACAAAGAGAAAAGAACAGGGAAGCAGGTACCCGACAAAGCATAAACTTATCTATTAGGGTAGAAACTGTTTTCCTGGCAGTGTCAGGAGGAAGCTTGTCCTTCTGCTGCAGCTCTGCGTTCCAGCCTGCACTGATGACCTTGATTCCCAGCGCAAAGACGTGATCATAGTGAGATCTCTTTTAACACTGACTGAAATATGGAGCTAGATCTTCAGCCAAGAACGGTCTCCAACCACTCACCCCAGATGTGTCTGGCATTTTTTTTTAAGATGCTGAACCTGACTTGCAGAAGGGAAAACACATGGGCAGTGTTTGTCCTGATTCCAGGAAGGTTTGTGAGATTATGTCCTAAGCATTGCCGAAATGCTGTGTACTAAAGCGGGTATTGGTCACTAATTTTTCATATTGGTGTGACATGAGTAGCATTGGACAGATGTACTCTATGACTCTCCTTTCCACATAAAGAAATACTTATGTAGTGTGAATAAATACTCCAAAGCCATAAAACAGGTTAGTGGAAGAACTAAGAAGATCACAGTCCTTATCTACCTGTACCACATCTAAGCTTGTCGTGAAAGTTCAAGTCCAAACATTTTAGAACTGCTCCTAATATTTCTTTCAGTTCTAAGTTGGGCTGATCCAACCTGGCCACTGGGATGACAGAAATTTCTGTGGATGATGAACCTCCCACTGGCAGCAGAGGAGTGTTCCTTTACACTAGATCAGGGTGGCTGAAGCTTTGTCAGTCGTGGATAGAAGACCTCAAAGAACGGGAATACCTCAGCGCTCTGGTGACCTGTCCAAGGGTTGCAGAAACTTTTGGGGAGAGAGTTTTTCCTTAAAGCTACCCTGAACCTCCCAAGGTAAAAATCGCAGCTCTTGCCCCTTGTACTTTGTGGTACCTTGTGGTACCACTTAGTTTTCCTCTCCTCTTTGTAATTGTCCTCCAAGTAGCTGTAGCTGCTAGTAAAACAATCCTTCAGCCCCCTCTTCATCTGATTTACCCAGCACTCCCTTATAGTTCCTGTAATCCAGGTATGATCATCATGATCATCCTCTATTGAACTCTCCAGTTTTTCAGCATCTCAGGATCTTCCTGGGCAGTTGGGAAGAACCTAGGGAAGATATATGGTAGAGTAATGAATTAGAGAGGTTCTTGCAAATTGCTGAGAAATTGTGGCCCTGTTCACCTGGGACACTTGACTGAAGTGCCCTTCAACTCTGAGCAGGAGGCTGACTCCATGGCCTACCTTGTAGCCTTAAGCTCTCCTCATGCAAGAATCCAGCTGCTCTGCACTGGACATAACTAATGCTTAAGGCCTTACTTACAGGAATGGATTTGCTTTTTCTCTGAAATAAAATATATAGGAGGTCTATGGTCCCTTTCAGAAACCATCTGATATTGTTCAATCAAAGCAGAATAACAGTGCTTCTGTTAAGCTGGCTGGACATTTTTATAGATTCATAGAATCACAGAACCATTTATATTGAAAAAGCCTTTTAAAATCATCAAGTCCAACCATTAACCTAACACTGCCAAGTCCACCACTAAACCATGTCCCTAAACATTACATCTACACGTCTTTTAAATATCTCCAGGGATGGTGACACAACCACTTCTCTGGGCAGCCTGTTCCAAGGCCTGATGACCCTTTCGGTGAAGAAATTTTTCTAAACATCCAACCTAAACCTTCTCTGGTGCAACTTGAGGCCATTTCCTCTTGTCTTACTGCTTATTACTTGAGAGAAGAGACCAACATGCACCTCGCTACAACCTCATTTCAGGTAGTTGTAGGGAGCAATAAGGTCTCCCTTGAGCCTCCTTTTCTCCAGGCTAAACAACCCCAGTTCCTTCTGTTGCCTCTCATAAGATTTGTTCTCTAGACCTTTCACCAGCTATTCTTTGGATGTGCTACTCAATGTCTTTCTTGTAGTGAGAGGCCCAAAATTGAACACAGTATTCCAGGTGTGGCCCCACTAGTGCCAAGTACAGGGGGACAATCATTTCCCTAGTCCTGCTGGACACACTATTTCTTTTACAAGTGAGGAGGCTACTGGCCTTCTTGGCCACCTGGACACACTGCCAGCTCATATTCAACTGGCTTTTGACCAATACCTCCAGGTTATTTTCCACCAGGCAGTTTTCAAGCCACTCTTCCCTAAGCCTGTAGCGTTGCCTGAGGTTGTTGTGATCCAAGTGCAAGACCAGGCACTGAGACTTGTTGAACCTCATTCAGTTGGCCTTGGCCCATTGACCCAGCCTGTCCAGATCCCTCTGTAGAGCCTTCCTACCCACAAACAGATCACTACTCCTGCCCACTTGGTGTCATCTGCAAATGAGGGTGTACTCGATCCCCTTGTCCAGATCACTGATAAAGATATTAAACAGAACTGGCCCCAGCACTGAGCCCTGGAGAACACCACTTCGTGTCTGGCCACCAACCAGATTTAACTCCATTCACCACCACTCTTTGGGCCCAGCCATCAGTCAGTTTTTACCCAACAAAGAGTACACTCATCCAAGCTGTAAGCAGACAGTTTCTCTAGAAGAATGCTGTGAGAAGCAGTGTCAAAGGCTCTACTGAAGTCTAGGTAGACAACATCCACAGCCTTTCCCTCATCCACTAAGTGGGTCACCCTGTCAATGGAAGGAGATTGGGTTAGTGAAGCAGGACCTGCCGTTCATAAATCCACGTTGACGGGGCCTGATCACCTGGTTGTACTGTACGTGTCTTGTGGTAGTACTCAAGATGATCTGCTCCATAACCTTCCCTGGCACCAAAGTCAGGCTGACAGGCCTGTAGTTCCTCAAATCCTCCTTCTGGCCCTTCTTGTAGATGGATGTCACATTTGCTAACCTCCAATCAAATAGAACCTCCATGATTAGCCAGGAATTCTGATAAATGGTTGAAAGTAGCTTCCACTAACTTTCTCAGTAGCCTTGGGTGGATCCCATTCAGCCCCATAGGCCTGTGCATGTCTAAGTGGTGTAGCAGGTTGCTAATAAATTCCCCTTGGATTATGGGGGCTTCATATTACTCCCCAACCCTGTCTTCCAGCTCAGGGGACTGGGGACCTGGAGAACTGGTCTTATTATTAAGGACTGAGGCAAAGAAAGCATTAAGTAATACCTCAGCTTTTTCCTCAGCCTTTGTCACTGTGTTTTCCCCTGCGTCCAGTAAAGGATGGAGATTTTCCTTAACACTCCATTTGTTGCTAATATATTTATAGAAACATTTTTATTGTCTTTTAAAGCCATAGCCAGATTAAATTCTAGTTGGATTTTGGCCCTTCTAATTTTCTCCCTGCATAACCTCATGGCATCCTCGTAATCCTCCTGAGTTGCGTGCCCCTTCTTCCAAATGTAATAAACTCCTTTTTTTCCTGAGTTTCAGCCAAAGCAATCTGTTCAGCCAGGTTTGTCTTCTTCCCAACCAGCTTATCTTTTGGCACATGGGGACAGACTGCTCCTGTGCCTTTAAGATTTCCTTCTTAAAGAACATCCAGCCTTCCTGGACTCCTTTGCCCTTCAGGACTTTTTTCTGAGGGACTCTGTCAACCAGGCCCCTAAATGGGCCAGTCTGCCCTCCAGAAGCCCAAGGTAGAAGTTCTGCTGAATCCCCCCCTTAACTCTACAAGAATTGAAAACTTTATCCTTTCATGTTTTCCATGCCCAAGATGGCCTCCAGCCATCACATCACCCACAAGTCCTTGTCTGTTCACAAACAACAGCTCCAGGTGGCCACCTTCCCTAGTTGTCTTGCTCACCAGCTGTGTCAAGAAGGTCTCTTCCACACACTCCAGGAGACTCCTAGACTGTTTCCTCTCTGCTGTATTGTATTTCCAGCAGACACCTGGTAAGCTGAAGTCCCTCATGAGAACAGGGGCTAGCAATTGTGAGAATTCTCCCAGCCGCTTATAGAATATTTCATCTGCCTCTTCATTCTGGTTGGGTAGTCTATAAGAGACTCCCACCATGATATATGTCTTGTTGGTCTTCCCCCTGATTCTTACCCATCTCAACACTACCATCACTATCTTTAAGCTCTAGACAATCAAAACACGCCCTAACATACAGGGCTATCCCACCACCACGCCTTCCTTCCCTATCCCTTCTGAAGTGTTTATAGACACCCACTGAAGCACTCCAGTTGTGTGAGTCATCCCACCGTGTTTCGTGATGGCAACTATATAATAGTTTTCCTGCTGTCCAGTGGCTTTCAGCTCCTCTTGTTTGTTGCCCATGCTGTGGGCATTGGTGCAGATGCACTTCAGCTGGGCTATTGATCCTGCCACCTTTCTTGGGGGGAGAAGCCCTAACTGCTACATGATCATGGTTTCTAACACATCGATAACCCACAGCACTTCTAGACATTTTGATGTTTTACAGAGGTCATACTGCTTCCACTAATCTTCCTTTGTTGACTGGAATGGGGCCTATTCTGGTGTACAATGTGTATTTTTTAAAGCTGAACTGTTTATTGGATATCAGATTTTAATTTAGTAGTTTCCTGGGATCCTGAGTTATTTTATTTGTCAGGAAAGATCTTTGTAAAAACATAGCTACTGGGTCCAATGGATTCCCTGATGTAACACTTCAGTGCTTATATGCAAAGATTGCAAAATAATCAGTCAAGGCTAAACCAGAGCATGATGAGATTATGCAGGTTTCCTCACAGTGACTGAAATAGGAAACAATTTCTTAGAGAGAAGCTGTGGGTGGCAGAAAAACAGGTCTTCAATGTACACATGAATCCTCCCTACATATCAGCCCTGCATTGCTAAATGGTGCAAGATCACTCTGCCCTTCTCTGGCGGGGCTGGGATGACTTCCCATCCCAGTCTGCAACTGCTGCATGACAAAAGCAATGTTTTGTCTCTCTTTATGATCTCAATATCTACACCAAATCTGGGCAGAGAAGTTCTTTTAACAAGCAGCTAATATTACCCCAGCCAGCCAGGAATTTGTATGGTTTCCTACCTTGAAATAACATATTAGAGAAGGGATACAGTCCTGGGGAATTTCAGAGGACAGGGTGGAAACATCAGAGGCAGAGATTAGTCTTCAGCTTCTTGTTGGGTGAATAGACACTGTAGGGCTGAGTGAAGATTTTGCAAAGGGATTGTGTTATGTGATTGTGCTGTTGAGGCACTTAAAAGATTGCTGTTGACTTCCAGAGGTCACCAAAAAGTTTCTGAATGCACTGAAGGAGCGACATAAGAAATGGCATCTAAAAATGTATTCCTTGCAAGCTTGCCCCAAACCTAACCACTTATTTTTTTCTTTAACAAAAGCTCCTTCAACAGAGCACTAGCGATACCAAAATAGAGTACTGTCATGGCCATGAGCACCTTACACACAAGGTCTTCCTTGAAAGGGTCTTCAGGATCTTTGCCATCCTCATAGTCAGCTCTGTACACTCACCACGTCAGGCTGATTCCCTAAAGTCTGCTTCCACCATCATCCCTTTCTCCTCTATTTTTCCTTTGCTTCTTGTACAAATATTTATCTATCCTTTCTCTTTCTAATCCCTTCTCCCCCTCCTTTTCCTCTGTTGGTGAAAAACTCAATGATACCTTTTTAATTAGATGAAAACCAAGTGCTGCAAGTATATTCATTTTAAGCATCACTTTGACTGCTTTGACTGTGGGTTCCAGGGGGTATCCTTGCAGGTGGTACATAGTGTAAAAACAACACATCAGCACGTAGTGACTCTAGTTACACAGAAGAAACTGTCTGATGTGTCTTGTCCTTCTGTGTGGGGTAATTGGTGGTTGTACCCATGGCTATCTTAAGCATTTGTTTTCTACACCAGGGAGCACTGGGTGGTTTCAAGGATGTGGTGTGGACTGGCTTCCTTCCATACTGCTCATGTTCCAGACTTTTGGAGCAACAGATTAAATCCCCACGGCACATCAGCAGCACACTGTGGTGCCCTAGCTACACCAGAAGCCTGTGAATCTCCACCACAGGCATTCTTTCATATTCGTTCTCTTCCCAGTTCATCAGTGTCATGTGCACTTTGTGAACATGATCATGCTCTGCTTAGCCTTGGACTCACATCACAGATAAGCACCTGATCCCTGCCAGCAGCATCACAGTTTCCACTGCAGAGGATCCCCCAAGCATTTTGCAAGGACTTCACTCTTTGTCTCCAAAGTGAAGGTGTTCCGACAATAGGATGTTACCTGTGCTCCTTCCCTTCAAGCACATACAAGAATAGGCCAAGGACAATAATCCTGTTGCCGAAACCACTGCCTCCTGGAGGAGTAAATCACCCTCCATATATAGATCAACAAATGTTGGCTGTAAACTTCTAAGAAGCCTGTCATCCTGGGAGTCATCCAGGAGACTGTGCACACGTTTCTTTGTGAGCACCTCCCATTTTTGGATGCATTGCCATGGCAAAAAGTGACCATTATCCCAGTGAAGTCCAGCCCCTCCTGACTCATACAGATCAGTCAGGAAACCACTCAGCACAGATACAGCATAGGACTTTCTGTGGCATCAGATGACCCTGGGATGGGGCTAGACTGTGGGCTGGCATCTTCCAGACTGGACAAGAGAGGGAAGCTGGAGGTCCCTTCTATTCCCTTATCCCTTTATTTTCTTTGTTCCTCTGCAAACGCTATTGATTCCTCCTTTTCCGCACCTCCCCAAAATATGCCTTAGTAAGTCTTGTGCAATCCTAAAATGCTCTTCCCCTGTGTCCTATAAGGTGTCCCACACCCCCAGCCAGTAACCTCTCTCGGTCTGTAAGGTGATCTGGAGAGGGTGTGGCATTTTTTGCCCCAGTTTGTCCCAGCTTTCCTGGCGTGCACCAGGGATCACATACACACATGGATAATGTTAAGTTATGCAATAAAAGTCTTTTCTGCATGCTCACAAGGAAGGAGCAGAAAGATGCAACGACAGGTGGGGGAACCAGAATAACATCCCCGAGGGAGTTTATCTCTTACAATAAGCACAATGTCAGCAGACTTTTAGAGATGATGAGACTGAACCCAAAAAACCTGCAAACATGCTGACCTAGGAAAATCTGCATTGCATGCTATCACAGCAAAGAGTTTACCAGCTATTAGAGGAAGAGGCATGGCAGTTTAGGGGCTCACAACACACGTTGTGAGAAACAGCCCATTTTTCATTCTGGAATTGGCCTACTGTTGTCAGCAAGAGATTGTTTCACCCACAGTTTGGGTGAATGCAGAGCATAATGCATTTCAATTGCCTGTTTGGGAGCACATTGCTCCTATCTTTTAGATTTTCTGTTTAAGCAACTGCTTTTTAAATGTCTTCATCAGTACATTCAATAATAAGCTAAATGCAATAGGAAATTGTGACTGGACATTTTTGTTCCAGGCAGCATCTCAAAATCCCTTTACATTCGGCTCCCTCTTGTGCTCATTTCATCCTCCTCCTGACTTCTCTCTTCCCATGTTTTTCCACAACCTTTTGTTAGCAGGATGCTATTGCATCAGGCCATCTAATCCACAATGTTCAGGTGGAACTGAAAATAAATGAAATGTGCTTGCCCATCTCTAGCAGAAATATCACTCCTTAGAGGTATAAATTGTGAGCTAAATGAAAGCAGACAGAGCAGCTTCCAGGAAGAGCTGGCAACAAATCATGAATCTGATAACTGAAAAAGGAACAGCTCTCAGGGGAGGCCTGGCATCTGCCTGAGAGCAATTATTACCAGGCCACAAGTGGGTAGGATGGAGGCATTCCCTTCTCTATTCCCCTCCTGCTTTCCTGCTGTGGCACTGTGCGGTGCAGAACCTGTGATAAAGACAACAGCATGGGAATGAAGGAGAAATGCAGAAATGGGAAGAGACAGACCACTCCAAGGAGGACTGCCAAGCTGAGAATTGAAGCAAAGGGGAAGATGCATGATATCTCTGTGAGAGGCTGTATGGCACACGTCAGTCCAGACTTGCAAGCTGTGTCCAATTTCCTTCCAAGCACCTAGTAAAAGTGGTTTGGCAGGAGCAACAGGCACAAGAACTGTCCTGATATGTAAGTCTTTCTCTCTCTCGTACTGATCTTTGTGTTTTGATTTGGGATGAATGAAGAGCTCTCAGTGGCCACATGCTCTGAAGATAGGTGACTTTGGGTATGTAGTGGGCTTCCAGTGGGATGAGAGAACAGGAGCTTGCAGTCTGTTAGGAAGCAGATCCATGAGTTTCCTGAGTGGCTGTGAAATAATTAGACTCTTAATTACAGGTTAAGCACACCATTTCAGTGTTGGCTGGTGACTGCATCATATACTTGAACTATTGTTGCTTCATTCTTGCAATGCCTGCTTACATGTCTGACAAAGGGCCTTGAGTCCTCCTGTTCAGTTAGGAAAGTGATTTTTTTTTTCTGTTTTGAGCTGTCCATGAGTGTATTTAGGCATGAAAGATCTGTTTATTCTTTATTTTTTTTAAATAATTTTTCAACATGGCTGATACTAGACACTGTAGTATTACTGTACTTCAGCCTGGCAATGTCAGCACTCTCTGTGCAATAATTCTACCTTTACCATTAAGATTGTATCTGTTTGCTAGCCAGGAGGGATGGACTGGGTGTGCCAGAGTACAGCAAGTTGAGAAAAAAGTGCTTTCCAGGACAATGTGATCTTGTAAGGTATGGTCCACTTTAGGCTCTGAGAAGAAAGGGGTTGAAGGTGAAAACTGTGTGTACTGGAGTAACCAGAAGACACAGAAGCTTGAGAAGTGAATTCTGGGGATAAAAGAGACATAGCTGCAAAAGAGAATGGGAGAAAAGTCATCGCTATGTACAGAGATGGCAGTTGTGAAGAGAAGTTAAAGCAACCGCACTGAGTCTGAAAAGGAGTGAGAAATCTGACAGAAAGTTGAGGGCAATGATCAGACAAATAGCTGGAAAGCAGAGAGCAGAGTAATCTGTTCATTCCCAGCTGGGGCATGTTAGGTGGTCACTGGGTCAAAACCTGAATGCCCTGAGCTAGGGACATTCTAGTCTCTTTCTGTACTGATAAATCCTCAGTTTCTGGCTGGTAGTGATCTATCTGCCTGGCTATCAGGGGTCCAGCATTGACCAGGACAGGCAAAAATGTCAGTGTTTGTGAACAGGGCACTGATCTGAGAAGTGCATTCAGGCTCCTTAGTCTCATTGCTGTAATGAGAAAAAGACACCTTGTTTCAGAGAAAAACTCAGCCATTGGCACCTCAGTGCAGAAATGAACTTACAGAGAGATGCTGCATGCCTGTCGTCCTTTCTCCAGCACAGCTATCTGCCCCAGGATTTTGTGCCTTTATACAAGCATTTTCTCTGCATTTTGCAGCACTCCACATATGCTCTGTATCCTGAGGCTGGGATAATAACTTCTGGCATGTAAACACCATCTGGTAATTGGACAAAATGGTAGTTGGTTTTTAATGTCAATATCCTAATTCTGAGATTTTAATCAAGGGCTACGTCAACGACCATGTTCAACCCATACCCATTTTTTATGTCCTTTGTCCTCAAAACTGCTACCTATGCTAGCTTTCACTTTTGAAACATGGGGGATCATCATTATAACTACCTAAACAAGTACTGCGCTTGGGCAGACACACATTCCTCTGCCTGTCAGTGATTGCCAGGAGAAAGCAAACTGCACACTTCAAATACTGAAAACTCTCTGTCTCATGCTGAACAACCGAAAAACATAAAATAGGCTGCCCACTATGGGGCTTGACTGCCCCCCCTGGGTCACAGAATATCACTTGTGTGATATTCTGGGAATGTATACCTGGGAATCCTGCCTATTGCAGAAGTTATGAATACAGTGCCCTGATTTATGAAAATAGGCATCAATTATAGCCTGTTAAGAGAATAATATGGAAATGCCTGGTTCATATTAGCTAGAAGCATTGACTGTCAGGCTCACAGTGATCTGAAACACTTTCCCTCAGGTCCCTGAGGACACCCAAACCAGGACAAATCCTACTGAGCCTGAATCTAGGTATATCTTCACTGCTTTCAGAAGGCTAGGGCTCAGCTCTTGCTGTACTGCCGCATTCAGACTGTGGTGATGGATGGAAAAGTGCCTTTCTTGGTTTCCTCACTCATGTTCCCCTTTTACTTCAAACCTGAAGACCCTGAGACCTCTTTTCCTTTATCCCTATTTTGAGACCTGATGTTACCATCAGGCTAGCAGATCTCCTCTTTCTTTCTAGGGAATGTGGATTCCTTTGTTTTGCTCCCTCCCCCTCCAGGCTTTCCAGTCCCTGCTGGGTGATAGTGTTTTGTGGCCAATTTGTTACACTTTTCAGTCATTATATTCCACAATACAAAACCCAAGCCAAATGCCTGATTAAATAGCATCAGATGGTTTGAGCTGCACTTCAGCATGTCCCACAGGAGCAATCCCTCACCTAATAGCATGCAGCTTTTTGTCCAGGGTCCCTGGCAGTCCAGAGGGATGCTGTTAACAGTCTTTCTCAGACAGTCCCCTCTGCTTCTGAGCTCTGTTTTTGTTGAACACTTTGCCTCACTCTCATTTCCTGATTCCTCTTGTCTGTATGTGTCATGGTAGTGGTGTTCATGACAATCTGGATGGTATTTCAGGCAGAGAGGCTGCTGTGGAGCTCTGGTGTACCCTGGGCAGATCTGGTGCACATCATCTTCCAGGGTGTCCACATCTTGCTAAGGATCTACTTCAGTTCTGACATCAGTCCTATCAGCTACAGCCTCTTCTCTCATTTCCATAGCTACTACCAATATCTGGTCTCCTGCTGAGATGGGTGTGAAGTCTGCCCCTCCCCTGGGAGTCACTGCAAGACCAGGGACAAGATGCTTTTCACTTGAACGTAGTGTTCATGTTATGACACTGAACTTCAGATACTAGCTATGTCTCTTACTGATATTGGAAACTGCCCAAATAGTGTGTTCTCCACAATCACAAGACCAGGAGTCCAAAAGTAAGACAGGCCTGAAACTAAGAGCTCTTTCATTCAAACACAGGATTTTACCAGAGGTTGTCTTTGTTGGTGATATACTAGCTATGTCTGCAAGGATGAGCCATACAGAGAGCCATTGACACATCAAGCCAAGAGCTCACGCTCAGCTGGGCTGCACAAATACCTATTAAATGTAAATGGAGATTATCTTAATTCTCTGTAGACAGAACTGGAGATTTTATGGCATCTATTTTCTTTGTGACTGCTTACCAAGTCATGAGACGTCAGACTTTTCATAAAGGCAGAAGGATGGACAAGAAAAGATTAAATTTGCAAACAGGCTGCTAGCCTTTGCATTTTGAATCATACACAACCTTATCTGGAGTGAGAATCACACCTAATAGCAATATATACTGTAGCTCTCCTGTTAACTGTGAAATATTTCAACATTTGTTGGTATTCATTTTATGGGTGAAAAGGAGACAGTGACTGGCTTTGACCCACAGCTCTCTTAATCTCTCTTAAAGGGTGGATGCTGACATTTTTTTTTTAAACAACTCCTACAAGCTCCTGTGGAACTGAAAAGTCAAAAAAGCTCGTGCTTCACATCATGGGGGCTTAATACATCCCTTTGTGAGAAGAACATCAATACGTTTCTGAGGAGGAAAACAGGGAGTTTAAAGTTAGTGTTTAATAAACTTTCAGACTCTAAGACCAAGGCTCAGTCCTTGCTAGCCTGACTTCATCCTCGTTTTCTGAGTTCTGCTCTGGTGGTTGGTTGTAGGCAGATAGACACATCATCTTACTCCCATCATTGGAACAGAAAAGCTCTTCAAAGCTGCTGTCCAGTAAAGAAATGGGCCACATTGCTCTGGCTGAGAAGTGAAGTATGAAGAAATGAAGCATGTAGGGATAAACTGATGTTTTCAAAACATATGTTGAAGCTTTAAGCTTGATATCATCCTCATTTGAGCTAATATTCCTGAAGATGGGGTTCTTCTAAAAGGGAAGAAGTTATCTATCTTAACTAATGTTATGCTATCATGGAACCACAACAAACATCACCATGTTCTGCTTTGGGCCTGCTAATCAATGAACCTCAGATCTTCAGGGCAATGTTGATGCAAGAAGTTGAGAACTTGCCCTTACCTGACAGGCAGATTATGAAAGTGTTTCACTTCTAACTGAAGAGCTACTTGGCATAGCAAGGCTTGGATCCATCTCCACCAGCTGGAAGCCGGGGATTCATAGAGTGTGATCCATCAGCTTATTCTAAATATGTGCTTTAAGATGAGATGAATCTATTCTACTGACTAGAGTCATTAAATGTCACTGAGTAGAAAGGAGTTTAAAGGGGCTAGCTCAGAGGAAGCTGTTTATGTTTTACCAGGTTTATTTCATTCTTAGTGGCCCAGAGCATTTTAGCTTGTAGACTAAATACAGTTCTCAGAGACACTATTACAATATTATGTGGCTTCACCAGTGCTCCTTAGAGCAGTATTTAGTCTTCTGAACCAATGAGTAATTTTTGTTCTAGTCTCTTTTTGACACTGGGAATGCTAATGAAGCATATTCTATTTGTTTTTTTCCCTGATGAGTAATTATAAAAACACATTTTTAAGCACACTGTTTCTATAGGCTGCTGCAGCCTAGTCACCTTTTAAAACACACTCCTGTGAAAAGTGAGCAGCTGGGTACATTTTTACATGTTTGTTGTACCTATTGTTGGACCCAGTCTCTGACGTGGATGAAATAACATTGGGATATTTTTTAATTCAGCAACAAACACACACAGAAACTTTAAAATTAACTTAGAATGGTAACTTAGATTCTGTATTAAAATGGGAAGTTTATTAATACTTGTTAAAGCTAGTATAAAGCACTTGCTAACATGAGTTAGGTCACAAAAGCTGGTTCTGCTCTTCTTAGGATACTGTTAGTCATGAAGCGACAGAAAGAAATTGGACATTTATGTTTGTAGAATTTACTCAGCATTGTGACTCCAGCTGCTCTCCGTGGGTGACTATGGTCCTCCAAAACTCCACCTTCTCCTCCCTGCCATACCCAGCCGCTCCCAAATCCTCTGTACAGGCATCCCAAGGTCTCCTTTCTCCTGTCCATGCCAGGTAAGGGCACTCTCCCGCCCCCATGAAGGGGCAGTGTAGGAAGCTCTTGTTCACCTTCCCAGCATGACAAGGTTTTGTGAGATGAGATTTACGGCAGGTGTAGGTTCACACTATGAATAGCAAAGAGCTGTACTTTGCTGTTATGGGAACGAACAGGAGAACCAAAAAGTGTGAAGATCACTCACTAGAAAAGGAAAGACTTGTTAGTGTCATTACTGATTGAAAAGTAAAACATTTTAACCTCTCCATCAGACAGATGGAGACAGTCCAGTGTGATGTTTCATCCTGACATGGAATATAAATCCTAATTTTTCTTGTAAGCTTTTAAAGGTAGCTGATGGGTAAACAGTCACTTCTTTTGTTCCAGAGCAAGAACAGCCCCAAACGGGCACTTAGCCTTCACTCAAAAAGACTAGGGTTAGACTGCTCAAATATTTTGCTATCAGACATCACATCTTGAGAGCTCAAAGCTTGGAAAGCGCTGTTGTGTCAGGCATGTCATGACAGTATAGGCACCTCTACAGGAAATCAACCGTAGTGCAACACATCTCACCTGCACACATACCTCTGGGCATGATTACACATGACAGCATCAAGAATTTGCATAGACTTTATTGCATTTGCTATAGCCCAGATTAAAAACTGGAACATATGAGGTTCTACAAGGTATGAAATGTAATCAACTACAAAGTCCAGAGGAAACCAATACAGCAGCAACCACGCTGCCTGTAAGGCAAGGGCTACGTTATTTCATATGTTTATCATGGAACTGAAATTGTCAGGAAAAAAAGCAGGGAACCGAGTTTGCAAATCATAGATTTCTAGGACTTCAGTGATGGTCTCTATTCAAAACTGAAGTTGAAGAACTGCACACAGAGTGAGAGATAACAAGAGAGAAGGGAGGCAGGGAGATTTATTTTCTCATCCTGAGACACACCCACTTTCAAGACTGTGTGGGCAAAGAGCAGAAGGTGACTCTGCAAGGGGATCCAACCTCATGCCAGATGGAGCATGGAGAACATGCATTTTGAAGAGTCTTCGATTGTGCTAGTGCCTACCCTTTTGCACTTCTTCAGGATTTCCATGCTGTACAGACATTGCCATACTCTGCAGCTAGGATATTTGTTTTAAGGTAAGAGTCACCTTGCTCTGCCCCTCTGCTTGGTTTTTGTTTTTTTTTTTTTCCAGGTTCCAGTTAAGGCTGCAACCACAATACTCTCCTAAACTTGAAGGGGTATTGCAGGAGCCAAGAGATCTCAGTCGGTGGTACTTGCCCTGTCTTGCTCTTGTGTCTGACACTTTTTTCATCACAGTGATATGGTTTTGGCCATTAATGACATATCACCAGTCCTGCCTGCCTTGGCACTGAGTGGGCACAAGAAGGGAGAAGAAAACACACCTGTGGCTTTGCAGATTACTTGTGGGTGCACCTCTTCTGAATGTATTGTCCCCCAGGCTAATGCACTTTCCCTCAGCATCCTCTCTCATACCTGCATAAACACAATGGGTATGTATCCATAGACTCTCTGCCCAAAACACACATAAAGGTTCCCATACATTCCTGTACTTAAACGCCTATATATTGAGATAGCTGAACTCAGGTTTGTGGCTAAAATATACCAGCATATGTTCATATGGCCCTGCTCACAGGACTAAGCTTCAGCTTCTGTACGTAAGTGCTACAATATCTTTTGTGTGACCACTGCTTTTGCAGAAGTCCATGGAGCCAAGATGTAACCACCTTGCTGTCTGCTCTTTTCATGGTTTCCTTGTTGTGATCCAGGAAAGAAATGGACCCTCACTTCCCAGGTATCTCAAGCAGAGTCTGGTATCAGGCTTGTGCCATTTTCTAGCACATAATGCTTTTAACAAATCCAGGTGAGGAATCTTGTTCGTGGTAGATGGGGTCCTGAAGAGCTCTGGAAAAACCCTTGGGCTGAAGAAGAGATGTTTTCTGAGAGACACAGGAAATTCTCGGCCCTTTGATGATACCAGTCAGTCACCACAGTGGTCATCAGACAATGAAAGTGTGGAGACTTAAGTGCTTGGATTTTTTACGGCATCCTAACACCTTCCATACAGCACATTTCTACCTCATTTCTGCAGGCATGCCCAGTTGCTTGCTGGCATATAGTGCACTGTCAAGGATTGCATTAAAGTCATGTTAGAAGGGGGACGTGACGTATTTGTTGGGCAAAAGAATAATTTGCCATCATCTTTCCCTTTTAAATGGCACCCATAAAGCCACACAGACAGGAGAGTCTGGTAAGATAGAGATTTGGAGCCACCTCCCAGAAGTGGTCAGAAAAGTAGAGGGGACATTTAGCTATAGAATACAGGCTTATGAAGTACACGCACCACATTGTATGTGTTCAGCCCTGGTGCATCAAAGCCAGGAGACAAACCCTTGCGGTCGAATGGATAAAAGTTAAAGAGCTGCCCATTTTGGGTCTCCAGTGAGATGGAGGCAGAGCCCAGGTGCAGAACACATGGGAACTCCTTGTCAAAAACCACTTGGAAAACACGATCTTCCAAGTGGTGGAGCTTGATGGTCCGGTACTTTTCAGGAATCAGCTCTTCCACGTGAGGCCCAAACTGCTGCATGACCAGCACCCCACCAGGTCCAACTTTAATCTCATAGAAAGTCAGGTTTGAGTAGGTATAGTAGCCAACATAAGGGCCTGGACTTGGAGGAGGAATCAAGCTTTTCTCTGCCTCTCTGAATGCTGTCTCCATGGCAGGAATGAGATACTCATATGTCTGAGTCACAATATCTCCACCCTGAGGCCTGGGCCCTGCCATCAGCACAATGAAGCTCAGGCGGAGCTTGGGGATTAGAGAGAAGGTAGCTGAATAACCGTCAAGGTCTCCATCCTTCCTAATGACATCATAGCCCAGTTGTTCATTAATCTCCCAGGGTGTGCCAGTCTTGTTAGCAAAGTATTCAGTGGAGCATTTAAACAGAGGGGTCAGCATCGTCTTCACTGTGTCAGGCTCTAGGAGACGACGGTGATAGGTGCCTAAGAAGACCATTGCCAGCTTGGCAAGGTCAGCAGCTGTGGAGTACATCTGGCCAGAAGGCCTGTACCAGCCAAGGTCATAGAGAGGGGCCAGCTGCCGGCTCCTGTAGAAACCCACAGCCATCTGGGATCGTATCGGTGGCGTGATGTCGAAACCCGTGTCTTCCATACCCAAGCGATCAAGGATGTTCTCTGAGATCCAGCGCTGGTATTGCCCCTCAGCTGCATGGTTGGCTAGCACATGTGCCATCAGTGAGAAGGCCAAATTGCTGTAGTGACATCTGAAAAGGAAGAGGAATATAGCTGGATCAGCCTTACCTCAGTGACATGGTGTGGGTACGACTACACAAAAGCAGTGGCTAGATCTACCTTCTCTGTGGAAAAATTCTCATTTTATGCAATGACATGTTAAAGAGAGAGGAGAGCTGAAGGAGGGACAGAGAAAAACTGTATGCTGTTGCCTTGGTTTGTTGTTAAGTCAAGAAAGATAAATTTCTTATGGGAACATCAACAGAGCTATTGAAGTGCTATGTATGGAAAGAGAGCTGGAGATGGAAAGCTAAAAAAACGTTATGCAAGCCCCTATATATTTGCATATCCTGATTTATTGTTTATAATTGTTCACCAAAGAATATATCCATTCTTTTTAAGAGAAGAGTTGAGTTACAGGTCCTTACTTTAAAGGTCTCAAAATCCCAGGTAAGCCTCTTTGGAGATTCAACATAGTATGATCACTTAAGCACCTAAGCTACCTTAAGATGGTAAAAGCACTTAAAAATCACCTAGAAGTCTACAAAACAGCGTCCAGCAATGCTGAATCATTAAGGATACCTGAGTGTTTCAGTCTTTAATATCCATAAAGTGATTTAAGTCTTTATAACTGAATGAATTTTAATGACATGAAGACACGAATGGGCAACATTTTTTCAAACACATTTTCAAAATTCATTATGTTTTCAACTTTGTTTGTATTGTTGTTTTGTGTTTTTTTTTTAATTGTGTGAAGCCACACATCTCTCCGAGGCTTATATATATGATAAATTTGGTACCACTTCAACCATTTCCAGACCATCTAACTGAATAAATGCATGATGAGCATATATATTTCTACCCCAAGAATAAATACATTCTGGATTTAAATTTTGTATCTGAAGTGGAGGTGAATTTCAACATCCCCAGAAAAATATGTTAACATTTCTATATCAATGCATGAGTATCTCCTTCAGGAAGAATGATCTGTTAGCTGTGAAGTATATGCAGGAACAGGGAAACAGAGTTAAAACTATCAACATGGCAAGTAATAAGGGGTTGAGAGACTATGAGTGTATGTCCTTATACCAAAGAAGCTGATGGTATTAAAGTCTTAAAATTCTTTTAAGGAACCTCTTACATGACATGGGACAGAACTAATACAGGGTTGCCATGATTGAGCTGTTGAGTTTTCTAAGCTTATAGACTGCAAGCCATGGTGAATCCTCAGCAACTCTAGGCAAAATACTTCAGAATGTAATTCTATTCCCTAAAAATTTTGCAGACTTAGAAAGTTTTTCACAGTTAGTCTGAACCCTTTCCCTCACATGCTGTCTGCTGGATCCTGTTCATATCTTTGAGTATTTGCAACTCAGGTAATAAACTTTTAACAGGCTCTATAGTTGTAACAAACATTAATAGAACTTAAAGATAATTTAGAGAAATGCAAATCACTGCAGACATAGCATGATTTTAAGTGAAATCCATGATTATTTAAACTGATTGAATTAATATGCCTTTCCATTTTTGAAAATCCGCATCTTTCACAATTTAAGGCTCATTGCACCTAACTACATGAGTTTAATTTGCCTCATCCAGGCTTCTCACTCACTCTATACACATGAAGAAAAACCCTGGCACCTCCAACAGTCACTCTTTGCAGCTTAAGATGGGTGTGTGGGTAGATGGCTGAAGATCCCTTTAGGAATGGCTCTTTTATCCATTGGCCATGAAGACTGCAGCTGAGGCTAATATCAGTGGAGAACACAAACCCAGACCAAAAGCTCATAAGTGAATATATCTGACCTGGTTCCTGGATCAGCAACCAAGACATCATCTTTCAGGAGAGCCAGAGCATCCTGTGTATTGCCCTTCCACAGCAGGCTGGTAGATCGCAGCCTCCTGGGCAGGCCTGTGTCATGGAAAAGAGAAGTTAGCAACTTGAGAGAAATTATGGTCCAGGAAATTTTGAGTCTGATGGAGACTGAGCAAAAGGTGAGATTCAATGGCAAGATGGAAATAACGATGGTGCACACGTGTGCTTTATGCACATAGCAAGTGTGCTGCAAGGACCTGTTCATACTGGACTGCAGGACACAGTATTCAATTCATGGAGCACTGAATCGGGGTTGCTACAATTCAGCAAAAATACTTTGATGAATGATTAAGAATACACTGTATCCCCAAGTGTATTTTGGAAGAGAAGGGCATATTGGTGGTTGGGGAAATCCCTGTCCATATTTCCACGTGACTGTATTGCCTTGACTACAAAGGTGTCTAACAGCCCCTTTAGACAGGTTTTTATTCTTTACGCCTTGCTACAGAGGGCTTGAACTTCTCTGAACCATTCCAGGCTTGGCCTAAAATATTTCTAGCTATTTTTTTTTCAACTTTAGCAACATTTATTCAGGCTTTCTGATTGTAGAAATGTTGATGTTCTTTTCACTTTTAATTCTATAACACTAAACATGGATTCCTCAAAAAATTTTGGCCAAGACTTTTTAAAATGCCACAGCTCTTTTGCACAGGATCTACAGCTCACCAAGTCCAGAACTTGGATTACATCTGGAATGAAATCCTCATTGCAGTTTACAACTGACTTTGTTTTAGAGGTTAGTAGGAAATCAGGAAGGGTACATGACAGAAAAGTGACTTGCAATCATCTGCTTAGTGAACATGTGCTTAATCATGGCAAAGCGGATTGAGGCCTGATTCTTCGGTAGCGGCAGCATCTGTTTTTCTCAATTGGCCTGACCTTGGGATTTGAACTAGATCGAGAGCACTTTTTCTCTTTCTGGTCTGTGCTTATCTGTGCAGCTGAATGACCAGATAAGAGATGCACTGAGCATCTTCCAGCAGACAATGGGCTCCTTCCTTTCCTACTTGCCACAGTGGCAGCAAACAAAATGTTGCACCACTGGGAGAGTTCAACCAGTGCCATGACAGCAGTGCAATGTCTCTCTTGGGGTTCATTAGAAACAGCAAACCAGAGAATGTGTGAGCGTAACAGAAAGTCCACGGTCATTGATATACATCATGGGCTGCAAACTGATGTGACAAGCATCATGTTAACAATTTACAATAGCATCTAATACTGTCATTCATATATATTTGAAAATCAGTCTTAACAAGCTGGAGCTTCCCTCTAGCAATGTACCCATTAAGTGTTGAGGAGAAAAATCTTTGGACTTACTTTTGTAGTATGGAATGTAGCAAAGCCCAGATAATGAGGATATATTATAGATCAGTTTCCACTGGAAGATTTAGATGAAAAATACTTTACTGTCACTTTTCTGTCATGAAGTGACTTTGATCTTGATGCTAAGCAGAACCTATTCCTCTTTGGGTTTTGACAGACAGGAAATGTGACATGTGACCTCAATATTCACTTGATTTTCAGTTAGGATTTTGAAACTCTGCTCCTCCTTTTACTACATTGTCAGGGTCCAAGCTGGTTGGTGTACCCTGCTGGTGTGATCTGGGAAACTTGGGCCACATTCTAATAAAAAAAGAAACCATGGAAACATAGAAGGAGCTGAGCAGGGACACAAATTCAGCACATCGATGGAAGCAATGGAATGGCTGCACTTTACAAGCAATTATGATACGACTAGGTACACATTTGACATATGTTTCCCACAGGTATTTCTAGGGCATACCTCACACCTACCAGGTGACAGGGGACTGCAGCAGGTGCGGGAGCTGCAGCCGCAGCACACACTGTTCCTGCAAGGGGCAGCCAGACCAGCTTCACGTGCTCCTGAGTCAAAGGGGAGCAGGCAGAGTAGGTGCCCCTGAGGACACCATCAGGCTGGCTAGAGCAAGACCTTGTCTGCAGGGAGAGGAGTTGGGCAGGGTTGTGCACATATTTCTTTCTGCCTCCTGCTGCCACTGGCCACTTTGGGTTGTTTGTTTGTTTCCACATTTCAGTTACATCATTCCTTTTTGGAGAACCCTTATTTTGATGCTGGCTTACTTCCAGGTCAGCTAATGCTGTACCCTGTCCTGAGGTACTGCCATTTGGATAAATGCTATTTTGATCTTCGATCCTAATTTTAGGACAATTATTCCAATATGGAATAATGCAGGTGCTACAGAGTTTAATCAAAATGCGACATGAGATATCAAGCACAGCCTCTTTGGCCATTAGATTATGAAATCTCTGAGTCATGTATTAGCAGCTTTATTTCTGTGAAAGGTTAAAGTTCTCCTGAGTCCTGTGAGCTCCTTCTACCTTAACGTAAGAGTTACCCAATTATGAAGGTAGCAGAGAATTAATAGTCCTCTGCCAGCAAGCACAAAGCTATTAATAGCTCAGGAATCCCAGATCAGGAACCACACTGACAGCTAAATTTAGCTCAGCAATCAATGTCTATCTGTTCAAAGCAAAGAGGTTTGGTGCCACTTTGACCCTCTATGTCTCAGAAAAATGAGAGCACTCTAAACTGGAGTACAAAAAACTGTTATGCAATTGGAGCCTGGTCATGCAACGGTGTTAAAAGAAATACCTGTTCACCTTGCATGGCAAAAACAATTCCTCAGCCCACCGTGCAGCTTGGCCTCCTTCCTAGCAGGTGACCTGGACAAGAGTTTCCTTTTAGCACTTCATGAAGTTGCTGACAGCTTGCTTCCAAAGGTCCTGCCTGACCTCTGGGAAGTGCAAAGGTGCAGGGTCCATAGTGAGAAATGGCCTCAACAGCAACTTTTTTTCCTTGACATATGGTCTGTTCTCTCTGTGGTATTTTTCAAGTGGCACAGTGGTGAGCAGAGGATAAGCAGGTAGCAGTGTTGTCTCACCTGAGAGCTGGCTGGCCATTCTGCGCAAGGTAACAGGTGATGGCTTGAGCGGCATAGAGCCTTTTTCCAAAGACACCAGCCCATCTGCAGTGTATCTCTGTTCTGATTCCTTGATCCTTCCCAGAGGGTTCTTAATAACAAAGTTCTGTGCGTAACGTTCCAATGGGTCATCAAGAGATGTGACTTTTCCTTCCTCCCACATCTTATACAACATAATGGTGGGAAAGATCTTGGAGACACTGGCAATTCTGTTAAGGAACAAACATTTACAGAAGTTAAGCATGAAGAAACCAATGAAACAAGACGAAGGATGATCAGTACATGAGATCACCCAACTGACCCACTCCCTGTAGCTTTACATGTTAATGCAGAAGGGAATGGCTCAAATGCAGGTAAGACTCTGCCCTCTATGGTCTGCAACATAACCTTCAGTACTATCTCCCCAGTAGTGAACTGGGCTACAGAACTTCTTCTGTTCATTTAGTATTCATAAGATTACATATTTTGTAAATTATTGCTTAGTAAATACTGTAATGAGTTACAAGTAGTTTATTGGAATTTTAAGGTTTACAATGCCATAGAGTTTTACATTTCATATTCAGTGTCGATATATGGGTGGCTTTAGACAGAGTTAAATTTACAAAAGTGTCCTGGAATAAGATTCCAGTTCTATTTTGTTGATTTTTAGAAACAGGGTTGTGATTAAGAAGGACGACCAGAGGCATTCATATTGTGCTGCTAGAGATGAAATACTTGGACTGGTGCAAGATGGCCTAGAGAAAAAAGATTTGCTAAGAATGTTTTCATTAATCAGAAGGGAAAGTCAGAGGTTTGAAGATAATCAGGTACCATCATATTTCCAACCATAAATGATGTTGACTTGGTGGATGAGGGGAAGGGGAGTCTATTACTTAGCATGTTTGGCTGTTAAACAAACGTTTGCTAGTTTGAGCCCACCCAGGAGTGGGTTCCCCTTTCCCTGCCAATGACAGGGACGTTGGAGCTTAGATGCCCTTTAAGGTCCCTTTCAACCCAAACCATTCTATGATTCTGGAAGAAATAGCATGAGGTCATCTATGCAGGGATTTCACCATGATACAGAGAGTCAAAACAGGTAATCACAGCTGCTGAAACTTTCCAGGATTGATTATTCTGAGGACAACATTTGATAATCAGAGTGCAGCCCATATGTTTCATATATAAATTACTGAAAATCTTTAAAGGAAGTAAACACTTCCTTTGGGTCTTTTATTTAACACACACTAAGGACTTGATTCTATCTTCACCTAAAAAATAATAAGCAATATGGCTTTGACTTCACTGGGAGAATGAATAAGCATACAGGTCTACTTTATGTGTTTAGTAGATATTCTCTCCAAAAAACATTTTTTCCTCGTCCTATGGCACTGTCTTCTTGCTGCTCAATCTGTTTTAGCTCTCAGTTTTCAGCTTTGTGCCCTAGGCCTCCTCAAAGCATGGAGACATTCCTATGTAAGGAGTAGTATGTTTTCAGGTTCTTCAGGATGGTCACTGCTATTCCAATTTAAATTATTGTCAGATCAAATTAAAAAAAAAAAAACAAACAACCAAAGTAAACAACTCAGTAATCTCTAAGCACATGGTAATTTAGGGACTAGCCAAAGCATTGTTTCACAAAGTTTCAGTGTAACACAGAAGAGGTTTCTTCAGTAGACCTGAGCCAGTAGAGGATGGGGTTTGTGACAGTGGCTCTATTCCCAGATATCAGATCTCTGTATGTATATCTGCTTTTTTTCTAGCTCTCACGGCTGTGATATATCTGTCTCACCTGTAAATAGTGTACTCATTGGGCACCACTGAGGAGGGGTCTGAACCATTCTTCTTTCCAAAGTTGCCTGTCCAGAGCACAGTGTCGTTGTAGATAACAATGGCAGACATTGCAGGGAGACCAGAGCTATGAATCTTTTGGCGGAGCATCATATCTACCTGGAGAATGATCAGAAATGATGAATTTCCAAATTAAGAGTCTTATAATGTCTGTAACAGGCAGTAGAAGACCTAGACCATCAGCCTTTCTTAATTCCAAGCATTTGAGAGTGATTTTTTTTCAAAAGTGTTTTAGCAAAAGAAGATACTTTAACTGTACTGTTCCTTTGAATTGCTTATGTTGAATTATCCAATACTTTTCTTTCACTGTGTAGAAGAATATGATGCTCATCCGTGTAATACCTATGATGTTTATATCATTAAAACCAAAAGCTAAAACCTAATAATTGTAATTGCTTCATTTTAAAATTGTACTGCACACATCTGTTCTTTGTGCTGCTATTTTAGGTTCAAAGATGTATGAGAAAAATATTCAGACTTTTCAAATAGCCCATGACACTTTTCATGCCATGAAGCATGCAGCGCTAGGACTCCTGTTTAAACTGAAATCTGAGAAACAGCACTGAGCAACTGGAGAGCTGTGGTTGCTCTTTGCTCCCTGTGGTGCCAGGGTTATACACAGATCTAATGAGCCAGCTGTGCTCCACCCACCTCCTGAAAGCAGAATGCATTGGTCATGCTCTTTTGTGACTTTTTCAAAGCTATGTCATCATCATGCACAAGTTATCTTTCGCACAGAAATGGCCTTCCAAGCCCAGTATCTAGAGACAAGAAAGACCAAGCCAAGTCATGTCCTCAGGACCTCTTCACTGGATGGACTGGTGAGGTGCACTGACAGACAGCAGCGAAACACCCAACTTGTGCCAAGTCCTTCTGTACTGGCTCTTTACCCTCCCTTCCCCATGTCCCAGTGGCCCATCTAGTATGGTCAGTACATCAGCACCTCTAGAGAACAGACTGGTCTCCTGTCAGCAAGCATGGTCTCCTTAGAGTTTTCTCAGAGAGAGTCTGGTGTGTAGACCTGCCTGCACCTTCAGAAAGTTGACAGAAATACGTGATGCTCTTCTAAACTTGAGTGTCATTGAATCCAATACTCAGCATTTGGATTTGGCCACTAGCAAGATTCTTCTGAGGAAAACATAGGCCTTTCTGATAAGCAAAAGTATTTAACCTTAAGAGAAATGTTTCCTTAAGCCTCCTGCATGAGGAATATCACTCTCCTGTTTCAAGATGCTAGGAAAAATTATCCCCTGTATACAATATAATAGCATCTGGTACTGTCCAGAGTCCCAGTTCCAGGGTCCCTGTCCTGGCACAGGATGGTAGTTTGTCTCAGTGCAAGATCTTTAGCATGGGTTTGAGCAGCACCTAAGGGCATCTGAAGATATGCTTTTGAGGTGCTGGTGACTCAGCCCCCTTCAAATACCTACGTCTTCCTGAGCAGCTAGTGTGTCCAGGTTTTCTGTGCCTTATTCCACCTGCAAAATAGGAATAGTTTTACCAGCCTACTTCAAAGAAGTGCTTGGATACTTAATTTCTGAGGAGCACAAAGAAGGGAGATTATATGACTCTGCGAGGGACACTCAGTGTTCTGCACAGTCCCCCACCTCTCTGACTAATCCTAATCGAAAAATAAAATACCTCTCTACAGTAACCCCAGAGACAGTGGCACAGACTTCAGAAAAGTGAATGTGAAGTGATAGCAACCGAAATTCAGTGTAGATAAAGTGACATGCCTGAAGGAAAACAACCCTAACTTCACAACACATACACACAGATGGGCAGTGAGCTGGGATTTAGCACTCAGGAACGAGACCTTGGGGCTGTGATGGATGCTCCTATGTAAACATTTGCTCAGTGCCCTGTGGCAGAAAAACAAAGGTAAATCAGATATAAGGTATTATGAGAGAAGTAACATAAAATAAAACAGAAAACACCATTTTATCACTGTATAAATCCCTGATCCACTTGCACCTTGAATACTGTGTACAGTACTGATTTCCCACATCTTCACAGGAGTATGCTAGAGTTGGAAGAGATTCAAAAAAGGGTAAAAAGAATGATCAGAGCTGTGGGGCAGTTTCTATTATGACTAATCAAGCTGCTCATGAGAAAGAGACTAATGAGAGGATATATTTTATGATATATACTACCAGCAGTCTCCTGTCAGAGCATGGCTGTCCTTATGGTCCATACAATCAAGGCAATGCTGCGGTATTTCCTCATTGCAAATAGAGCCTACCCGAATTTCAGACAGTGCTAAAATTTCAGAGGCATATATCATACGGAGGAAAAACAGGTCTCTCATTCAGATGCAGGTCCCCTTCTTCTTCCCATTTCTCTCCATTTCTTTCCTTGAAGTTACCTGCAAGTGGCTTTTTAATCTTTAAATGGTGCCATGGGGAAAGCCAGCAAAGCAATAAAATAAGGAATTGGCAGTCACTGATGAAGAGGAAATGGTTACATGAGTCACTTTCCAGGACATGAGAACTGCCCAATATTAGGCAAGATGCCAGGAGCCATCATTTTGTGCTGTTGTATGCTCACCAGATCTTCTGATGGACAGGTAACAATGTTTCTTCATCATAGCTTACCCTTTGGATAAGAGAACTGCTTACTGACCTGGTCTGTATATTCAGTGAAGGAGTTCTGTATACCCATTTCTACATTCACATCTTCTCCACCTCCTCAATTCCCCACCTCTTCCCCCAGAGATGCTCAGGGGCAAAATACATATTTTCCCCTTTACACCTTCAGAAAAGAAGTCATGAGCTCCATGTCCCTCTGTTCCGTTCTCCTCACAGACCTTTTCCAACGCATCCTTCAGAATGGGGATTGGGTGGTCCAGCGGTACTGGTTCAGGATAGCGGGGGCACATCTGCACAGCTTCTGCTCTCATGTCCATTACAGATGGGTCTGGAAAACATTTCAAAGATAGCATATGTGACTTAGACACACTAACATGCTTTAACCTCATCTAGCAGTCAGCACTACGTTTCTTGCTTGCGCTGTCCAAAGCTGAAGGACACTTCTGCATAGGGAAGGGACAACCTCAAATCATTTCTACCTCACATAAAACAGGACATGAAGAGGGCACTGTGCTCTGTTATTTCTTATTCCAACATGGGATGGATGCGGGATGGCCAGGAGCTGGAATAGGCTTCAACTGACTCTGCAACCTGGAAGAGTAAGGAACTGAGACTATAGAAGACTCTGTAGAATACCTGACAGTGGGTTTAGGCCCCATGAAAATGCCCTGCCCATGTCTACGGGGAAGTCTGAGTTTGGGTTCAAGAAGACTAAGTTGTCCCATGCATATTGTAACCTCAGAAAATGGATGTAGAAGTGAATTGCGAGTGACACCTGAAATCTAACCCTGCAGGAGCTGTTGATAGGCTTCATACATAGTATGTTAGCTGTCTTCAGAATTAGCTGTAACCTGCATATGCCAGAGACATATCTTAAAACTTTGTGGCAAGCAAATATCTTTAAGCTCAGTGAGAGATGGGAACTCTCTTACTTGGAGGAACTATATTCCCAACCGATCTCAAGGTGTTCATAAACACAGGTTCTCTGTTCTGTAAACTGTAAACAAAATGCTTGTTTATTTTTTTGCTTACCAGCTGAGCATGAAGCATTAGAAATACAGATGAGAAGAGAAAAAACACTATTAAAATTTTGAAGTGAATGGGGATGGATACACAAAAGCCTACAGGCAACCTCTGATACTGTGTGATAAAAATGTAGGGACAGAAATCTTTTCAGACATTGGTCTATAAAGTACCTCTGGCACTTTCACCATGGATTTTATGCCACCTTTGGGCTACTTAAAACTCTGATCCACTTACACTGTATATACTTCATCCTTGCTCATACAGTGCCTTGAGTCTATCTGTTGCCTTTTCTATAATCAACACAAGGGAACTCTAGTGTGCACTGGGGGCTTGAGCCAGCTTAAGTTCAAAGATCTAAAATTGGTGGAATAGGAAAGGAAGCAAACCGATAAGCTGAAGCACACAGTAAGGTATAAAACAAAACCCATTCTAAACTGTGTAATCTTAAATGGAATGATTTTTACAACAGGATGCTAAAGAAAAAGATAGAGAATGTAAAATAAAATGTCTCCACGGTATATCAATTAACCTAGGTTAGTACCAGAAGTAACTTCTCTGGAGTCCAGCAGAGTTACACTGTACATCATCAACCCAATGTTCATCTCCTCTGTGTCCTTGCACCAGCTAGGAGAAGGTAAATTTGTGTGCTCTTTGGGGAAAAATGTCCACATGGGGGAGAAAGGCATTGACTGGCCTCATAAATTTTTGTGGCAAACCAAGCTTAAAGATGAGAACTCACTGGACTCCACCTTGGGGAGGCTGTACTGCCACAGAAAGCAGCCTGTCATCGCAACAGACATCAGGAAGAAGAAGATGACCAACACGTGAATCCATTTGACCTCCATGCCAGTGAGCTTGAGGAGGCTTCGGCTGCTGGATGCCTGCTGTAAGCAGAAAAGATATGATCTCAGAGAGAGAAAAACTGCCTCTCATGCGTATCGGCAAGGTGAAAGAGGCACACTACACTGGAGAATAAAACTACTGCAGGGACAGGAACTATTTCCAGTACTACTGCAGCACCAGAGCTGGGCATATGAGCCCACATCTAAATAACTGGAACCAGAGACAACTTTTTGTATTCCAATGAGGTTTACAAGACATTGTTGACCTTTCTGGTTCTTCTAGAAGAACGTCATCCACTCCTTTTGCCTTTTCCCCTCCCTGCAGGTGAACTTCATCAGCCCAGGCTGGCAGGATTCTCTGTCACTGCTCTCATTTCCTCCCTTCTCAACCATTATGACTTATTCTTCGATATCTCTCCAACCCCTTATTTCCAGAGTCCAGCATCTGTTCATGGCAGCAACCAGCCAGATCATCTGAGCAGATCCAGATTTTATACATGAATGGTGGAATTTTTCACCATATTCTGCCCTCACTTTCCTATTTTGTGCCTGTAATTCCCACTATATCATGTACCATCTGTAAGCTTGGCATTTCCAGATGCCATGTTTCAGAAAATATTTTGGCTAATATTTTGGGCTTGTGCAACTCTTACAACACTGGAGCCCGTCCAGGTTGGTGATACTACCATATAAATGTTGAAGAAAAACAAGGAACAGATGACAGTGCCTAAGCATGAGCTGTGCTCTTTCACTGACTGTAGCAGGTCAGTAGGGCGCTTTTGAAAGTTTGGCAATTAATGCTATAAATATATGCCTGCCATTTGCATCCAATATGGTCCACATTCTAAAGCTGTTTCAGGTTGTCAGGACTCACTTGTAGGATAGACAGACTAAAATGCTCCCTTTACGTGTCCACATGGCCCTTTTTTTCTTTCTTTTTTGAGATACAGGATAGTTCATGCAAAAGCTTCTGCAAGTCAACTGAGCCTTGTCACTCACAGCTAGGGAATCTGCAGAGCCAATTCCAGCCTTGCACATGGCTCTGTGGCTCCCTAAGGATCCAGCTGGGGAGTCTAGCCCCTGATGAAACTCTAGGTTTTAATTTCTCTTTCTGTATAAGAGAAATATGTCACAATTATTTCTGAAGCCTTTTAGCCTGTTCAGGCATTCCCACATAAATTTCTGAAGGCAACTTAGTTCAATTTCTTCCATAACATACTTAAAAAATTCAAGTATGGCTTAAGGCCATACAGGTGCCTGCAGACCCACTCAGACCTGAGCCTTCCAGAATACATATGCAGTCCATATTCCAGCCTAAGTGACATGTGTTTCTAAATAGGGGAATGCCATTTTGACATCAAAACCAGCTTGGTTTAGATATACCAAACTCATAGAGTGCCTTAGTAGGCAGGAGATCATATCCACACAAGGGGAAGCCTGTGTCTTGCGAACTCTTTAATCACCCACACACCGGCAGGCTTCAGTTTATGCTGAAGGATGTTGTCTAGACCTGCAATGAGACCTTTTCCTGCATCAAGGAAGGGGATAGGGACCTCTTTGTCCTGGAGTAGTCATGGGCTGACTTTCTTGGGTTTAGTGCCATCATAATACGGTGACTCCCCCAACAATCTGCAGCTCCTCTGACCATTTTTTTTGCCTCTTTCCTTGCTTTACTGAGAAACCCTGATTCCTGGGTCCCTAAGAGCAGGGCAAAAGGAAAAGATTTTCTGGTATATGCCTCATCTTGTGAACTCCAGACTCCCTAGACCACTAACTGAGGACCCAAAGATACCAACACTGAACTCTTATCCTTTAGTCCAAACTCCCCTTTACTGCTTGTGGATGATGAGTGCCCTGAATGTCTGTCATTCTCTGACCAATAATCTAGTGGCAGCGCAATGAAACCATGGCAATATTATGGAACTAGAGACATGGATCTCTCTTTTATTGATGGGGTAACAAATGTGTAAAATTATGAGGAGTATTCATCACCTTGAGGATATGCTCTACCCTCTAAGTCACCTCTCAGGATAAATACCACTCTTTCCCCGTATCTGGGAGACTGTCAGACAAAGAGATGGACCTACAGGCAGATTCCTTATACCTCCTATTCCAGGACCTGTCTGGCCTCACCTCCCTTTCAGCTGGTTTCTCCCTCTCACATACGTTACTCAGTGTCCATCACTGCTAACAACATGAACACAGCAAGGTGGGGAGAGGGAGCCTACCAAGCACTTAGTCACATGTAAATGAATGCAAGCACATGCAAGAACATGTGTACACAGCGTGCTGTGGGTAAATTATCTGTACACTCTGTATTTTCCCCTTAGCTTTAAAAAATTAGGATGGGGGAGAAGAAATGGGGATTTCACATAGACCACCCAGGTACACTGTCCTGCCCTACCATGCTCATCTGCGCAGACTGCCACAGACCCTGCGAGCTGCTCAGTCAGAGGCAGATCTCAACACCAGTTAGGGAGAGCCAAAAAGAGCCCCAGTCCCCTGCACATACCATCATCAGAAGCCGTCTCAGTCGCAGAAGCTGTTGTCAGGCATCCCAGCGTGCACGTACCATAACAGAACCACACCGTCTGATCTCAGTCCCAGTACAGGGGGAGCAGGGCACCTTGCCACGTTCCTAAATGCAGCTGTATATCACGGGCAGGTGTTGCACAGTCACTCCAGCTGAAGTGGCCATTTTTATCTTTGCAGCAGTCCTGCTCTGGGTTTCCCTGTCCATTTGACCCATTCAGACCCTCCAGAAAGTGCTGCTGAGCTCCCCAGGGCAAGGAGATTAAATGGCATTTGTGCTCAGGAAAGTGCCTGAGAGATTGAATGTTAATTCTTCCTAATGCTTCTCTGCCATGTGTGTGAATCACAGCTGAAACCACAGGAGCTTCACCATCTATTTATAGCAACTTCATCTCCTCCTGACATCTGAACAGAAGGCGATTAACTCATGAGATGGACATCCCCTGCGTGCCTCCAGCCAGCCGGCCCTGGGTGGGCTTGAGAGGGGGCAAGGCTGGGCTGTTTGCAGGAAGGGGAGGTGGGGGAACTTAAGTCAGGAGCTCAGGCACTCTCTGGGCTTAATCCTGAACAGCTTCCTGGAGTTCCCCGCAGTGATAGACAAGGGAGTCATTCCCAGCGAACAGGCTCACTAGACATAGATGGAGCCGGTATTTTCTTTCCCCTTAGCTGCTGGGGACTCTGAAGGATGGTGGAAGGTTATGATTTGCTTGAGGTGAGCCTCACCTGCAACTGTAACTCATCCATGGCTGCTCAGAAGTCTCTTCTCATCCTCTGTGCTGCCTGTCTCCACAAACAAAAGACTCATAAAACCCTGTGATGAACAGAAGCAAAAAATTAGTGAGGGAAAAAAATTGAGTCAGAGCAAGGAGAAAGCCCAGACAATCACAGCAGCAGGGAGGGACTGGTTTTGGATAGGGAGATAACCCACAGTAACCACATGAGTTAAGTCCTTCCCTCTCTCTGCCTCTGGTTTGGCAGCACCTTGTGTTCCCTGCAAGGGCTGGACCCAAGCTCTGGGACCTGCTAGGGCCCACAGCCATCCTCACCCCACCTCCCAAATACAAGGACCTGGAGCTCTGAGACCTTCAGGGCTGACACATTTCCACTGTGTCTGCTCTGCAGGGTCCTTCCAGACCTCTCCCTGGCTTCTCAGCCTTGCTCCCTCTACACAGCCAACAACACCCTCTGTAGTCTTGGGAATCACAGACGCAACCAAGAAACTGTATGGCAGGTGTGGAAGTGCCAAGATAATGGCACAGCTGCCACCCTTCCCATAAATTCTCCCTCTTGACTTTCTACCTGGCAGCAGCAATTCAATGGGCAACACCACCCCCCACCCCCCTTAAAAGCTCTTACCAGACTTGTTGCCACCCTCCAGCTTCCAGTGCTGATGAATTTGGGGCTGTCCTGCAGCTGCAGATGTTAAGAGCATCTGAAGCACTAATCCCAACAGTCAGCCTCTCTGAGCACAGATTAATCGGCCATGCCTCACCCCTCCTCAAGCAATGCAGCATCTGTCCAGGGATGCAGCCAAATGGGAGTATTGCTAGCAATTTCCTGGCTCAAACAATACAGCAGAGTGGAAAATGGGGAGCTCGGGAAGTGGGTATCCTTAACACACTCTGAGCTGGAAATGTTAATAATGAACTGCCATTATCATGTAAAGTACATTATAGATGCTGTTCAAAGTGGAGGGCATGGTCATGCCCTCAGTTATGCACCAAAGCCAGGGGGATTATACTCCTCAGGGGTCTTGACATCCTATTGCTTTCTTCAGATGTTCACAGGTAAGGGTGTTCTCTTCAACACCAGTTCTTTATTTCAGTATCTCCAGTAGTGGCCCAGGCTCTGACAATGTTCAAAATACTCAAGTGAAACCCATGCAGCCATGTGCCTGTACCAAGTTGTACCCAAATTTTGCTGAACCGAGCTGCAGATGGCCTCCTTACTAATTAGTGAGTAGATCAAGCTCCTCATTTCTGGGAACTCTATTTTCTTCTGTCCCTGCTACCAACCTTCCCAGGCTTTCCTTCACAGTCTGTGCTGTGGTCTTCCCTCAAAGCCAAAGGGAAGAAGTGCATATGTAGGTAACTCATGGTCTTTACATATTACACATTGCCATCCCCTCCCTTCTTCATTTTCACTCCATTTTTGTAGAGTTCATTTTAAAAATTACAGTTTTTCAGGCTCTAACACAGTGTGATTTGCACTAATTCACTCATTATTCCTGTATTTCTTGACCTTCTCTCTGCGAGATGCTGCCTCTGTGCTTTCCCCAATAAAAGAACCTGTGTACCCACAACCATGATGGAGTCTCAGTCTTTCCTGGCTCAGGAGTGTTTCATAAGACTCACTCTTGTTTTTTTCAGTCCCTCCTTGCAACTGAATGACCCACTGGCTCAGAGAAGCATCCCATCTTAGAGAAACCTCAAAACATGGCAGAAGGGGGGTAAGAAGAGCTGATGCTCACTCTGTTCTGAATGGGTTTCCAGGGCAGTCTCTCCCTTCTGGGCTGTTCTCTCAGAGCACCCCTCTGACCCAGAGAGCCACAACCAGGAAGGTAAAAAGCAGTTGTTTCCCTCCTGCTCAATCAAACATATTCTGCACATAAGTGACAGCACACAAAAGATTTTGTTTCATAACACCAGTTACAGCAAAGCAACACAGCCCCAGGCTGCAAAGGTCAGCCCATGAAATAGCTTTGACCTGGAAGCATCCAGGATTCCAGTGGGATGGGGAATGATCAGAACAGACAGCTGTCCGAGGGCTTTTTAGGCTTCTCTCCCCCCTCAGCTGCATGTTGACACAAAGACCTGCACAGGTCCCGGGCCACCCTGGCAAACAGTCTGCCCGCATCCCTCTCATGAGTTTCCAGCTCATCTGCAGCCAGCCAAGCACCACTGCAATCACAGGCACTTTGCATGGGGAGGGCTGTTTCTGGAGCAGTGAGCCGGAGCACCCAGCACAAAGGCTCTCTGCAGCTAAATTAGTTGGCCAGCCCTGCCCAAAACAACCTTTGTGATTGGCACTAACAGGGCAAATGCAGATGACTGGACATCAGCAGCGTGAGATATCGCCCCCCCCACAACCCCGTCCCACCCGCACCATCCTGCTGGGCATCCCATGCATTTCATTCTTCCAGAATCTGTTTTCTCTTCTTTCTTGAGTTCCTCTCCCATCCCATTTCCCTATCGGAATTTGGGGGATATAGCCTGCCATACTGCATGGGGTATACACAGAAAGGGTTTGGTAGTGGAGGGTTGCAGACTTGGCCTCTGGGCAGAGGTCAGGGGCTGCCTTGTGCAGGTTACAGTCAGCTCCATAACAGACCCACCACAGGTCAAAGCTGAGCCCATCAGTGAAGCTCATGATGTTTCTGTGAAAGCGTATTTAAGAAAGATCAGAAAGCACCAGATAGATGGAGGAGGAAGGAACAAAGTGAAAAACAAAAAAGGAAGGGTAAAGTCAGAAGAGGAGGTGCTCCATGGTGATGCAAATATTCTCTGCAGTCCATGGAAGGCTCATACCGGAGTAGCTATTTCCTACAGCCTGTGGAAAGGACCATGCCGGAGCAGATATTTACACAGCAGCCCATGGGGGAACCACTCCAGGGCAAATGGATATTCCTGACAAAAATGCAGCCCACGAAGGACCCACAGTGGAGGAGAATTTGCTGAAGGACTGCAGCCCGTTGGGATCCCATGCTGGAGTGCAGGAAAGGTGAGGAGGAAAGAGTGACAAACCACTTTGTACTGACCTTGATGCCCAGCCCCCAGCCCCTCTGCACCACTTTTGTTGGAGGGGAAGGGGGGGGGGGGGGCTGGGTAGGAGCGTGTGTAATGGAAGAGTTGAAATGGAGTCTGGGAAAGAGGGGGGTGGGTGGGGGAAGGTCTTGGTTTAATGCTTGTCTTTTTGTTTCCTATTACCCAAATTTATAATTACATTATAGTTTAATTGGCAATAAATTAAGTTACTTTTCCTGAAATTGTGTCTGTTTTGCCTGAAGAAGTAAGTGGTGACTTCCCTGTCTTTACCTCAATCCATGAGATATCTCACTCCTGTTTTTTTAATCTTTTCTCCCCCTTTCCTGCTGAAGGAGGAGAATGAGTGGGCAGCTGGCTTGGAGTTTTGCTGTTAGCCAAGGCTAACTCACCATGCATGCATAAGGAGAAACTCTCCCATATGACTTTTTCCCAGTACTGTAAGATCTCTGCCTTAAAGGGTATTCCTGCCCTTTTCCTGCCACAGGCAGGAAAAAAAGATGCAAAGATGCATCTAGAGGTCTTCAGGAAAGTCCCAGCTACTGCCCAGGCTGCTGGTTCAGAGCAGATCCCTATAGAGAGAACTTGACAAGGTTTGGTTTTACTAGATAGCAGAAACTGATGTGAATTTTTGTGCTCAGAGGTGTGCTGGCTCCTAGACTGGGAGAAAAAGCATCTCTGAGCTATTCCTTTATCTACAAAATAAACAGGCCCAGTGACTAAGCAGTGAATAATCATGTCTTGGTGAAGTATAGCAGTCAAATGCACGCAGAAGCTTGGGCTTAAACAGTCCCCATCCTGCTGGGGATGCCTTTTTTCCTGCTTTATGTATCTGAGAATTCAAAACCACCAGAAGATATCTGGGTGAAATTTTACCCAAAATACTTGCACAAGCTCAAATGAAACAGCCTGAGTGGATGAATCAGGTCCTGATGTAAGAGTAGCTTAAGGAGGAGGAAAGGATTAGAAAATGAACTGAGACAGGCTCTTGAATGAATGGCCCAGGCACTTTCTGTCTGCCAGGGAGAGCAGTGAACATGTTTCAGGGACATGGGCTCAGCCCATTATCAGTCTGTCAGTCTTTTAGCAGTTACAAAGGGGAAGCTGCAGCAGGAAAAGCAATTGGCAGTTCTAATTGCCCTCCTCTCAACACCAGCCTTTGAACCAGCTTGGGGGTGAAGGGAGATTTTCCCCCTTCCACAGTGCCACATTGCAGGCCTCAGCCAGGGACTCTGTTGTCCCACTGGGTGTTCTTTGTTTCCTACTGGGCACCATTGTCAGCCTTTGTGTCCCATTACCAGCTGGTTCATTTTCTTGATAGTTTTGTATGGTTGAAGTGAGCTTTGAAAGTCAAAAGATAGAGCAGAGTGCCAAATGGGCTCTGGCTGCACGTTCCTGTATCCAAGCATGTTAGCAACAGCATGGACTTGGATGGATGGAGGGGGTGGCCAGCGTTGCCATTTGTTGGCATTGCCCAACTCAGGAATTCAGAAAGCAAGAGTCAGAAACCTCAGAAGAAATATTCAATATTGGAGACAGCTGGGACATATTTCAAAGGTTTCTCCAAAATTAGTAGTACAGATGCACACTATTTTCACTTTTCTGTTTAACATGTTATGATCCTATGACTCCAGGATTTAGGATTTTACTGAAAAACTATTTATCATCAGATTTGTGATAAAATAAAAAATTTAAAAGTCTATAGAAATGGAGAATGAGTATGGGATATACTACGTGATGTTCCATGAGGATTTGTCAGGGCCTGGAGAGCATTAATGGCCCAGACCAGCCTCACCTGGAGCCTCCACCTACATGCCCTGCCTGCTGCCCCAAAGGGCTGCATTTAATCTCAGGATCTGAGCCTTTAGTCCTTGCCTGAGATATGCTGTAAAACTGTTGGTGTACAGTGCAGCCGTGCCCATTCCCACGTGGCTGTGGACTCCACTGACCCTGATGTGTAGATTGACAATGGATCTGCCTCACTGACACGAGCTCCTCCGATGATTGAGACTCTTCATTGAACCTGTTCATGATATCTGGTGCTGCTCACCTTGCTTGGGTACTGTGTGGCTGGTGAGGTCCCTGCACCACTGGCCATGTTATCGCCCTTTGCTCCTGGCTTCCTGTCCCTTAGGAAGCAGACAGCCCTCTTGCTTCCTGACAAGAACAAACTCCTTTCCATACATTTGATTTATTTAATACATATAAAGAAATGCATGTTTTCTTCCTCAACTTGCCAACATGTTGATGCAAAAACATCCTGCTCCTGGAACATACACAGACATCAAACGTACCTGTCCTAGATGCCACAATCTTACTGAGTATTTGCAGGTTGTTAATACACATGAGGTAGTCCAATCTTTCTGCCACTGAAAAACTATAGACTGCCTACTGTGCATTATGAGATTTTTGACAGTTACCTCAATCTGCAGGTCCTGGATTCATGTGATTAGTATCCACCATTTCAGTGAAAACCTGTATTTCTAACCCTTTTGGCTACAACATGAAAATGCCATGCTAAAGGCTGATTCTAGAAGGTAAATGAAAAGCCAGAAACTGTTACTCCTGGCCCCAGAGTGTCATCCATTTCTTTTATGTTTTAGATCTGCTGATGCTGAAATTCATTTTTTAAACACTGGGAAATTGCTTCCACTTTCTGGAGCATAATTATGGCAATCTGACACATCCCATTGTTTGCTGTATTTAAAGCTACACCAAGCTACACTGCATTTAGACTTTGCAATTCCAGGTATATAAAAAAGTTTAGCATCCCAAGCAGGTATCCTTACCATGTTTGCTTCTGGGGGAAGTTTATGCAACCAGAAGGAGCACTGCTAGCATGAGATCCATGACGCACTGTGTGTTTGCACTGTTAATAGGACTTCATGTGAGAGCCAGATGCTCAGAGGTGTTCGGTCATGTTGGCAGCGCCTGCTACAGCCTGGGCATCCCTCCAGGCTCTGCCAGGGAGTAGCAGAGCCCTGAAGTTTTGGGCTTCCTCTTTTTCCTCAGTCACAAAGCAAGATGAAGACTTTCTCATCTCAGCAAGGGAAGGATGCATGTGCATTCCCATCAGTGCTCTCACAATAATGAGGAAAAAGGAAGAAAAAAAAGTAAAATTGAAAGCATGAGAATTGCCTTATTTCATCCAGCTGCCTTGGGCCTCAGAGAAACTGCTTGTCTCTGAGGATTAGGCCTGGCCACATGCCTCTGTGCAAGGATCTTTGCTATATCTACTGCAGATTTAGTTCTGTGGAGAGGAACAGGAGGACCAAGGCATTCCCCTCACTTCCCTGCTGCAGTCTGGTGTGTGGGCAGGCAGCCACTCCATCCAGGCAGCAGCTGCATCCAGCTGGATTTGCTGCTCTCCCAGCTCCTCTCTGCTGCTGGCAAGATGCAGTAGAGAGGCCAAAACCCAGCACAAGTAGAATCATAGCATCACTCATGTCGGAAAAGACCTTTAAGATCATTGAGTCCAACTGTAAACCTGACACTGCCAAGTCCATCACTAAACAATGTCCCTAAGTGCCACTTTTACATGTTTTTTAAATACCTCCAGGGATGGTGACTCAGCAACTTCCCTGGACAGCCTGTTCTAACGCTTGATATAACCCCTTCAGTGAAGAAATTTTTCCTAACAATCTAAACTAATCTAATATACAATTTAGAAAAATGACTCCATGATGTAAGCACTCCTTCAGACCCCGTGCCTTGGCTGTCATGTGTGCTCTCTCATGGGTTAAAAACACCTTTGTATTTTCTTGGCTCAGCAGGATGCTAGCATTGGCTTGGGCCACAGGGAGGGGGTCTGGACTCAGTGCAGAGAACCCTGACCTGCCACAGGAGAGCAGAGCCCATAAAGCTCTGCAAAAAACCCTCCTGTGCTGGGTCTGAAAGGGGCTTCCCTCAGTCCACGGAGCAATAGTGAAGGCACCACCACCACACGTCTGTACAGATCACAGCTGGATCCAGCTTTGGCTCCCTTTCCTCTTTCATACATGTCTCAGAAGTCTGCAGGGAAGCTGGATTTTTACTGAGCCGTTTCAAAGCTCTCTCATTAACTGCTTGCCAGCAGCCAGTTCTCTGATAATGGGTATCGCCTCTGGAAATTGCAGCCCCATAGCAACAAGGAGTTTAATGGCTATTATTCCTAAATGAAGGACACAGCTTTAGTAATCCACCTCTTGCTTCTAGCAAAGTCCCTTAGAAGTGATGATTTCCCTTCACAGGTAAGGCAGAAAAATACACACAATCACATGTTAAAAAGACACAGCCTGGCCAGGTAGCGCAATTTTTAATATTTCAAAATACTGCTTTTTTTTTTTTTTTTTTTTTTTTCCATGAAGTCAGATGAAGATACAGGAATCCTGTAGGCATTTTGAAAATTGAAAGGTGCTGATATCCCTTACAACAAACAACAGGAGATCTGATTTCAAGGGTAGGACTCATTTCACCTGATTTCCAGCAGAGACTTTTAGGACTCTTTTCCAATGCTTGTCCACTTTCAAGTTGAAGAAATTTTTCTGTATGTGCCACCATATGGCAACATATGCCCATTGCCACCGTCCTGCCTCTGTGCAGCTGAACCTGTCTCTGACCTTTCTGCAGCCCCTTCAGACAGTGGAAGATTCTATGAGATCCCCCTCAGACTCCTTCTGTCAGACCAAATCCAGCTCTCAGCTCCCCTCATGTCTTGTGCTCTGGCTCCAGCTATCTCAGTGACCCTCCTCTGGATCCATTACAGGTCATCAACATTTCTCCCATATCAGGGTGTCCCAAAAGTGAACATGGCAGGTGCATTCACCCTGATCAAGGGTTTCCTGGCTGTTGCAACAGAGTGGCTGCTGATTCTTTTTTCAAGCCCTTGTTCTCAGGTCTTTACGGTAATTGGAGCCTTCAGCCAGTACGGGCAGATTCCGATAACAGATCAGATTCAACTCGGCTATAAATGGAATCCCCTCGGGGAGACATTTTGAGCCAGTCCCCCCTGGATCAGCTGCTGTCAAGGAAATCTGTCCTTGGATCAGGGTGCTGCCCAAGGAAACTCCTTGAGGTTGAGAACCCTCAGTTTTCAGGTGAGTGAGTGAATATTTTGGATTGTTGTCAAATCCTAGGAATTTCTGGAACTGACTGTGCAGTAGTAGTTTTCCTCTCTTTGACATTCAGATCTGGCATTTATTAATGATTGATAATGAATGAGAATGATCTGTCATTTATTAATGATTGCGGGAGTGCCAATTGATTATACTTAAAATAAATTTTATTTTAAGTATTTGTTCTATTTGAAAGCTTCTGCAACAGATACTCCAGATCTGCCCTCATGAGTGTCGCATAAATGGGAAGAATCACTCTGACATGCCAGCTATACTGGTGTTAATACAGCCTGGTATTAAGTTAGCCTTTGATAACAGAAGGGTGCATTCAAGGCAAGGACAGAAAAATCTGGAAAGATCATGTACAGCTCTTTTGCACCACCCTCATCCCAGCAGGCAGTGACGGGCAGGCAGCATGACAGTGACAAAGATGCTTCAAGGCATCCTGAGGGGCTCTGGACCTCATCAGGCACTCAGGCTATTTTTCTGTCCCCAGTAAGTCCAAGCTGACAACTTTCCTCTCCACAAGACACACACACACAGACCATCGTCCCCTACTGGTGCAACACTGCTCAATCCTGTCTCCATGATCTCCATGCCACTGGCTCTCACAGATAAATCCCCTTCCCCATCAATTTCTGCTCACACAGCAGCTCTGTCACCCCTGACATGGCCAGCAGGGTTTTTTTTTTAGCTTCCTTGGACATGATAAAGTGATCTTGGAAAGATGAATACCCTGACTAGCTCCAGCCAGAATGAGTTAAAATCGTAGGTTGTCCCAAATGTCCCTAAGCTATGTAGTGGCCTCACTCTGCACATGCCTGGTACTTTCCTTCCCTGCCTCTCATGTGCCACCTTCACTCACCCCATCACCAGTGGAATCAGAAATAAGAATAGTTTGAAGTTATGGAGAGGGCTGGTAAAATTGGATTATCACCTTGCTTGGGTGGAAAGAAAGGGTTTAGAGAAGCTACAGGGTGGGAGAGAGTTGGCAGCATGAACTGAAGGTGCACAGGGATAAGCAAGCAACCCTGGGCAGGGCTGAGGACAACCAGCAGAGAAGCTACTGGCTGGATGCAGTATCTGGTGTACATTCTCCAACCAAGGAGCACCAGGGAAAATCACAACACCCCTGGGTCCTTCTTTTGACCAAGCACAACTCCACCCAGTGAAAGCACTGTCATCCTGCAGGCTGGGCCTGGCACAGGGGGAACCTGCGCACATGAGTGTTTGTGCCTGTGACACCCCATGGTGTCCCTGGGCACATGTGTGGGTGGGGGAGCAGCCGACTGTGGAAGCAGATCCGTGCAGTACCGGTCCTGGGGTGTGCCTGCTCTGACAGAGAGGACAAGATGCACAGCGACAGTGCCTGACCCCTGTGGCCACCTGCACTCACCATGGCACTACATGTCCATGTACAATAAACAGCTTGGAGGACCGTAACTGGCTTAGAAATATGAAGTTTCTAAGAGTGTTTCTGCAGCTTGTTTTTGCAGCTCTCGAGATTGCATTGTCTGCCTTTTTTATGTGCCAATGGGGCTGCAAAAGCTTTCCAAATTTTGTAATGAAAGCAGCATTTCTCCCACAGTCATCATGGGACTCCAAGATCTGGGAAACATTGAATAGTATAAAAGTCACAATAACCTTTTAACATCCTTGAATATCCTCTACAGAATGGACAGAAGGTTTGAGTTCTGTATCTCACTGAAGAGCCACCTAACCCAGACAGAGGATTCCTGCTAGATACCAGCATGACCCCGGGGAGGAGTTTCACAGCAGCTGTGCACCCCTTCTCGAAAGAGCAATATCCTGGAGCATATTGCAGGATGCTGGAGCTGGTGCCTGAATGCCCCCAGGACAATTAGATACCAGTGTACAGTTAACTGCTACAGCCGATTTCCATGGTTGGGCAAATGAAGCCACTGCAAGTAAGAAGAGTTTATTCAAGTCTTAAAAGCACAGCTTGAAAAGCTGCGGATTCAGCGGCAGCTAATGCAGGGAATCTTCCCCTTCCCCAACCCAACGAAGCGTGGGGGAAATAGGGCAGGTGCTGGGGAAGGACATACAGGGCTCCCCACAGCCTGGGTGCGCAGCCTGGGCTCTGTTCTGGGGAGTGACCTCCCCGAGCCTGCGTACAGCTGGTGGTGTCTGGGCTTGTGCAGCCCCACACTTGCCAGCCTCTGCCAAGCAGCACATCCATGGCATGTCCAGGGACAGAGGCAGAGAGATGCTGCCAGCAGCACCGGCTTGCCTGCTTGCACTGTGCAGGATGAGAAGGTGTGAGCACCCTGTACCCCAAAGAGATAGCACTGGGATGCCTCACCTGCAGCCTGACCCTGGCTGCTGCCAGCTGAACCAGCCAGTCACCCGCTCTGCCCTGCCTCTGGGTACTTTAAATAGGTCAGCAGCAGGTGACTGGATGAAATTACCCTTCATTTTATTGTAAGGGAGCTGCAGACGAGGTCCTTCCCTGTGGCTAACAGCAGGGTTTTTCAGTGACAATGTAATGATTTTAATCCAGCAGTTTTTATTAACTCCTCACGTGCCATGTGCCTGTGACAGTTCAACACCACCAGCTGGGTCAGGAGGATGTTGTCACTGCTCTTAAATGTGCAGAGGGACATGTCCCAGGCATCACTGTGGGCCACAGTGGCACAAACACCTCAGTGGGGAGCCAGTGAAAAGCCTTTCTGTGCTCCCCTGACTCTGCAGAGACCAGCAGCCAGTGTGAAGGTCTGTAACAGTGAAGTGCCAGTTTAGCCTTGAGATTAAAACCTCTCCGTTTCTGAAGGTAAACAGAACAATGCTGGTCTTCACATGTCACTGGGTGCTGTGAATGCTCACTATGGCAGAGAGCAAGTAGAGTCACAATAAAGGGCATCAGTGTATGGACACTGTGGGAGACCAGGAAAGGCAAAAGTAGGGATTGACTGGTGGACAAAATTAGCTCTTATGGTGGGTGAACATGAGGGCAGGGATGCCTCACTGGGGAAAAAGAGCAGGATGAGGGCTGAGAATGAGCTCAGAGCTGGAGCAGGCCTCTGGTGTCAGGTGTTCAGTGAACTGCATAGAGGAGAAATAGAGTAAATCATGATTGTGTGAATCAAAGAGGACTGACTTGTCTTTATCCCTTGTGTTTTGATGTTAAATCTGCCTTCTTATTTTCCCAGTCTGCAGCAGACCTCTAGAAGAAGGAGAGCTGACATCCCACCTAGGATGAGCTAGCCCTGAGCAGTGCTGCTGGGCACCATCCCCATTTGGCTGTGGTCTTTGCTGTGGTCACTTCTGCTTTTCTAGAGGCCAGTACTCCAGTGGGGATCTCTTTGCTTTCCCAATAGACCAGGTGGCAGGGTTGGCTGAGAAGAATGGGGTCAGTGGAGAAGACTCTATGTAGTTTCTTCCAGATGTCTCCACATGTTCTCATCACCCAAAGATCCTTTAGAAGCCAGCAGAGATGAAATAAGCAAACCCAGGGGAGCCCAGGGTACCATTTACATGTTTTAAGGTAGACATTTATAGCAGACACCTGAGTGGTTCCCTATGACTGGCCATAGTACTTAATAGGATGGTTTCAAAAATCTGCCTTAACTGGTCCCAAGAAGGCAAAGAAGAGGGGCCTGTGGTTCTGGATGTCCCACAGGCCCTACGAGGAAGTGTGGTAAGTACCCCTGGTGACAGCAGCAACAATGCTTTGATCTGTCAGTTCCAGTTTCCACTTTTGTATTTGTCAGTCAAAAGCACCATAAATTAAATTCCTACGTAGGGGTCCAGCCTCTCATACTGCTCACTGTTGAGCGCTGCTGAGCCTGGGATTCATGCAGCTCTCATGCATTTCTCCATTTTAGTAGCGGACTGGCCTGCAAAAGTCTGAATATTGAATGCTTGGCCTCGGCAAGCCCAGTCAATAAATGCTGAAAAAACCCACTCTCTGTAGTGAACATGTGGGATTTCCAGCACAGAGAGCAACATGAGGGACCCTGGTTTAGCAGGTGCAGCAAAGAGGCAGGAGACAGTCTCTGAGATGGGCAGATCTGCAGGGGAGAGTTATGGCTTCCAAAAACTTGAGTTCACCATGTCAGAAGCTGTCCTGTGCGAGGTACTTGGAGTCCCAGTGCAGCTATCCTTGCACACACGTGAGCGCAGGAGGCTGAGCTGACTGAAAGGTGACCATTAGCACTGCTGCCGGTGAAGGTAAAGCCAAACTGGTTGGCGTGCAGAGGTGACCCTATGGTAGATGTTCTCCATTCTGGATAGGTCAGAATCAGATGGTTTGGACTAAAGACACTTAGAATGACTATATCTGGGGCAGCAACTGGCAATGAGAAGAGTTAACGGACATTTTTATCACCCTTCAGCATGCAGGAGGGGTGAATTTCTCCTCACTTTTGGTTGAGGACCCCTTATGCTGTTCCAGAAAAGTGTGAGATCACCTTACACCAGGATAGTTTATCTGAGACTAGAAGACATAAAACTGGGGTTTCCTGGGAGTTTGGTCTTTGTTTCTTGGTCTTTGAGTGTGTACAGAGGCATGAACTTTTGCCCATGGAACTTGCTCTGGATCTTACCTTACACACTGGCTCCCTGAATACTGCCATGGCAAGTTTCTGCCATAGGAGTTAGCCTCTGGCTACTCAAGACCCACCTTCTGGTTTAGTCTCAGAAGAGGCATTTCAATCTTTGTTGCTGAGGATAAATAAGGTCCATAGAGACTGTGCAGGGCTAGTGTAGGGCAGCCCACCTTGGACTGGAAATGGGAGCAGGTTGCCAGGGGCAGCATGTTCAGCTGAGGTGGCTCCAGTGCCAGACAGACCATAGCAGCAGCTGTCCTAGGACAGTCCACCACCTGTTTCTGAAACTGGGACATTCCCAGATCCCAATACTTAGCCCAAGAGGCAGACACAAAAGATGTAAGAAGGACAATTCAGCCAGTATAGTGTTTCCTGCCACTGAAAAGGGGAGGCATCCTCTCCTCTTGTTCCTCTTCCTGCCATCCCCCCCCCCCACTCTTTCTTGACCCCTCTCCCTTTCAGTATCTCATGTGCTTGTCAACCTTTCTGCAAGGGGGTTCAACTCACAAACCTACTCTAGGAGCACCACTGAGGTGGCTGCTGAGCACCTCTGAAGAAGTGGAAGGTAAACAAGTCCTCCCCCTTGTGCTGAGCTGTCACATCATTGCATCTTTTAAAACTACAGCCTTGGACAAATGTTGCACATGTGAAATTACTTAAGGGATAGTCTGGCAGAATCCAAAGAAGAAAATTCCTTTTGTTTTGACAGGTAGGACAAACTTACTCAGGTCCTGTAACAGAATGGTGGAGACACTTTGCCTCTTCTCCTGAGCTATAATTGGGTTTTCCTGGTTTTTTTCATAGGATGTCCTTCAAGCTGGAAAGGACCTTAGGAAGTGATCTAGTCCAGCCTACTACGCAAACCAGGGGCAGCTCTGAGGTCACACCAGGTTAATTATGGCTTTTTCCTGTATCTTGGAAACTCAAAGTCTTCTGGTCTTCTGACAACTGGTTTGGTATCAGCATGGCTCTTTTGAAGTCTCCTTAAGGAAGATTAACTGCTGAAAGATATAGCTGATGACTACTGTTTCCCATTGGCCTGAGTTTTAGGGATATGACTTAAAATCTTATTATCTTGCCCGGGTGGTAGCCTGAATGCACTGTAAACAGCGGTGTCTCCTGGGTCTCAGTCTGGGAAAAGAGTGGACACCATTGCTCCATGTCCATCCCACTGAACACTGGTGAAACTGAGGCACAGAGGAGAGGAGGGCACCCTGCTTCCACTGTGGCACAGATGCAGTTCAGCAGCCTGGTGACACAGGCCTGTTTTTAACAAGCAAAGGCTTTTCTCCTCCCTGTTGCCATGGGATGAGTGCAGGGCACAAGGAGGCTGCATGCCCAGAAATCGCTGCAACACGTGCTGCAGAGAACACATCTGGAGGGGAGAGTTATGGCTTCCAAAAACTTGAGTTCACCATGTCAGAAGCTGTCCTGTGCGAGGTACTTGGAGTCCCAGTGCAGCTATCCTTGCACACACGTGAGCGCAGGAGGCTGAGCTGACTGAAAGGTGACCATTAGCACTGCTGCCGGTGAAGGTAAAGCCAAACTGGTTGGCGTGCAGAGGTGACCCTATGGTAGATGTTCTCCATTCTGGATAGGTCAGAATCAGATGGTTTGGACTAAAGACACTTAGAAGGACATTATCTGGGGCAGCAACTGCCAATGAGAAGGGTTAACTGACATGGGGTCAAAATAGGGAAAGCCTCTGTGCAGCTGCTCCACTCCAGCATGGCCAAACAGCCTGACTGAGACCCTGAGATATCTCCCACAGCTCCCCCAAAAACTCAGGCCAGGAATAGCTGCCACTTATGAACCAGTCTTGGCTACATTTGATCTGGCCAATAACCGTCAGAGTAACCTTCTCTGTTAATGAGATTATCCAAATTTATGGTGAGTATTGGCCTTTCCATCTTGTTTAGCATTTCTCTTGCCATTTAGGCATTTGCTCTGCCCATGGCATATGGGAAGTAAACAAGCCATGAACTCAGGAAGGCTGGAGATGAGAGAGTGGTCAGTGACTGAGAGTTTGGAGTTTAAGTAGTAAAAACCTGCCATTGCCATCAGCAGTGCTAGACCTGCTTGCAGTGTGCCTATTGACTAGGTTCACAAGCATAAAGGTCCCTTCCTGATCTGTGCTCCTCTTCCACAGCCACAGCACCAACCAGCTCCACATGATGCATTTAGCATATTAACCTGATGCTGCTGTTGTGGAGATCCTGCCTCATGCCCGCGTCTTATGCAGTTCTGACACACGCTCAGGACAGCAGTCTGGCTGTAGCTGAGGTCTTTGGCTGGGTGAATGTTTCTGCTCTATGGTTCATGCCACCCCAAAGGCCCAGGAGACAGGTTTTTGTTCCACCCCACAGAACCCACTTCTGCTTTGGGGAAGAGCAGACTCTGCCAGCTCTGTTGCCGGGGGGACATGGATGGCACTTTCTGCAGAAGCGAACACACCGTGACAATGCAATCTATCTGTGCTCTGTTTATTTGGTGCTTTGTACAGCAGCTTCCTTCTCTTTCACAGAGCACTGTGTAGTCCTGGTTTTATTTGGTTTATCTGTGCTCTTTGTTTATTTGGTCTTCACAGCCCTGTTCACTTTAAGTTCATGAGTTCCCATTGCCACCCTGCAGTCAGTCTTCAGACACCTGCTTGGGAGAAGGAAATACAGGGAAATGCTGGTCATGCCTCAGGAGAAGAGGCAGCCAGCAGCAGTCTCTGATATGCTGTTGCAAGACCTCGGTTAGTTTGTCCTACAAGTTGAAGCCAAAGAATCTTCAGGTAATGCAAGAATATTTCTCTAATCCTTGACACAGCTTCTGCCAGAGGTTTTATGTTGGGCAAGGGGAAGTGTGAGACATTTGAAAAAACACATTTCTAATGTCACAGTGCAGTGCTGTGCTCCTCTGGAGCCACTGACCAGGCTGGGCTGTCCTCGCATTCGCTACCTGAGCAGGGCTGTGTCCCCCTACAGAGTCAGTCCCGGTGCTGATACCACATCCAGACCTACAGAAACACCATATGAAGTGTTACGTTTAACCCTAGTGAGACTCCTACTAATTTCTTGTGCTTCACCTGACACGGAAAGTGTGTTAAATTAAAACTAAACTGTGTATCATTTGCACATGATAAAAATACTACTCCCTATGCAAACTGGGTGTAGAGAAAACAGGAGCCCACTCATGGGCTCAGTATGCATTGCAAAATGGCTTTAGCTCTTCAGCAATGGCGGACAGGTCTTCACAGGTTTCCTAACAGCTCTGTGCAAAACTTGGAGCTGGGACTTACTACAGCGTCTGGCCTGGGACCATTGAATCATAGAATGGCTTGTGTTGGGAGGGACCTTTAAAGATCACCTCGTCCAACCCCTCTCGGTGGACAGGGATGTCTTTCACTGGATCAGGTTGCTCAAAGTCCCATCCAAACTGACCTTGAACACTTCTACGATTTGGGCACCCGCAGTTCCTCTGGGCAACCTGCTCCAGTGTCTTATATGTCATTTCCTCATTTTCTCACGTCTCATATGTTAATTTTGGAGTGAGAAAAGGACAGCAGAAATATAGTCCCAGCCTTTCCTGTGTAAATGCAGTCTATCAGCTCCTGTCCCAGGGCAGTGGATTCTTGCTGTAACGTTCTGAAACATTTATATTGTTGCTCACTTTTAACCTCCTACTTAGTCATATATAGTTACTAAGGCACACAGACATTGGGTAACTTGCCAAGAAACTGATGTTATGTGCTGATTTTCAGATACATTTACATGAATTTGCATACATCTCCCTCTCAGTTTGCATTCATTCCCTGTGATGTCCTCAAGAACAAGTAAAATATTGCCTAGTCTGAATGAGTCAAAATTTTCTACGTCTCTTATGTTTTCTCTTTCTGATATTCATGTTTCATCTACTAGTTGATTTATTTTCTTCCTTTTCTTCTGTATTTTCCATCTATCTTCCACCTTTAGCGACCATAGTGATCTATTCTTTTTTACAGTGTAAAAATTTTATCAAAATTATTCTATCAGTGGCTCACAAAGCAGGTAGTATCCCAGACTGTGGCACTGACTATCCAATTTATACAGCACTGATGGTTCACAGACATTTGTTCACAGACAATTTTAATATGCTGCTTCATTTTTTCATTTCCTTTCCTGTATAAATAGGTCTCAAGTACATGTCTGAAATTTGCTTGGTGAAAAGTTTCAGGTAAGTAGAATTCCACACAAACAAATATTGAAGAAAAATTATCCTAATAGGTATTTGCTGTGCAGGTGAGAGAGCCGTATGCAAGATCGATCGTAGACTGGGAATGTCTCTTCTGCAGGGAGCAGTGTAGGTCTGGGGGAAAGCAGATGTTTTGGGAAATGTCTTTGAGGACACTGTGGGACCTGACTGAGCAAGAACTAATGCTATGTTGGCATTTTTTCCTAATATCTTACCCGAACCTTTGTTGTCTCTGTAGCCCTTGTTTTATTGTTTGATATCGCTAAGAAGTGTTTGGCCTCGTTCTTGTAACTGCCCTCCAAGTATTTGGGGCTGTGAGTACCAGCCCCTCAGCAGTGTCCTTAGCAACACAAACCAGCTCCTTCTACCTGTCCTCAGGGCACATGTCTGAGGCTCCTAACATTTCAGCCACCCTCTGCCAGAATCCCTCTGTTGTTTTTTTATATCCTTCTTGTTCCAGAAGTGGGCTCGGGGAATGGACAGAGTATTCAAGATGCGACAACAGAAGCACTGAGTAGATGGGTAGGGTAACTCCTCCCTTCCTTCTGGTCACAGTCCTAAAGTCGCCCTGTTTGTGGTTTCCCTTCTTTTGCCATGAGAGTGCACTGTTGACTCATGTTCAGTTTGTCCTCCTGCTGGTCCTCAGCAGGGCTGACTGATCGCTTCCCACTCTGCACTGATGCCCGGGGTTACCCTGCCCTGGGTGCAGAGCTTGGCCCTCCTACCAGCTGAACTTTATGAGGTTCCTGTTGGCCCAGGCCTGGAGTTTGTTGAGGTCCCTCTGGACTGAGGCTCTGCCATTCATGTGCAGGCTAATTATGTACATTTTTGTGTTCTCTGCAAATTTTGTGAGGGTGCATCTGAACGATCACCCAGAAAATATATGAAGATATTGAACTATATTAGTCCGCTGCTTGACTCTGGGATAGTTTGATTGTTACTGGAAATCAATCATACTTCAGTCTGATTGTACCCACTGATTATTGCCCTTTGGTATGGTTGGTCCATTGCTGCAGTCTTTACCTCAAAATTTTTCATTGTATTATCTCAATGATGTCCAGCCTTTCCTGACACTAGTTTTCTATTCTACCACCTCATGTCACCTCCAGTGCTTCTCATCCCATTGCCTCCACTTACCACCTCAGGTAACTCTTCACCAGTGGCATGCACCTCTTGGCTTGAGTCAGACTCCTCCTGTCCTGGAATCACGGCCACATTGTCTGTGGCTCTCAAATCACTGGCTCTTCCTGTGATTTTTGATAGCCTTCCCTCCTAGGAGCTCCCAGGCACAGTCATGTTTGGTGAGACGTGTGTTGCCCAACCATTGGTGCATAGCCAAGGTCTGGGAAGCCTGAATGCATTCTCCTGTGGGTCTGTTTTCTCTGGCCAGGTATTATCCCAGTTATTTGCCATCTCAGTGCAGGGCAGCATGTGCCTCCCACTGTGCCTGTACACTGATTCATATGCTTCAGGGAAAAGGCCTTTACAAAGGTATCTGTACATGGCCTATTTAACTAATCATGATAAACAGTAAGAGAGAAAATCTAATTCAGTGATCAGGAGGGAACTATTTATGGTCACCGGGGCAAAGAGATGGTGATATTCTCAGACTTTTCCCTTTATAGAAGATTGTTGTCATGCTAAGACACGCTCTTTCCCTGTTTTTAAGTCATAGGTGAAGTACTTGCTTATTTGTACATATACTTAATATTAACTATAAAGCACAAATCTAATCAAGTATCTAAACCATATCATCAAACCCTTAAAAAAATCCTGAAGATTACTCCATGCTTGGTGTATAGATGCCACCAGAAACAGGTGAGGCCCTCTAAGACAGGACTTCCTTCTGATACAGGGGACATTGCATAGGGAGTTCTGCAAAAGGTGTGATTTGGGGAGCCTGGACTCTAGCAGGTTTGTAATTATTGCATTGCCACAGAGGGAGGATGGACTGGGGCTGATCCTGAAGGATGTAAAGTTAGAAGAGTTGCCAACCCCCATGGAAGGGAGTGGGCAAGTGTATTTTGTCTGTGATTGAAGAATAAGGAGGATGTTCTTCAAATTAACATTTATTAATCTCACCCTCTCTCTTTTGGGGTAAGATTCAAACAAGGGGAAAAGCAAGCTTTTCCTGACAGTACTAGCAAAGCACATATTAACACCAGGACATGACATTCAGGAAGCCCAGCATCAGACACCTGTGTGATGAAGAAATATCTTTGGCTTTAATTAAACCAACTGAACTGGGAAAGAAAAGCAGACAAATTTCTGTTAGTGGGTAAACACAGCTATACATAACTATGCAAGCTTTAGCTACAAACAATATTTAACAGAGGTTTAGAGTTAGTATTTCAAGCTATGTACCTTTTAATTAGCAATTTGCCCTGCTAACTGTTTTTAGAACTAGGAGGGAAAACTGTAAATGTAATCCTTATCTAAGAAGAAAACATTATTTATAACCTTACTTACCCCTCAAAGTTCATTCTTCTTTGGAACCAGGCTTTTTTTGTACAGGTCAGTTCACTGCCTTTTTATCTGTTTCGTCTGCACAGCTCCTCGGGGCGTCTCGCAGCAGGCGGTGTACCCAGAGGGTTAAACAAGCCAGCCAGTGTGCCGGGAACGTGCTTGACTTTCATTACTTGTTATGGCATGTAAGATAGGGAACCCATCATGTCATCTTTAAAGGAAAATTGTGTTCCTCTGCCTGCTTTAAGTGTGTCAGCAGACTGTGTGTGAAGAACACAATTTACTTAGTCTTTCAAAAGCCGTCCTCAAAGTTCCTCACTAAAGTCACAGACAGCCAAGGCACCTCATGAAACTCAGTCATACAGCAAACTCCAGCCAGCCGGGGACTACAGTCAAGGACTCCCCTATGTGTTGCTGCAGAGGCACATGTGAGCCTAGAAAATGCTTTCTTCCAACTGCCACCACCCATTTTGCTTTTGCTCACAGAAGAACTGTATGTGTTGTCTTCAGGTAAGCACAGGCTGATTAAAAGGACATGACTGACAACAGTAAAAGACAAAAATGTTGCTTGCACAAAGAACAATGACTCAGGTGAGTTGACAACAGAAATCCTGTCCTCTGGCAGCTCTGGCAGCCATACACCACAATGTATGGGCCATTTCTTCTCCTGTTATCCCAACAAAGAGACCAGATCCACAAGAGACCCAAAACGAGGAAACACAGGCAACAGAAACCAATCTCACTGAAGAGTTAGAGGTAAAGCAAGGAACATTTTAAAGTAAAAGATCGTTTTGCAATAAATGTTGACTCCTAGGTCAAAACTACCATCCAAAAACCCCTTTTCCTCACCAATCAAGAGCATCTACAGAGGCATTGTAAGGACACAGTAGCTGACACCCATTGTCCTCCATGCCATAGACAATTGATCTTGTTGAGGCCACCTGGGCATATGTGTCCTGATGTTTGTAAATGTGCATGTGAGAATGCAGGTGGGCAGAATCAACTGCCTTGGAAAGTTAAATTAAATCAAATCCTTTTCTGCTTCCTCACAATCTCTCATTGAGTTTTAGTACACTCACAACATACAGTCAGTGCTGAGCTCCTTCCTGGCTCTACATTAGCTTGCAGAACAGAGCCTTTCTTCTGCATTCCTGCAAAGGTATGACACTCCTTGGGGCTAGTTTGCATGGCTGGATTGAGATATTTTCTCCACAAAGGGCTCTGTCCCTTTTCCCTGAACCACAGGGTGCTTGTTCCAGCTTGCATGCAAATCTCAAGAAAGACGTATTTCTGCAGATGTTTTCTGTGAAAAGCTGAGAGGTGAGCAGGCCCAGTGCCTCCCAAGGGGTTAGCAAAAGGCCAGGCTGTCTAGTCTGAAGATATCTGACAGCACAGGGTGAAGCACTAGGTCTACAGGGAAAAAATAAAGCCTGCTTCCGAACTCCTATTTGCCTTTCCCTGCCTGCAGGAAGAAAACTTCTGATGGGAAAGATGAGAGGCAACAACTTGGATAGCAGGGAAAAAGACAGAGGGCTTGGCCAGGGTTGGAGACACTGCCAAAAATCTGTTTCTCCAGGCAGCGGGAAGGGAGCAGTTTAGGCCTGAGTTAGACACATCTTTTTCCATGATAAGGTGGCAGATTGTCAGGGGCCCACACGTCATAAGTCAAAGACCTAGTGGTATATAATTGCATTTCCCGAAGAGCCTGCAGCACTCACTTCCTCAGAGAGCTTGGTCTGCTTACCCCAAGTCACCTAGCACTAGGGGCTTACATTACCACAAGCTAGACACACAGTGTCCATCACTGGGGAAAACCTGTGGATTCCATGATGACTATCTGGGGCTGTGGGGATCCACACGACCACTGCATCTGCACACTTGAGTACATGTCTTTGGACATTTAGACTCTCTTTCCTGCAAGATTCTGCATGTTCTGCCTTTGTTATACAGAAAGGGCATGGGACCTGTTACATGGTAGGAAAAGTCAGCAGCAGTGACATGGTTAAATTACTGGTCAGATCCAGGTTTGATTCCTGCTCTCCTCTACCTTCCTTCAGACCATCACATGCTTCAGGGCCAGAGAGAATCAATGAGTCAATGTAGTTTGGTTTCGTAGTAGTACAGACTATTGCATTTTGCCCAAATGTTACATCCAGAGGCTTCAGCTATGCCTTGTCTTCTCCAGAGAGCAAACTTCTGTGCACCACAGAGGGTGAGGGGCAGAGACCAACGTGCAGCCAGCAGCCAGGCCTCGTTACAGCAGAGCATAACTAAGAGAGACATTCCTGGTTGAACGCAGTGGCTGCACGGCAATAGGTAGCCCATGAGGACATGACAGGGAAAATACCTTCATCAGGTCAGCACTGATTAGAAGGAAGTCTATCCCTCCCTCCCTCACTGTGGTGTTACTGGCTTATGGAGTAAACCCAGACGTCAGAACAAGGTACACAGTGTTCTGTGAAGAAGGAAGTTGCTGTACAAAGTACATCCCTCATAGGGGATGGAGGTAATTAAAACAGCTGAGCCCCAGTTATCCCTTCAGACCTTCTGCCACTAAACCCTCCCACAGTTGTGCAAAGGATGAAGAGCACTGAGGAGGCTGGAGGAGATAATCAGAGACTGTCAGTGATTTTACTTCTGGCTGCACCCCTGTGCAGTGAATGTTACCTTGAACGTGCCCCCTCATGCTTCTGCACAAAGGTAAGCATTTTCTCCTTGCTGGGCAATGGTGTTTTTGGCATACCGTGATGGCTGACCATAGCGGGTCACCAGCTCCTACCCCAGGAGCTACCACTGACATTTGTCTGTATGCTGAGCTTCATTGCTGGTATGGGAAAGAGAGCTTTACCCTGTCACATGGAGACTGGTGCTTTCATCTTGGCCTGAGGGAACTGGGAGCTATATTTTCAGGACAGGTCAGAATAATCTGATAAAGGCCACCTCAGCCTTTCCCACTGACACAGATGCTCTTTATTGTGAAATACTGAACTCTTGCCCAACACTGCAGATCCAGACAAGATGATCCTGCAAGATCCAGGGGAAAAAAAGGCTGTAAATTAGTTTGGCTAAACAATTTCCCATCACAAAATCCCAATCCTTTCATTCAGCACCGGTGGAAAAAAAAAAAAAAAGAAGATAGAATTCCCTGCAGAGTAAAAACTAACATGGTGAGCTGCTGCAGCAGGGAGAACAAATCCCTTCAGGGTGAAAAGAGAATGGTCAACAGATCAAAATTAGTAGTTACCAAAGGTGAGGAGACTCAGAACGATGACCTGCAATTCAGAAGAGAGGTGTATCTTACCATCCTGTCATCACTACTGCCACAGGGGGCTCAGAGGCAGAGAACAGAGAATCATTTCTACATACAGCAGTAAAGAGCTCTGTGCTCAGAAAGGAATTCATCCATACCGTGGCCTTACCCCAAATGTTCCACTTGGGCCAACTGATTGCTCAGGTACAGGCGATTTGCTTCCTAGCCAGCCCAGGGAAACTGCTTGGAAACATTTTGACGTGTTCCAAGTTACTTTTCAAATAAGACACTGAAGATACTAGGTCAGCTTGAAACCTGTGTGAATTTTAACAGCAGCACTAATATCATCAGCGGAGCTGCACTGATGTGCACCCACAGAGTCTCCACCGTTTGCTAGTGCCTCTGCTCCTCCTGACCCCTTTCTGGTTCAATGTAAAGCTATACTGTATTTCCACAGGAACAGCTTTAGTTGGAAAATATCATTCCTTCTGTATAGGCCCTTTTTAACCTTTTTAATCCCAAATACTCTTCTGGGCCTGACTGTTTCTTACATAGTTCATCTCACCCCGGTTGTATACCTATCCTGCATGAATACTAATATTCATCACAGAGTTTAAAGGTGCATTATGGCTTAATAAAACATGTCTCAGTCACACAGCAGAAGAAACTGTTCCTTCTAAAGTGACTAACAAACTCATCAAACCATTTCCCATAGGAAACCCATTCCAAATGCAAGTTGGCAAGCTGTAGGCTAAGACAAAAGTAGATCAATTTGTTGGATAAGTTGCAGACTGTGGACAGTGGGATGGTGTAATTCTGTTTTTCTTCTTGTGACAGGCAAATTTAAGACCCAGGTTACCTTAAATCATATAAAATTATTTGTTAAGGAAATAGTTTTACTTTAAGGAAATAAAGGTTTACTGAGTCCTGAAGGGCATAGAAAAGGGGAAGAATTCAGAGCTGTAAGGTGTTAATATATTTATAAGCGCACTCTCTAAAAGGCACTCAGTAAGGATGTGTAAGGTACCTCACAAATAATTCAACGTGTGTACAGAGCCTGAAGCTGCCCAACACATCCACGTCCCCTGAGGAGCACTGAAGACAGTAAGGATGGAGGGGTGGGGGTAGCAATGGTCTCATGGGGAATATGATGGAGCCGTGATAGCTGAGAAGCAGAGATTTTGCCAGCACTGGGCTTCAGCCCATGTCCTTTGGTAGTTTGGAAACTGGTAATCAGAATTAATAGTTACTGAAGCACCACTGCTTTCTGTGAGCAGAGAAACTGCTGTATGATCAGACCACCCTGTGGTCCTTCTTGTGGCACAGTATAAAGGTCCTGGCTCTGCTCAGTTGGTGCAGACACCAGTACTTCTCATAAATGATTTACTGTTCGTTGGTGAAGCAAAGGACAATATTGTATTTGATGCAGATACTTTTACAAGGAATAAAAGGAATAAATGCACCTTGTTCACTCACAAAGAAGAACCAACGAGTGGGGCTGGCACCTGAAATAAACAGTTAACTGCACAATAACATGAACAAAAATGCAATAAACCCATGGAAGGTGTTTTGTAAAAAGATTCCTTTTAATTGGTTCATGCAACTAATGCTTGGTTTGATGAACCTGCCATTAACTCCTCGGTGTAACTCTGTGGCTGGTTGTAACTCCTTGACCGCGACACCAAATTCACCATGTGAGTGTAATAAGTCTCAGATCTGGCTCCCAAGTCATGTGCAAGAAATAAAGCCAAACTTCACAACATCTTGTTTCCAGCCTTACTGGACCTCACATAGTCAAATTGTAAGTTAGAGTTACTGCTAGAGGCATCACGGAAAGTCTGCATAAGTACCTGCAAATCAGGCACTTATCTCCACAAATTTCCCTTGTGGATTCCTTCCCTCTACCAGTGAAATTGCCTATGTCTGCATTTCTCTGAAATACTTGCATGCACATCCCCTACTACACACTCTTCCTCTACAGATATACCTGCAGGCCTGGGGACTTTCAGCCCCAAGTGACCGAATAGAGGCTTTTTACTGAAGAGATGTTCCTTACAGCCTTGGCTGTCAGTGCTCCTGCTCGCTGCCCTGCTGCCATCCTTGCTCACACAGCCACCAGCCTCCGCCCAGTGTGGCTTTTTAGCAACTGAGTCATTAACAATGGCAGGGTTGGAAATGGTCACTGTAATTAAGGTCTTTATTTTCCAACACGTTTCACTGTCAGGCATGCTCCTGAACTTTTGAACTTCCCTGTCATTGAGCTGGGACTCCTGGGGATGCTTTTCTGCTACACTTTTATCCTGCTGTTATTTCCACTTATCCCCATCACCTTGGTGCTAATGGATACCCAAAACCCACAGCTAGCAGCTTTAGGTGGTGAGCTGGAAGCTCTGACCCTGATGTCACACACAGATTCCTGACTGTGGTTGTGCCTATGACTTCATATTACTGGGGCTACCCTCAGCTGTAACTACCTACATGATACACGTTCGATCTGACACACTGTGCTTCATCCTCAGTTTAAATGCCCCCATCACACAGATGGTAGATCTATCCCTGCATACACCTGATCTTTCTAAACATGATTTTTCATTGCAGGTGACAAGGACGTTGGACTTTCACTCCAGTTGCCCAGAGAGGTTGTGGAGTCTCCACTCTTGGAGATGTCCAAAAGTCATCTGGACATGGTTCTGGGTAGCCAGCTCTAGGTGGCCCTGCTTTAGCTGTGGGGGTGGACCAAACAACCTCTAGAGATCCCTTCCAGACTCAACCAATCTGTGATTTTGCTATTTTCTGATGGGTTCACCAAAGATTTGTCAGCCCAGCCCAGTGTACAGATATGCTAGTTGAGACTCACATCAGTAAACCTGAATAGCCCGGTGCAACATGTAATTAAGCTGCAGAACTCAACACCACAGAGTGCCATAACAACTGCTGAAAGTTGTCATGGGTTCAAAAAGCAATCAGATGGATTAATAAAAGAAAAAATGTCACCTCTGTTTTTAAAAACTCGATAAGCTACAGACACTGAGAGAATACTCTGAGGAATTCTGAAGAACAGTTTTGTTCTGTTCTTGCATCCACCCTAAGGTATCCACTATTAGTCTTGGTGGGAATTGTCTGGCCAGCTGGAGTGTTCAGCAGGATTGGTATCTGCATACATCATTAATCTTAAAATTTAACTCCTCAGGAAAGGCTAGAATTAAGAGATTACCTCCCAAATTAGGACTTCAGCTCCAGTAGAGCAAGCTGACACCTGCAGGTTCTGTTGAGATTATCCAGCACTCCACTCCTTGCACTCCTTGCCTAGGGCTCTTTTTTAGACACTTCTGCTCTCTGGCCTAGTCTCATGCTCAAGAGGACCACTCAGGCAGGATGCTCTCAGTTCCTCTCATCTGTGTTCTGGATCTTCTTCCATCCACGCCCCCAACCCCCCAACCCTACCCCCCCGCCTCCTTTTTAAGGTCAGTTGCTGAGATGCATGAAAAAAACCCTTGAAGACCTAACTGGAGAATTATCTCTGCTGGTTCAAGCAATATCAAACAGTGTTTTCCCTTCCTCCCAAATTCAAAATAAGATAAGAAAACCCAGAATTTGCATGATGTTTTAGAACAGTAAGAAATGCATCCAGCCAGTGGTCCAGAGGACACGTCACCTGAATGGACAGTCAGACTGAGCCCCCATCCAGGTCTGCACAGCACCTTGGGGCTCATCTGTTTTGTTTCACATGGAGTAACCTGCAGTTGACCTTCAATCTAGCACTGAGGTGGAATTCAAGACTCTGTGTCCCAGAAATGACTCAGCTGCCTCTGACCCATGCCAGGAGAGGTGGTGGCCTTCCCTGCTGTGGGAGCAGATGAGCATGGGGAGTGTCACATGTCACTTATTCCTGTAGTTTTCCCTATTCCTGGGATCACTCCCTTGGCACATAGCAGTGCAAGTTCTGTGCTCACCTCCCTGTTCTTAGTCTGCTGCATACTCTTCTGTTGTCCTATCTCGCTGTTTATTTCACAGCTATGACTGTGCCTGGAGACAAACCAGGCTCAAGTGCTCTCCATGGGATCATCTGAGTTAAAAGCAATGCCCAACTGTGATGGTAGAGGTTGGGGGGTGCCACTGGATTTTCTGTTTGACAGGGACTGTCAATATGGTTCACAGAGTGAGGATGTGCTTGTAGTGTCTGTGGTCTGAACCAGCACTGGGAGGGAGGGGAGCAATGATGGGAAGTCATGAAGGTGGGGTGGTGCAAGGGACTGGGGTGTGCTGTATGGGGATTAAGATCTGTCACTGTGCTCCAACCACTCTTGCCCTAGGAAGACTTCCCTACCTCCACTCCTGTAAAGCACACATTGCTACCCAAACTAATTTTCATAAGGCTTACAGATCCCTCATCTGCTGGAATAAACTGCCTCTAAGATTGCAGTGAGATTAATCTGTGGCTCTCAGCTGATTTTGTACTGGGCTTCTGGAGAGAATCTGCCTGACTGCTACCTTCTCTCTGAATGCTGGTTTTCTGCATCATTAGCCACTAGCAGAGTACGTGGTTAGTTTAGTCTTCAAAGATTTATGAGTGTGGACTCAAGCCAAGAAAAAAATGCTTTCCAAAGTGTTCTTTGAGATATTTTGTCTCAACCTCTTGCTGGAAGGATTACATTTAATTTCTAGCAATGTTCCCGCCTCTTGTGTAGGTGTGAATTCCTGGTGTGACAGGTTAGATCAAAGACTTCAGGGATTTTGTACATCTTCCCCAACTCTGTGCCCAGAGCTTATTGGAACTGTATGGCCTAAAGCTGATCACAGAATCACAGATTCACAGACTGGTTGAGGTTGGCAGGGACTTCTGGAGGTCATTTTGTCCCACCCCTCTGCTCCAGCAAGGCTTCCTAGGGCTAGTTTCCCAGGTCCATCTCCAGATGACTTCCAGATATCTCCAAGGATGAAGACTCCACAACCTCTCTGGGCAACCTGTCCCACTGCCCAGTAGCCCTCACAGTGAAACAGTGTTTCCTGATGTCCAGACAGAGACTCCCTTTTTCAGTTTTTGCCCATTGCGTCTTGTTCTGGCACTGGGCACCACTGAGAAGAGCCTGGCTGTGCCTTCTTTGCACCCTCTCTTCAGTCATTTATAGACACTGATCAGATTCCACCCCCCTCCCCCCTTCCCCCTGAGCCTTCTTTCCTCCAGTCTGAACAGTTCAGCGCTCTCAGTCTTTCTTCACATGAGATGCTCCCGTCCCTTCATCATCTTCAGCGCCCTTTATTGGACTCTCTCTGGAATGTCCATGTCTCTTTTGGGTTTGTCAGTGAGTAGAGGGGGTGAGCTGATGTGAAGAAGGGACAGTGTTCACTATGGGATATGATAGTGACCTCTCTCATTCCTCCCTCCCACCACAGACCCCAGCCATGGGTTTTGTACCGCAGCCAGCACTGGCTGGGGACCTGGCCACAGCCTTTCGGGGCCCCAGTATTCACCCACAGTGGGTTTCTGCCCTCTCGCTGCATGCAACACATCCTGCAAGCACTACATCTCACTGTGTGTGATGCATCTCATGAGCAATGCAGCTTGCTGCAGGCAATGCATCCTGCAAGCCTGCAGGGCTCCCTAGATGAACCAGGAGCATTCTCAGCCCTTCCGCCGTTGGTGGAGGCTGACCTGCAGCCTTGCAAATCAAGCAGCTCTTCTCTGCCTCTCCTGCACACCAGTAATCTCACCCTGCTTCCTGGCCAGAAATGTGTGTTATGGAGAGGGGAGGTGACTCCTGCAGCTCTGTCCCTCGTACACCTCACGGTGGCTGCCATGCAGCAGCCTCTTCTCCAGCCCATCGTCCCTGCTTGTGCCAGAACTCTGGCAGGATTGAACAGCTGTATTGCATGCAGCCAGGCTGACACGGAGTGTCAGCAAAACCATGTTTGGACCTGGCATCTTCACATGATTTCAACAGACAGACATCTAGCTTCGGTGTGACAAGTCCTGCTCTTCCCTTTCATCAGGATGTGCATGGGTCAGGGCTTTTTCTCACTGCTCAGGTTTTTCAAAGGCTCTACATCAAAGCCAGCCCTTGGTTTCCTCTGTTTCTTTAATATATCTCACAATGGTCTTGTTAAATCACAGAACCCTTTTCAGCTTTTTTCCTTTCTTTCTCTCTCTCTTTCTTTTTTCTTTTTTCTTTTTTTTTTAATAATCTTTTCATCGAGGGGGAAATAGATAAGGGAAGGTGGTTGTTGGGGGAAGGAAGACTTTAGTGTCTTGCTTATCAAAGCAGTGGAAAAGAAGCACCAAGGAAAATGTAAGCAGATGGATGAAATGTTCTTTTTTTTCTTTCTTTTTTCTTTTTTTTCTTTTTTCTTTTTTTTTTTTTTTTATTTAATGTAGCTTTGGAGATGTGCCTTTGATTTTCCCACCTTTCTGATACTCTGATACTTGTCCCCACCTTCAATCTTCAGTCTTCAAATCTGCAGCTGGAGAACTGGCAAGAACTACCTCAGTCACCCATGGAATATCCCTTTTATTTTTCTTGTCTCAAACTCCCAGCTTACAGGGAAGCTGCTAAAACCAAAAAAGTCGCCATATTTATGCTAGGTTTCCTTGAGCCCACAGGAACCTGATGTATCTCTAAGAAGGCCAACCTATCCTAGGGCTCACACTTCTGGTGTTGGTAATTTGGCCCAAACTCAGCATGTTGGGTTGTGTTAAGTCATCTAGGTGCCTGTCAATAAAACCAGTCAGCTCCCATCACACCCCCACCCCACCCCACCCCCTTCCAGCAACCCAGCCCAGCACATATTCTCCAGGGTACCACCCACTTCCAGGCAGCTCTCTTCTGAATTTATCTTTTTTTCATTTGGCTTACCTCCTCTGAAGTTTCCTTCCTCCTGAAGTGAAACTGGAAATTTTCTCCAGACTGCTACAACCACTGGACCTTATACCACCTTAAATTTCCAGCCTCAACTTAGATGGCCTGTGAATTTATCCCTATCTTTCCTTGCACCACCACTACCCAATTGCTTAAAACATCTCCTTCTCGGGTCGACTGAGTCCCTCAAAATATTTACAGATAATCCTATCTCCTCCAGACCATCGCTTTGTTTCTGGATGAAGCATGTCTTCTAGTCTGCTCTCCCAACAGTCAGTCCTTCTCCTGTGATAGCCCTCCTGAGGGGTAGATCTTGGGTGGGATGTGCAGTAGGTATGCTGAGGCACTGGTCAGGTGTCCTCACCACACACCAATGTAGATCAAAAACCCAGATGGACACGTACCAAAGCAAACTCTTCCACTTGTTCCCCAAATGGCAGCACAGACAGGGCTGCATTAGCAAGAGCACAGAGGGAGGGATGGGGAACATGGGTTATTCCCATCTGCTCAGCAGTCCTGGGGCTGCATCTGAAGAGCTGTGGACAGTGTGGGCGCACTCCAGTATAAGGCGATGTCAAGAAAGCCTGCGGAGTTCGGTGGAGGGTCCCTAAAATACCCAAGGGTATTGAGTTCATGGTGTATGAGGGAACTGGGTCTGTTTGACCTGGCTGGGGGAAACTATTGAAAAGGTGTGATAAAAAATCTCTGGCTCTGGAGATTTTTAAAACTTGACTGGACAAGGCCATGGGCAATCTGATTTGACTTTGAAGTTAACCCTGGGGAGGGATAAGGAAGATAAGTTAGAGGCCCCCAGAGGGCTGTTCCACCTTTCTGTGTCTCGATGAAAGTAAAAGCCAAGGTACAGGGCAGACTGCCCATGCAGATGCCATCTTCTTTACAGCTGTTTCAACTACATTCATCACCCAGAGCATACCTGACTGGAGTTGTAATGCAGTTCTGCTTGAGAGGTTTCTAGTTCATCACATGTAAACTTCCCTGGGTTGGTAGGAAATGCTTCCTATTACACATTGTGAGGAATACACAAGATTTTTGTGGTCATTTCTCACACAAATTCAGCCAAATGAAGACGCCAGGTGATCACCCTCTAAGAGCGTGATTCCCATATTTCCTACAAGATGTGCTGTTTGTATTCCTCTCCAGAAAGCACCCACATGTTCCTGCCAAGGATGACAACGCTGTGCCAGCAGGAACTGCCATATCAAGCAGGGACCATCCCTAGTTCTGCCTACACACCTTATCTCTGCCAGGGACTCTGCCTGACCCTGTTTTCCTACCTGATGGAGGAGGCCATTCTTCCTCTGATTCCTATAGTTAAGCCTTTATAGAAATGTAGTCCTAAAGAAGGAGCAGATGGATTAAAGAGCAAAAGTTGGAAGGTGAGATGACAAGAATCTATTGTCTTTCCATGGCACCTCAGCATTAGAGAACTATCTATTGGGCCAGTTTTTGGGTCTGCATGCATAAAGACAGCTGCTGGGAGTTTAGGGTTGTGGAGTTATCAAAGTGGGTGGGGTAAAGGGGATCCTCAACAGTCTGCGTAAAGGGTCTGGAATAATATACATTATTTGGATATAATCAGGAATATATCCAAAGCAGTGAGACATTGCTGGATGTTGCGGGATGATAGCAGAACGGTGTCCAGAAGCTTGCAGAGGGTGGAGAGGGTGTTACTGCCTTTTCTGATTGTCCTGCCATCATAAACTGCCTCCAGCGTACCAGTGTTCTCATCTGCAGGTACACAGCCTCTGGATCTCCAAGTCCAGCCCCAGAGACTGGCCAGGATCCAGACTGGCTCTGTTTGCTCAAACATGCCCTTGAGCAATTGCTTAAAACTTGTCTTGGAGTGGGATCAAGCACTGTGACAGTACATCCTAACCTTACATCTTATCACAGGCTAAACCAGTCCAGTCAGGAAAGATATTTTAACATTAACAATCTGCTTCCCTTGCTCATTCAACCTTTACCATAAAAGCTGACAACTTCTCTTGATGACTTTTTGGTATCAGAGAAAATCAAATGTTCTCAGATGTACACAAAGTATTTCAAAAGTACTAAGCCGCTAGAGAAGGGTTCAGCAGGGATTCCCCAGCCCACCCAGGCCTTCCCAAGTGAGAAGCAAAGCACTGCTTCCCCAGTTCTGCCTTTGGCTGTTTCGTTCCCACATTTGTTGTCATTTCAAAGTTCTCTTACCCTAAGGGGGCAGCTTACAGTGTCCATGCAATTGTCAGCCAAGGGTTTCCTTAGTCTCAGGCTGAGCCCTGCAAGTGCTGAGTGCTGAGGTCCCCCTCCAGGTTGCCATACACAGCATGGAACAAGGACAGGCACGTTCTGATCCAGCGCCTGAGAGAAGGCAAGTTGTATAGGGTGGGATTCACAGGAGCCACATGATGCCAGCCCGCACAGCCAGCCAGTAGTAAGCACAAACATGTCTGAAATTCTTGTTTGCCTGGATTTATGGCAACACTCCAAAGCTAGAGCTCAAAGATTCCAGGCTCTTCTGGGGTTGGCTCTGTGGCTCATTAAAGTGTAGCTGGAGGTGGGAACAGCATCAGTGTCTTGTACAAAAGCCTAATAGGCAGAACCCGCTCCTGTGAAAAGCCACCAAAAAGGCTGCTTGTGATCCCCAAATCCAGAGCTTCCCTTCCTTAGAACAGTGCCCCAGCTGCTAGGAGGGTGTTCGGATAGGTGGAGGGTATATAGCCAACCACTCTGCTGTGAAGGTGGCCACAGCATTCCCAGGAATGTACATGACATAAGAACAAAAGAAGAAGAGGCAAGATGTGACCAGACTCTGTAACCTTACTTTAGGGATTTCAGCTAGGAACTGGGGGAAACTGAGGTTTCTTTGCTTCCCATTGGATGTCAGGTGTCAAGTAAACACTGAGCAGAGTTAGGGACACAGGGACCAGAACTCAAAACTACTCCTGGGTCTGTCCAACAAAACTCTATGTAACTGCTTTGCTGGCAGGCTGGGGAATTTGCAGTCCCCCTGTGCAGGATGAGCCATGACTGATATGGGACCACATTCCTGGGATGGGTGAAGTATGGGTAAAAGCCAGCATGGCTTGGAACCTTTCAGCAGAAAAAAGAGAAAATAGCATGGCCTGGCAGCACGATGGGAGGGTGGAGGGGGCAGCCTTTGAGTGAAGCTCATGTATAATTCCCTTCTCCAAACCTGGAGAACAGTGTTCAGCTGGTCTCTCCCCTGCTGACTAAGCAGACACAGCCGCAGAGCAGAGGAGGCTCTCCTGCCCTGAGACATCTTCCTGATGAGACCACTATCAAAACCATGTAGGGCTCAAATATCACTTCCTATCAAATAAATTTCCTTGATTATTTCCCAGTGTGCTGGTTTAGGCCCTGTCGGGACCAGAGACCACGTTGCCGTTGTCCCTCCCCCACCCTCAGCCCGTCAGGGTTGGAAGTTAAGCACAAACCCTGGGGTTGAGATAAGGAAAGATTTAATACAACAGTGTAATAAACAATCTGAACAACAGCAATAACAATAATAACAACAATAAACAGTAATCACAGTAAACAAGACAAAAGATATACAGAGAAATACTGCAGTGAACACAGCCAGCCCGCCACGGGTGCTTCCCGCGACCAAAGCCCCACGGGAAAGCTTCCCGTGCTGCCGCGGACCTGACATCAGCATGGTATGAATAATCCGGCTGGAGATCCCTTCCCCCTGCTGGGGAAACTTCACCCTATCCTAACTGAACCAGGACACTCAGCTAAGTGAAAAACTTTGTAGTAGCCCAGACATCGCAGGAGGAGACAGGAGGAATGAGTGAGGACAGCACAGAGCAGCCCCATCTCCTGAATGCTTAGTTAAAATTGTTCCTCCCCCAGCATCTTGCTAGCTGAGTCTTCTGCTGCAGCATGGGTCAGAGCATGTGTGCCCTGGGGCAGCCCTAGCAAGCACTTGCAAATCCCCAAACATCCTCTGCACTGCACCCACGGTCCCCTTCAGATCCAGTTTCTCCTGCCGCCACAGGCAGTGTGGACAGCACATGCAGAGTGGGCAGCACAGCCATGTTTTATGCTGTTGTCATGGTCACAGTGCCTCAGTTTCCCAATTTCTTGCACGCTGAGAAACAAATGGGGTAACTTCCTTCTGTTCCAGAAGATAAAAAGAAGTGGTTGCTTGGTAGACAGGACTCAAAGTCTCCAAACAAGGCATAATCAAAAATGGTGTTTGGCACTGGTACTGTGCTCCAAAACAGGGAGCCTTTCTGTCACCTGCTACAGATTCTGTGCAGTTTGCATTCTTTCTATGGAGGCCTCTCATCTAACAATGATTCAAATGAAGAGCAAACGGTAAATCACATGAAATATTTCCGGGTATGTTGGAGAAAAGAAGACATTTCTAACAGCACAAATTCTTTCTCCTTCCAAAATATCGTTGCCTTCCAGTGTGAGTGTGTAAATCTCTGCCACTCACTCACTCTGTGATTGGCTTTTGAAACAGATCTCTGGAAATCTTCAGTGGGGACACATCATTAGGCAAACCAAAATTACCCGTAAGTAGGAGTGCTGGATAGATCAGAAGAACCCATGGTGCTGTCATTAATAGCTATTGTGAAAGGCTGGAGAATGGCTGGAAACAAATTTATTCACTGTTATCACTTGCCATATCTCCTGAAAATTTGCCTGACTAGGCATCTTGCCTGCTAATAAACCTCATTCTTTACCCTTATGATGCTCTGTGATGCTTCTCTCTAATGGGTGCGGGTACCCAGGGACAGAACTGTGTACAAAAATGCCAGTCCCATAACCTGGCAGGAATTAGGGAACTGGGACAGTGTGGGCAGTGGATCAATGAGTGGTGGAACAGACACATGGGAGCAGAGTGAAAGAATGCGTAAGGGTAAGTCCATAAGAAGAAATCCCTGGGAAGGAAAGCAAATCAGGAAACTGAGCTAGAAAACTTAATGCCTGGCCCAGAGAATGAGGAAAAAAAGGAATAATTGGATATGAAAGAAGGAAGGCTCAGACTAAGGAAACCTAGCCACATGCAGGGGATCACAAATACAGAGAAATCATGTTAGCTAGGGTCAATATTTCACATACTCTTCTAATCACATCTTCCTAGCTCTTTCAGCAGGAGCCTGGGCCAGAGCACTGAGAATTCAGTATTTCTGATAATAGAGGACCCCAGGCTCTTACCCAGGTTTGGCTTTTCAGCTCATTAGCTGTGCAGGGAGACAGGGAAGTGAAGGACAGGCAGGAGTCAGGGAGATGAGACCCCCTCTCTTGGAGATTATATGATGTGCACATCCATGTGGGGAGGAATTACCTTGGCCCAATAAGTGCAAGGTGTTTTCACTCTTAATGCGTTTCCTCAAGGTCTCCAGCAAAAGTGTCAAGGTGAATATCAAGCAGACCTGAGGAGCCCCAGGAACTGGGCTAAGGAGGCAGTTGCCATGGTAACTGAGTGGCTTATAGGTAGACAATATTGAATGATATGTCACATTCATAAACTCACTGCACTGAGGCAGTGTCTCAGAGGAGCCGTTAAAACAAACCCAAGACAGAGCAGGGAGAGAGCTGGGGCTGGGGCTGACCTCCTGCTGCCATGCTGCATGCACTGACACGCGTGTTGCACGGGGGCACTCTGGGAAGCGTGCACACATCTCCTGCGTGTCAGCATGGTTGTGCTCGCAGGTGTGTTTGCAGCCAGAAGGGATGCACAGGGCTGTGCTGTGGCTGTTCCTGGGGTTTGATTCCCTCTGGATGCACATCGCAGGTGGTGTGCTAGAAAGCACATGGCCTGATGGTTTGTACTTTGGCAGGGGAGTACAATTCTCACATGTAAACACAAGTGATGTCCTGAGCTGCAACCAGAGCTCTGCCATCAGATCACACTGTGCCTGGGGCAGGTCACAGCAGCAGCTGGCCTTTCCCATTCGATGCATTTAAAACAGCACAAAAACTATGATGAAGTCGCCAAAGCATAATGATCTGATTTTAAGGAGCAGTGATTTTCTTCATACTGGGACAGAGACAGACCCCTTATGCTCATTTTGTGAATGGCACCCAAATCTCAGGCATCAGAGTGATGGAGGACATGGACTTCGAAAAATTCCCACAGATTTTGTCCTTCCACCATGGGAGGGTCTGTATATGACGCAAGGTCCCACTGAAGGACTCTGAATATGGCAAGGGCATAGTCCATTTGACCTGGCCCCAGATATCATGGACAGGTCCACATTTGAGCCAGAGCCACGCCATGGCTGGAGCAGAGCAGCACACACAAATGCACCAGGTTTGGGTTACACATGGTTACACATGGGGAGCTTGTATAGGAATGGCAAGGTCCCCTTGTGCTTTTGGATCTCAGGGTTGGCCTTAATTTCCTCAAGAAAATGCCTCCAGTCCCATAGGACCTCACCTACTTACAGGATTCAAGAAACCGCCCAGCCTCAATTATCTCCCTCCCATACATGCAGTGGAAACAAATCTGAGCAAAACACATTCTTTAAAAAAAACCCTCTTTATTCATGACAAATTGAAAAGATTGCAATTTCTCCCTAACTGTCTGTGTATCCAAGGCAAAAATCATGGAATTGTTTTTCCTCAGCACTGTTTTCAGACCAGATTTGTTAAGTCAGCTAGCAGAGGATTTCACTCTTGTTCATGAGCTTAGTAGAGCACCAGTTTACAGTGGTGATGGATCAAATCCCTCACCTGTCTGAATGGATTTGATCCCCAAAACTTTAACACGGTGGACTACTCAAGATTTTGTGGTGAGGGATTTCCCAAATTGAAGCTGTTCCCCTTAGGACATGATGATAATGAGAGAACACTTTATCTTACTGATTGAGGCTTTATACCTATAGAGCATTGTAACTGTAAACGGAAAGAGCAAGAGAAATGTTCTCTCTCCTCCTTGGTAGCAGACAGCCTAGTAGCTGCCATCTGTGGTGGGATATATGTTCAGAGGCTCAGGCAGAAGATGGATATGAACCCAAGCTTCCCACAGGCTGCACCACTGCTGCCTGAGCAGGCTTTGGGTTCTCTTTCCTGGTTTTGTGGACAGTGTCTAAGTCTGATGGGAAAGAACCAACTAAGGGAGTAGGGAATGATGCTGCAGACTGCAATGGTGCTTATTTCTGGGCAGAGGTGCAACAGAGCTTCTGCAGAGAAGAGAAAATTGACTCATTACACCTGAAAGTTGGCATTCTCCGTTGTTATTCCACATGGTATGGGGAAAGGTAGGGAAGTTCAAAAGCCAACAGATGGATCCAAACCACAACATTAGATTTTAAATTCATGTCCTGACGTAGCTCAAGATTAACCTTTAGGATAAGCCTTACTAAAGAGAGCTGAACAGTGGCATTTCTCTCTGTTAGCAGACAGTGATACCTTAATGTCCTTAGGATGTTTACATTCCTTCTTCTTTCCAGGACGGATAAGGTCTTGAGTTCCCTGAAGCCCACACCCTAGTGTTGTTCACAGCACTCGCTGGACACAGCCAGTGGAGCAGTGTCACCCTGCATTTCAGCAGCAGCTCAGCCCTGAACAAGTGAGTGGCCACACCCCACAGACCTACATAGAGGTTGTACGGCATATATTCAAATCCCGGCTTCCCTAGGCCTAAACTGGGAAGCTGGTGCTGCTGGGCACAGGTCTGGACTATGTAGAACATGTCTTGCTGTCTCCCTACAGCACAGAACTGAGCCAAGATCATCCCAGAGATATGCATCTAGACTCTGCTCTTTGGACATAAATATCAAATGTAAAATGCCTAAGCAGTTAGAGCAGAACCTCAAGGCACAGTTTCTCCATCAGGTGCCACACAAGAGGCTTCCTACCTGCTTGTTTCACACACCTGTGAGTTTTATGCTTCTTTTCCAGTTTCAAAACAGACACAGTGAGTGAGGGCGGTGGTGGGAGGTACTTCTGTTCTCCTTTCCCCAAATAATTGTGGTTAGACCTACAGATTGCAGCTGGCATGTAGGATGTAGCCCTTTGTTTCTTGGGCAGGTGCTCTGATTGCAGGATATGACACAGTCATAAGTCTTTTATAAGACAGAGGTCTAAGTGTCTCAACATAGGAATAAGTTTCATGCTCCAAATCCCAGTTTCACAAGTTACCTGAGTGCTGCTCTTGGATAGACACATGAACTCATGTGGAAGAAGCTCCACACAACTATGTCACTGTCATCTCCAATGTAAGGACGCGGATGTTCGTGTGCTCAGCATCGTTGTCAGAAATCCTAGTCTCTGGTCCTATTTTTTCAATATTCACTCTAGTGTATGCAGATCCCCCAAATTCAGCATTGGAAATTCCATCCCTGGATTTGGGCTGTTACTCCTCATGTTTGGTAGTGCTTCACACAACAGAGCTAGAGTCCATCATGAATTTAGCAAGATCATTGTCATGATGAGGCAGGAGTATGGACTAAGAAGGAAGCTGAACATTAATAATAGAGGAGAAAATTCATCTGTGTTGGTGGATGTTCTAGTATGAGAAAATCGAAATAATTTTAGACTGGACTTGGGAAAATTTGTGAATTGGGTTAAACCCAATGAACCCAAGAGCACCTTTATGTTTCTCTGTGCCCACAAAACACCATTGCAGAAGCATGCAAAGGAACTTCTTTTCCCACTCTGATCCCAAATAATTGTTTCAAAAGACATAGCCCCTTTTAATAGGTGTCTGTATGGGCTATTTGTGACAAGGTTTTGGTAGCACAGGGAGATGCAGACATGGCCACTGTGGGAAGGTCAGGGGCTGCCCTGTGCTGGACACAGCAACGGACCCACCATAGGCCAAAGCTGAACCAGTAAGTTAAGTGTGTGGTGCCTCTGTGAAAACATATTTAAGAAAGGGCAGAAAATGTTGGATGGAGAGAGCCAGAGAACAAGAAGTGTGAGAAACAACAGAAGGAACATTAGGATCAGAGGAGGAGGTGCTGCACGGCAGAACAGGTGTTACATGCAGCCTTGTGGAGGACCTGTACTGGAGCAGGTGGATATTACTGTCAGGAAATACAGGCTGTGGAGGACCTGTGCTGGAGCAGGTGGATATTACTGTCAGGAAATACAGGCTGTGGAGGACCTGTGCTGGAGCAGGTGGATATTACTGTCAGGAAATACAGGCTGTGGAGGACCTGTGCTGGAGCAGAGGAAAAGAATTAGAAGAAAGAAGCTGCTACATACTGACTGCAACCCTGTCCTGCACTGCCCGTTTCACTAATGAAGTGATTGGGTTTAAGTTTCAGTGAAAACAACAGGGAGAGGACAGGTGCTTGGAGTGAAGTCAGCCTGGGAAATGGGGGAGGAAAGGTGTTTTCCCTACTGTTGTGGTTTGAGCTCAGAGGGCAACTGAGCACCATGCAGCTGCTCATTCCCCCTTTACCCCCCAGTGATGAGAAAGAAAAAATAAAGCAAAGGTGCTGCTCACTCCCTTCTTCCTCCCAGTGCTGGGAGGAAGAAAATAAAGAAAAAGGCCCAGGAAACTGATATAAGGACAAGGAGGGATGGCCTCTTCCATTATGGCACAGGTAAAAGACAGATTTGTTAGGGGAAGAAAAAAGAACATAAAATTTAATACAGACACTAATAACAACAACAGATAACAGACAGGGTAGGACCATGAGAAGCATTACCACATCTTGAAAACACCTTTCCCCATCCCTCCTTTCCTCAATATGCTCCTGATATCCCTACCATCTCTCCCCCAGTGGTGCGGGGGGCAGGGAATAGGGGATGCCATCAGTCCTGCTGCTTCTTCCACCTCGGGGCAGAGCAAGGTCCTGGCATTCTCCCCCTGCCCCATCACGGTCCCCTCTCACAGCAGACAGTCCTCCACAAACATGAGTCCCTCCTACGGCGTGTGGGTCAGCCCTGTGTGCTGCAGCTCTCCCAGCACCAAACCACAACAACAGGGCTTTCTTCCCACAGGGTCCTGGTCTTCTTCGGGTGCAGTCACCTGTCCCAGCATGGGGCCCCCCACAAGCTGCAAATTGGCCTCTGCTCCCCCGTAGTCCTCCATGTGTGGCAGGGGGTGGCCCTGCCGTGTCACCACAGGATACAGGGGGGTCTCTACTCCAGCACAGCTCCCCCCCTTCCTCCTCCTTCCTTCCGCTGACCACAGTGTTTGCATAAATGTTCTCCTCACAACTCCCTCAACCCCTGACAGGTTCCCCTTCTTAAATACGTTATCGCAGAGGCACAGCTGATTGGCCCGGCCTTGGTGCAAAGGCAGGTCCCACTTGGAGCCAGGGGAGCTTCCAGAAGTTTCTCACAGGGGACCACCACTGTAGCCCCCTCCTCTGCTACTAAAAACCCCCACCACTCACTCAAACCAGGACACCTATGTGGTGTAATATTTGTCTTTTTGCTTCCCAATACCTGAATCAGTAATTAAATATATCTATGTTATTTGGCACTGAATTGATTTCCCCAAGTCAAGTCTGTTTTGCCTGCAATGATATTTGGTAAATGTTCTCCTGTCTTTAGCTCAACCCACAAGTGTTCTCATTCCTGGTCTTCCAAATCCGTTTCCTGTCCTGCTGAGGGGAGGAGTCAGTAAGCAGCTGGAGTTTAGCTGATGGACCAACCCACCAGTGTCCACTCTTTGTTACCAGATGTGTAAGTCTGCCTACATCAAAAAATGTTTTACCAGACTTCCTTTGCCAAGTGTTTCCCTTCTGCTAGTGTCTGCTCATCATTACATCATTACCACACTGACCTCTGTTTCACCCAGCGCAGGCCTCAGCTGTGATGCCAGACTTGGCTTCAGATCTCTGGTCCTAGAGCTGAGCCATGCATACGTCCAGCAGAAACTCTTATACATTCTTCACTGGAGAATTAGACTTTGAAATGTCAGCTAGGTTTAAATCTAATGTTATTTAGATTTAGTAATATCACATGCTGTAAATTTTCCTACACCTAGGCTATTCATTCAAAGTCAGTCCTCTGAGAGGTCTCTGCTAGGTACAGACAATTCTCTATACCAGCAAAAAAGTAATCTCATATACAATGCAGTGTTCATTAACCTGCTTTTCCCAAATACGCAGCAGAGCATACACACATACACACTTATTTTTTCCATCACTATTTCTCAGTGAAGCACTACCCATCTCATATGCAATCTGTGTCATTACTAGAATTTTGGTTTCTAATGTACTTGGAAAACTTCTTAATGCTATTGATTGCAGCTATGGATTTTTCTCTGCTGATCTTAACTCCCTTTATATTTTTTCTGTTCTCTTAAATGTCTGCTTTTCAGAGATTTTTAGGTATTCCCCCACTCCTACTGTTATTTACAGCTTTTCCTTTTTCAGTAGTTCAGCTTTAGTCAACTGGAGGTGGGGAGTCAAGCAGCAGGAGCTACTGTTGCTGAAAAGAAAAGATGAGCCCTGAGGAAAGAGGAATGTGGGACAGACAGATGGGGCAAGGTCGGGGGGGGGGGTGTTTGGCTGGGATACCTTTAGGGTCTGGAAGAGAAGAAATGGATGTGTGCCTAAGAGATGAGATTGCTCTTGGCAGCATCACAGCCTACATACTGAAGAACTGCGACAAGCAGTTTAGAAATGTGAGCGATTGGTGGTCTCCTGTTGTCCGCAGCTGCGCCCCACAGCTATTCTGACCATGTGGGAATCTCAGCGGTTTAAGGTATAAGTTATATGTTGCCACCTCACTGATCCAGGCAATTCTGTCCAGCTGCAGGGAAGGGAGGCAGGACACGTGGAAGAAGCAGAAGGAATGGTGAAAGCTGCTCAGTCCTGGATACACACAAGGAGCAATAAAATCAGTGCTGGACACAAAGAGAGAAGATGGGAAGAAAGCAAACACTCATGAAAATGAGAAACATCCAAAGGTTAAACAGCATAAAGTGAAGGACAAGCATCATGATATGGCATGATAGTGTCTAGGAGAAAGAACAAGTCCAGCGATGGTGTCCTTCCCACTCCCCAAAAGTAATTCAAATTGTAAATAATAAATGTTTCCAGATGATGATAGAATGAGGTGAGGGACTTCTGTATAACCCCCCACTGTGTTTCTGGAGCACATCTCTTTGCTTTGCCCAACAGAGAAATCTTCTTTGGAAGCCATTGCAGAACATGAAAAGCCACAGCCCAAAGCCAGAGGACCCATTTGCATAACTTTATGCAAAATGTAGAAGATATCGCTGTAGTTCTTAGAGTTCCAATCCATCATGTTCCCCTAGCGAATAACACTTTCTATGCTCTAAGGCCACTGGCTGTCTTCTCCCCTAATGTCCTGCATTCTCTTCCTTGTCCTGCTCCTCTCTCCTGGATAGTTCCCCTTCCTCAGCAGATCTGGCTGAGCTTTTTGGTGATGTTGTACTCAGAACTGGTATAAAGCTATATACCCCTTGCTCTTTTCCACCACTGACTGTTATCACATATCCCTCCGGAATTTTCCTTACAAGAGACTATGAGAGGATGACCAGTGCCCGTGTCTGTCAGAGTGAGTGTGAGGCTCTGATCTAGCAAAGCAGCCTGTTGTAGTCAGACACCTCTGGCCAGGAAATCCTGCTTCGGAAGTAGTATACATGAATCCAAAACTGGAACTTGCAAGCAAAAGCTGTGGGTTAGAAGTTTTAGCTGAACATACTGGCCGTTGTGATAGGTCCTGCACAACTCCACACAGACCGAGTTATGCAAATAATACCTTAAGCTACTTTTTTTTTCATGTTTACAAACTGCTTATACCTAGCTATAAGCATAAAAGTATTTGAATGCAAAGAGAAAAGTATCATTTGGTTCATGTAAGGTCTGGGTGATTCATGTATTAACTCCAGTCTCCTTTCTTAAGCAGAGGAGGCACCATAAAGTACAGAAGCCAGGAAATGCACAGGATAGCAAGCCTTCCAGATGGGGAAATTGCACACAGGAACCGCATCCCATCCACTGAATAGTTGGGTGTGCAGTGGGTTTGGTTCTACCTTTTTGGTTTTTTGTAATTTAATCCCACAAGCCCTGTACATTTTGAAAAGTATGACTAGGGAGAGACATCTGCTAACAAAAGCTGCAGCTGGAGACAAGGAGGAGAAAAAGAACATATAAAAGACAGTCACCCAGTCTACAGGAAGAATAATACAAAACTTAATTGTACTTTGCAAGCAGATGGCTCTTTTTGGGTTTTTTTTTGGTTGGGGGAGCAGGGGAGGGGCAGGGGGCTTTGTGTTTCTTGTTGGTTTGGGGTTTTTTTTTTCAGAAAAGAAGATTATGGCCTTGAAAGAAATTGAAATCATTAAAAACAAAACTATGGAGCTGTTAGAAGAGTTAGCTAACCAGGGCCAAAAAATATTTCTGCACAGATTTTAAAGGAGTTCCTGAGGCTGTTTATTCAATGTCTTCAGTGGACTTTGCATCAGTCCTTACGTCTGTACTAACAGCAATTACTAAAAAGATTAGAACGCTACCCATTGGTGTCAGGAATACTAGTTCCAGAAAAACAGTCTAATTAAGAATCAAATAACACAGCATTTAGGTAGATGCAGTGCAGCTTGATCAGGTCAAAACATCACAGCTCCTGAAGGGAAAAGTATGCCTTGTTAATCTGAAAAATTAGTACAATTGGAGAGCAAGGTGACCTAAATGCATGTAATTTACTTGGGTTTCTGAAACACTTTTTATAAGGTTCCTTATAAAAGACTGCTAAGAAAAATAAATAGGTATAGGGTAAAGTAAAATGATTCATTGGATTAATAACTGATTTCATTAAAAGATACAAAACAAATAAATGTAATGAAAGTTTTTTCCCGAGAGTAGCAGAGGTAAGAAAAGGGTTTTCTCGGGGAGCCATTGTTGGTTTTTATAGTCTTCAATTAAATATTAAAAACTATGTTAATTATATTGTCAGTGCAAAACATACATTTAAAATATAGGAAATGCCAGTTGTTCAGATGTCCTTTGTGACAGGAGTCTGAACTGTCCATAAATTTCAGATGGATTTTCTTGGTCCTCTTCCATAAACACCAAAATAAACTGCTCTTAAAAACAACCAACCAACCAACCAGATTTTATCTGGAAAAATAACAACAAAGAGGGCTTTCATGGCATTCTGCCCTCCAGATTTGCTTATATTCTGGGCTGAAATACCTCTGTTCAGGAAAAGTCATGGCAGACACTATTTCTCATGAACCCTTCTGTCTTCAGGAGCCCATGCCTGCCACACTGACCATGATCTCTTGTGGTTCAGGCCAGTACCAATGCTGCCATATCATGTCCCTCCTTCTCAAAGCTCCTGGAGGACTTCACCAACATTAGCCTCTGACATGTCCGTAACTCCTCTGGAGGAAAGATGACTTGGAGTTTGATATCTCAGATAGCTGGAAGGGCGGTTTATAAAGAAGTTAGTCACTGTCAAAGCATCCAATATGGAAGTGTGAGCTAAGGTCAGACAGGATGAGAGGCTTATGTGTTTCATTGATTCACACAAGTATTGCGATGCTCAGGTGATCACCAGAGCCTGCAAAAATCTTCATGGCAGGTGTACAACCAGTTGTTTTTTGGATGGTCAGTTTGGTCTTGCTGCCCACTCTCAGCAAACTGCCACCATTGGGTCTGTGATAGGAAGCCCATGCAGTCCAGTTCTGGACCCAGAACTGGTTTATGTGCATGTATATAAAGCATATGAGGCAAGACGAGGGGTAACGGTTTTAAACTGAAAGAGGGTAGGTTTAGTTTACATATAAGGAAGAAATTCTTTACTGTGAGGGTGGTGAGACACAGGAGCATGTTGCCCAGAGAGGTTGTGGATGTCCCCTCCCTGGAAGTGTTCAAGGCCATGTTGGACGGGGCTTTGGGCATCTTGTTCTGGTGAAAGGTGTCTCTGCCCTTGGCAGTGGGTTTGGAACTTTAAGGTCACTTCCATCCCAAACCATTCTATGATTCTATGATTGCTCTGCATACTCCACAGAGCACTGAGAAAGTGTCCCAGCAGGTTGGAACACCAACAGGCTGAGGCAGGAAAGTGCCATTGTTGGTGTCACTGGTGCAACAGCCCTTAGGGAGGCAGTGACATTTGTGATATTTTCACAAACGTGTCTATAGAAGGATCATTGAGGTTGTGTAGCAAGAAATCAAAAAGCAGGATTCACTAAGGAGCTTGTGTTTCCTTTTACCTTCACTAGAGATGGGGAGATGTTGGAAGTACAGCATCTTTTATGGCAAATGATGAAAGCCAAATATGACTGATTTATTTCATGTGTCCCATTCAGAGAAGTATTGTGCAACTCACTGAATTCTTGAAAAAAATAACCCCAAACAACCAAATACAATAAATGCTTTAGTAGAAATGTTAAATGGTACAAATACGGGGGCCCCTGCCTTCTTCATGAAGGTTGTCAGCACTGTAATAACCATTACCCAGGTGTCACACTTACTTTCTGAAACAGGAATAATACAAATGGGTCAATCTATTGCGGGTGATTTCATATAATAGTAAAAAAATTTAAGGTTGGAAAGGACCTCTGGAGATCTCTCCATCACCCCCATACTACAGGCAGGTCTGTCTTTAAAGACCCATCCTATTGCTTGGGGACTTGTTAAGTCAAGTTTTGAACACCACCACTGGTGGAGATCCCACAGCCTTGTTGAGCCACTGTGCTGGTGCCTGGCCGAAGTTTGCTTCCCCATTGGTCCTCGTAGGCTGAAATGACATAGGTTTTCAGAAAAGAGAAGCTTATGTGACTGCATGAAGTACCTCCTGTTCCTGTCCCTTTGCAACAGTGTTTTTACTTCAAGTCTCAAGTTTGAAATTCACCAGCACACCCAGCACAGCTGATACCAGATACATCACAATATTAGACGATAAAGAGGACAGACTAACAACTTAGATGTCCTCCCAAATAATGCAATTTCAGAACCAAAGACATTCTAAACTAAGATTAAATTGAGAGGAAATCCAAAGAACAGAGCAATCTGGAAACTAATAATCAGTGAATGTAGCCTCCTACAGGTTCATCTTCTTGTATGGGGCAGTTTGGAACCTGACCTTACTGTTGATACAGACAAGGCTTTGACACTAAGTGTCTTGCTTTGTCACTGCATTAGCCCCTGCTTTTCTCATATACAGTAAATGTTCTGCTCTCATGGGATGGACATGGGAAACATATGAGCTGTCTCATGATGCTTCAACAGCAGCTAACTACGCGGCATTATGGGGCTACGTCCTGTGAAAGGATGAAATTCTCAGTACTTTCTGCACAGGGCAAGGGATGCCTGACATCATGTTTCTAATTAAGAAACATGGAGAGATTTTGTTCATTTGCAGCGACAGTGAAGGAAGCCACAGTTGTGACATATCAGACCGATAAAAAGGTTATTTTTCTCAGGGCATGGCTAATGATGCAGAGCTAGAGCAGTTTGACTATTGTAATTACACTCTCTGTTACTCTTATTGTTTGTAGGATGGTAATGCCTAGGAGTCCTGCTGGAGCCTGGAACCACGTGTGCTAGATGCTGCACGGACACATATCAGAAGCAATTTGAGAGACAGTAATATAAATGGACAATGCACGGAGTGGGAGGAGAAACAGAGGCACAGAGATCAGAAGAGCTTCCTGTAGATCATTTAGATCATCCACGAGGTGAAGCCATCCAGGTCTCTAGTGCTCTGCCCACCCATCTGGGTGAACGGAGAACATTCCAGCTTTGAAAAAATGATGTTTCTCCTAATTCTTTGGCCACAGTTCCGACATTTAAATATTTTTTCCTAGTTGTCACTGGAAAGGTGAACATATTTTTTATATCCATTCTACATCAAAATATGATATTCATTGTCATGTTTCTGGGTTTTTTGGACACTATTCATAATAACTTCTACCCTACACTAGAAGAAAAATGTAGCATACTATGAAATTGCAAAGGTCACAGAAGACTTCAGAGCTTTGTAGAAAGTTGTTCCAAGCAAGAAGAGTCGGAAAAGACAAAACCTCTCTAATTTTGTAGTACATTATAAAACCAGACAACTGCAGTTTAGGATATGCAAGCTGTCTTTCAGAGAGAATGGATGATTTTCAGAACAGTAAATGGGCAGGACAGGGCCTCAGATCTTCAGATGATGACTAGCTTCATGGACTGAGAAGGTATTGGACTAACAGCTCAAAAGACAATGCCAAGAAGTTAACCAATACCCAATGTCTATTAAAGTGACAGAGACCTGACACTCGGTGACAATGTAAGAAAAAACAAACTGTCAAATAAACTTTGGGATACTCATGTACAAGACCCAAAACAGTTATGGCACGTGAAAGGGCAAAACAGAGGCATGAAAGTCACAGAGGTACTGAGAAACCTCAGAGATTAAGGAAACCAGTGTGGCTGGATGGATCGAGGTGGTGCTTTGTGTTAGCAAGAAGCAGAGGGTAGAGAAATGAATTGTTATGGCAGGGACAAAAGAGTGTTTGATGCAAACTGCTGCCAGGAGGGATGACTGGAGAGAGAAAGAAAGTCTCACCAGCCTCCTCTGTGCCCACAGCAATACCCCAATCATCATTAGTTGCCGTACAGTTATCAAATGCGTAAGCATTAATGGGAATTATGGGAGACTTTAAAGTCTCAAAAATGGATTGAAAGATAATTACTGCTTATGTTGGCTCAGATGTTTTAGGTGATGTATTTATTTGCAAAAGTAAGTATAAGACTGTTTTAAACCTAGCTCCTGTATGGGTTTAAATGTAGTAAAATTTGAATAAAGTGTGATAGTGAGCTGACTTTCCTCACTTTAAATTTCAAAATGGAAAAAAGTAGGTCTAGAATAAAGGTTTGGAAGCTTAGAAAGTCAAACTTTGAAATCTAAGGAAATGAATTATTGAGTCTGATAAGCATCTCCGGGCTCTGTGTGCAGAGAAGGCGTAGTTACTTAAAATTCAAAATTCAAAAGGGAGAGAAAGCAATGAGGAGAGGTATGTTTGAGAGGTTATAAACTGCAAAAAGAAAGTATGAATGACCAAAAACCTCTTTCACAGAGGAAATTAAAATTAATAATAGTAAGTGGTACTTAAGCCACAGAAACCAAGAGGAACAAAGAGAAAATTAGGACAATTTCACACGTGATGCAAAACTAGATCAAAAGTTACTTATTGCTAAGACCAAAAATCTTATTTACAGCAGATAATAGGAGCAACAATGTGATATCAAGGGCATTAACAGGAGTCCCAGTGTAAACAAGGGTAGGGCACTAAGCATGATATCATCTGAAGTGAAGCCACTATCTCACCTGATTCAAGTGAAAGATGAAAAGCTGATTCCTACCTAGACCATTAACAGCATTGGCACGCAAAATGACAAATCAGGCAGGGACGATGTATAACAACTATGCAAATCAGGGATAGTCCCTATAATGGGAGAGCAATAAATGTGAGACTTCTGTCCAGAAGAGGTAAAGAATGATTCAGACATGTGTAGGCTTGTTAGTTTGACATCAAAGTTTTGGAACAAGAATAGATAAAACTAAGAAAGATAATTTATCAAAGCTAAATTGTTTCAGGATAGTTCAGCAACATTTCTTGGTAGGACCAGCACTCCCTTACACAAGGGATTTGGGCTGTGGAGCTGAAAGTGAATAAAGGGAGTCTGCAGCTGAAGAGGTAATTACGAGAAAAGGGGAGGTTACCTATCGTGGTGCTCAGAGACAGTTCTGAAAACACCACTGTGACAGAAGCATGTGAAGGCTGGAAGAGACCTCTGGAGATACAACCTCCTGCTTAGAGCAGAGCTGCCTTCAAAGTTAGATCTAGTCAGTATGGGCATGGTGGCCAGATGGAGCATTAGGTATGAGCTTCACGATTTGGAGGTGACACAAAACTGGGAAGTACTACCAAGCCTGACGGAAGAACTGGGTTATGCTGTTGATTGAAATGTTTCAGATGAGGAGACATTTGATAACACGAAGTGGAGTCATGTCCTTAGCCATTCTCAACAAAGGTTACCTTTTTTTGTGCTTGCTATAAAACAGGGGTTCAGGAGTTAAGAATACAAAATGCCTGAACTGTTAATGTAAGGAGGGTGGAAAAAGTTCTAAGTGTTTATAGGATGCATATGGCTATTCATTCTATCCACTATAAATACACTGGAGAGGCCAGCCCTCACACTCATCTGAGACATGTTGCACGGTTCTGCCACTTCTGTTCAGAATTACGTCAGGAGGAAACGTTCACGTGACAGAAGGAAAGTATTTCCTGTGTGAATATCAAGGAGAAACAGGAACCGGGTAAGTTGGGAGATAGGTTTGTAATGATGGCTGGAGTTGGATCATGACCAAGTTTGGAGTGGAAATTAGTAGAAACCTTCCATTTCAAGAACAAAGTGCACCATGGGTACCAAGTCAGCTTTCACCCAAAAACCAGTGGTCAACTCATCATATCCCACACAGGCAAGCAGAGGAGAAGCCAAAACAGTGGCAAACATGTTAAGGTCTGGAGTCACAGAGAAGTCCCTAACTCTCCCAACACCTGCAGGTGTTCTGGCAAACAAGACCAGAATAAAAACATCCTGTCAGTCAAGTACATGGATATTCTTGCACCACAGTCTTCATCGCTGTGGCTAAAACATCTTTATAAGTTCCTCTTTTAGGGAACCTGGCAGTAAATCTGAAATCACTGTGTCCTCTGGAACTTAGATGGTTTGGTTGCCTCATCCATCTGCATCCTTCTGCCCCATCTGTATTGTGTGGAATAATTAGCAGCTTTTTAATGTAGAAGAGTCCTGTGCCTAAGTAGTCATCTGTGATACACATGATGCAGAGTTTCAGCCAGGGAAGCAGAGCTATTGGTGAAGCTGCTGACAGAGCTGGCATAAAAAATATTGGTATTGATACTGGAGCATTTTCTGAAGCTTTAAAAATCCACCACCCCAGTAAAACTACTACTGGGCCTGTTATGATCAATCCATCGGCCTGGAGAAAATACATTCCCATCTTCAGTTACATTTGGTGTCACGAAGCAGGAGCAAATGTTTGAGTGAAAATGCTCACAGCAATAGAGGCATTTTATCTACTAGATATACGTACAATGTGGTTAAGTCATTATTAAGTCTTTAATGGAAAGGTGCTCTACATAGAGATAAACTGGCAAAAATGGGAAAATTACTTTTTAAAGTACCAAGATTATGAAATGCTTTCCATTAACCGGATCCAACATATGTTCCTTGTTCTACACAATCTATCAGATTCTAAGGAAGTTTTCTTCTAAAGCTAATAAAACCATTTTTGAAATATTCACTCTTTGCTCATTTGCATTTGCTTACAGAAAATTTTGTCTACTGTAAAGACAGAAAAGCAGTAATTATTTAAACAAGTTCGATAGATGTTTAGTAATGCTTTGATTAAAATATCAATTTTAGATACCAGTAAGTTTGTGAAAAGCAGATCGTTTAAATCATAATGACTTTTTTGTCAGAAAAACCTTTCATTTTGCACAAATGGTTTTGAATGAAAAGCCCTTTTCATATAAAAATTTCAGACACTCAATAGAGCCGGTGCAGAACTGAGGTCAATATGGTGACCCAAACATATCATTATAAGACAGAAAAGGGGCACATCTCTGACAGATGAAATATGGATGAATCCACCTCCACAAGAGAGTAGTTTTATTTTATGGGTGATGCTCAAGTAGATCCAACTTGCCTGGAAAATTGTCCTGTAGGACCAACAAAACTTTGGTCAGCAATGAAGGTGAAGGCCATTTGGAAAAGGCAATGTCAGTCTAACAAATCCGCATGAGCAACCAAGCTCAAAGTCAGCCCTGGGGTTCCTCTTTTCAACCTACCTGGTAGCAATCAGTCCCAGAATCACAGTAAAGGAATTTATGGGGTTCCCTTGTTCGTTTCTTGACCTCTACACATGAGGAATTACACATTTATCACTCCTGATAAAAATTTGTCTAATCTGTACTTTAAAATATTCCACAGACTCCCTGGTGACTCTGTCCTAAATCTGGTTATGCAAATTAAACCCAGTAGTTTCTAGGCTATTTGTAATGGATATGGAAGCAAGGCTGTTCCCTCATTCTTTTCCTATGTCCCCTAAATCAGCTCTTCCTCTGGACAAACATCTCAAATCCATTTTTTTCTCTCCAAGATCTCTATCCAACTGGTCTACCTCTTTCTCAAAATGTAGCTCTCTAAACTGACAATAGCACTCCCACTGTGACCCTGCCCATTCTGAGTACAACAAAATGATTAATGCACACACTTAAAGAATGGCATATATATATATATATATATATATATATATAAAATTTTCTTTTTTCTGTTTTCTCTTTCAACAGCAATGTATTATGCCTGACTCATGCTCACCTTGTGACCCATTATTGCTTCCCAGGTCCTGTTCTACAGTATTATTGCCAAGCTAATATTTTCCTGCCCAATACTTGTTGGAATATTTATTCTCACCTGTAAGGAACAGCATGTTGCATTGGTGTGTAACAAGCTGTACTGAATTTCTTCAGTGCATTTCTCCATATTGTCAGGATTATGCTGAATTTTAATTTTGTTCTTACGACTGTCCACGTTCAAATGGAGTGAACAGAGGAAGAAGACAGGTGAAACTGTTAGATGAAAATAGCAGCAGCAAGAAATCCTCATTTGCAAGATGGGAGACTTTGGTGGGAGTTTTGAACTGCAATCATTAAAATGGGTATCCAGAGGCTGATTTGGTCTTCAGGTCAAACCAATAAGATTTGTAGCTCAGAAATATTGAGAATGACTAACCATGACTAACTCCCTCCTTTTACCTGGCAATTACTTTAATGTAGAGAGGACATGAGATGCATTACCTGTTTCAGCATTAGCAGTCAACTTGGAAGAAGTATTTTAGATGTGGAGATGGCCAGAAAAACAGGATTTCTACCTTTTCTCAATAAAACTGTGCTTCTGAGACAATAAATTTCTGAGAGAATAGCAACAGTAAAGGTGACATAGGTGTCTGCTTCACTAATGCCCAACATCCCAGGCTCTGTGCCATCACCATCAACCGAGACAGGTGTGCGCCACACCGTAGATTTAGTGTAACTATCAAGCCTTGGATCCTTAAAAAATCAAAACAAAAACCCCAAATGAAAATATTTTGAGCTCAGTAAAAGTGTTCTTGCTAACAAGACTTCATTTAGTTAACAGATCTGTAATCAGGGCTGATCTGCTATGAGAAAATCCTGTGCTGATACTTGCTGTTGAGTAGGAACACATGGGAAGTGAAGCAAACCCACAGTCAAGCTGTAATAATCACTGGGAACTGTCTGAAAAATATTCTCTGTTGAGTTTCATTTCCTCATCTTTTTCTGAAGCAATCACCAAACCAATTTTTGAGTGGGGGGTGAGTAATGTTCCACTGTTTGATCCTCAACAGGCAGTACATTCAGTATTTCTTCCGTTGCACAACTAAAAGCAGACTTGTTGCATGCAGCCTGAACCAAAGAATAATATAACTGGAGGAATGGAGGGGAACAGATGGATGCCAAAATGAAAATAATTCAGCAAATGCAGCAACAGCAGAGGCATGTCTTCTCAGCAAAGCCATTCACATTGTCATGAGCTCATCTTTAACCATTAGAAATTTCTCTGCCAGAGGCCTGTCCCAGCAGCTCATATCTACACAGCCCCAAAACCAGCAGTGTGAAATACCAGTGCTATACTGTCGTTGCAAATGGCATCCTGGAAAGCAATAAGACAATAATCACTAGCGGGTGTCTTGGAGAACAATTGCCTCTTAGGTTTTTTTCCAGGGAACATTGCACACCCTCGAAAGAACTGTGTAGATACTCGTGTGACTAAATACATATTCTTTCTTATTTTAGTTTTTTGAAAGAGTCAGACAGGTTTCAATGGTCTTAATATGACAGCTAAGGAGAGGAAAGGAGGTACAGCTGCTAATGTTGGAACAGACAACATATCTCATCCTGACCTTCAGCCCCCTTCACCACTTCACTCTATGTCCCTGGAAAAATCCCCACCCCATCGTGCCATGGTGTGAATCAGCACCTTTCTCTGGAGCTCTCCAATTAAGATTCAGCAGTGTTTGGAGAGCAGCAGTCAGCCCACACTGGACTAATTAATTTTTCCTGCCTGAGTAATTACAGTCCAGAGGTGACCATGAAAGCCAAGCAAATCAATTTGTGTTTTACTGAGATACTCATCAGTCACGGAGCACTAACCAAGAAGAAAAAAAAATGACCAGAGGCAGAGCTGGCCCCTGAACAACAAGCAACAAAAGTTGCTCTAAAACTGCTAAACTTCTACGCTGGAGATAGCAAACACAGTTCACAACTTTTTTTTTTTTTTTTTTTTTTCTTCCCCCCAATCTTTCATTTGCTACAGTCAACCTCTTGAAAATTTAAACTTCCTCTCCTTCACTGGCACGCACATCCCGTGCAACTATTCATATTTTAGCCAAAAAAACACTTCAAAGCTCAGTTTATAAAGATGAACATGATAATTTTTGCAAATGTCTCAGCAAGTGTTGGGAGTGACTTTCCTACTTTCCAAACAGAGACAATCTGCTGCTCTGCTGAACCAGTGCAGTTCAACCTATTTTCCGTGAAAAACTTCTCCAAATGTGCCAGGGATCCAAGCAGACAACTGTCTCCACATGCTACTTGTTGATAAACTCAGGAAATGAATCTCTCACTCTTAACAGAGAGCATCCCAGAGAAATATTGTCTCCTGAAATTCAGTTTTCTTTCTTCCCCATCTAATTTTTCCATGGAGTTCATGCAAATACTAGATGAAGAAGCAAGTGGTTTTGGCTGGTGGTACAATAGAGATTGAGTTTTTCCTACATGGCAAAGAACTGGGACATGTGTCTGTCCCAGAAGTGGGTGTGAGGATCTGTGAACAGGAGCCATCTCACTTGGAAGAGTGCAGGTGGGATGGATTTCACTGCAAAGGTGCCATGGCATAGTGCCAGCTCGAAGTGATTCTTCTGCCCAAGACAAACCAGGTGAGCAGTCCAATGGTGTGCATGTGTCCCAGAGCCACTAATAAGCATGCATTCAACCTCAGTTTTGGTGGCTAATTGTGGTAAGGGCAATCCTGCTACTATCATGTATTTGAGCTTTCCTGAAGTCTGTCTCAGCATGCCTCATCTGTTAATGGAGTCAAGGAGGGAATAACACCAACTTAGGTAGGGACCATCACTGTAGAAGTCAGGTATTGCAGCTCTTCAAGAAATGCAGCACCAGAAAACATAGAAGCAACATCTTACATGCCACCTTTTTTATCCTGAAACACCTGGATACCATCAGCTACAGACCATCCACTGGACATTCTTGCAAAAAGATGAATATTAGGGGGACCCATGAAGACCCCTGAGGAGCACAGGGTCTCTGACCAGTCACACATGTGCCCATGCTTCAGCCTACAACCTGTGCCAGAACCAAGTGCAACCCTAGAGCACAGAAAGGACTGTAAAGGTGGTTTAAGGCACATCACAAAGAGCACAAATATAGAGAAGGGTGCAGGAAGCCACTCTTTGAACTGGATAAGGTGTGGGTCTGCCTGGCTGCAGAAATGTTCTTTATCTTTCCAGGCAGGACAGTGAACTGACAGGAACTGAGATGTAGCCTACACAACATTCATGTTGCTGTGATGTGAGTGTCCCTGAATGAATGTTACTGCCACTGATTAAGGGTTTATTTGAAGATATTATGACCTGGAAGTTCTTGTAGAAATTTAGAAATGGGTTCTCTCTAAGCAATTGCGCTGCCTATTCGTATGCAGACAAGAATACTCACAGTCAGGTCAATGAGTTAGACCACCACAAGGAAGCTGCTGACTTCCCAATCACAACACCTGTGACAGAAAGATGTGGATGACCTTGCAGAAAGCTGAATAGAAATCACAATTTCTAGTGCAGCGCCTAAGGTATATTTACCCGGGGCCTGGAGTGTACTGCTAGTACATTAAAGAAGAGCTACTGCTAGTACATTAAAGAAGAGCTGATTGGAAAAGTGAGTCACAGGCTGCAGAGATAGAAAGGTTAAAGAAACCACCAGGTCTGGGTATCTGAGTAGGATTGCATCTTGGTAGTTAGAAAGAGGAGCACAAAAGAGGAGGTGTGATGAAATGGTTAATTGGGCACAAATGTGGCTTTACTGAGTTGTCAGGGATAAGAGGTTGTCATCAGCATGGGAGTCAAACTGCTAGAAGTGAGTGGTAGGACAAGGAAGTGCTTTGTCACACCAGGTCTTACTATCCTTAGCTGTGAGTAGTCAAGGGAAGCTTTTTATGATCAAATAAAAGTCTTTGGCTGTCAGAGGGGTAGTGTCACTCCCTATCTGCTGTACAATGAAATGAGCTGTCACAGATCTGCACTTCTGTTATATCCAAACTGAATCACCTAATCAACAAATTTTGTCTATTTCCCCTTGTTATATTGTGTAACACCACTGAAAATTTGGGCTCCATCCTCTCTGCAACTGTCTTCAGGTAGCTGCAGATACTATTAGTCCCTCTTCACCTGGATAACCCAACCCAACTCTCTTTGTGTGCGCTTGTGGGCCTGGAACCTGGGTCTGACCATTTTCATCGCCATCTGAGGGCCTCTTCCCTCTTTTTCCATATCCTTCTTGAATTAGGAGACAGGGTCCCCAAAACTGGCCACAGTAAGTCATGGTTGTCCTCACCAGCACTGACCAGAGAGGAAACTACTTTCCCTTAATTCTGATTGCCACAATCCTCCTAATGTTGACCAGGACATGGTTTGCGTTATCTGCAATGAGAGCAAGCTCTTGGCAGACACTCACCCTCACATCCACAGTTTCCTCCAGTAGGACCTGTGACTTTTCAACAAGACCAAAAGCATCCAGTGCTGTCTGACAAGGGATCTGGACTGTTTGGGACTGACTCTGGGATGTTACAGTGCATGGATAGACCTAAACAAGTGGAGAAGGCTAATCAAGTGCATCCACTTCTCTTTAAAATACATGTGCATGCATATGAACTCATGCATGTCTGGACATGTATACATGAGCATGTGTGCATGTGTCTATGATGATGTGGTGACAAGTCTCCCAACTGCTCGCTGCCAGGGCAGATGGTTGTCTCTATAAGTTAGTTCAAGACTTTGAGACTCTTCAGTAGCATGCATTAGCCACATGTGTGTTTTCAACAGGAAGCTGAGTGGCTTTGGAGCTGTTGAGCACAAAGCACAAGGTGATTGCTCCCAAGAGCTTTCTGGGATGTTCCTGTCATGTACACAATCCTGCTGCCAGCCATTTCAGCCAGGACTCATAATAAGTCAATGGCAGGGGCCTCAAAGCCAGGATCAGGCAGGAGCAGAACAGGATGGAGAAGAACACTTCTGCCCCACCACTGACCTCCACATCCCCTTGTCCAACAGGGGCTCCACTGTGGCACAATGTTCCCCTGACAGAAATCACCATGCTCACCATGAACACGGGCTGATTCATGAAGAAAATGCCATTCTCTGGTGAGGATTCTGCGGAGGTTTGGTTGACTTTTCTGTGCCTGAGGTCCCATAACTTTGCTATGGAAAGTCTGTGTGATGATCAAGGTGGCCATCAGTGGTTCTCTGCCCAGCAGCTGAGTGACCTGATGCTCTGTTTAAGTCCATGGCTCATCATCCAGAGAAGCCATTTACTATAAAAAGCTGTTCTTATTAACTACAGTGAAGCTGGCATTTGGGTTTTTTTTTTTGTTGTTTTCTTTTTTTACCATGCATGGAAGCTGGTTAGGTTTTTCTTGGCCACCCAAAATGACAGCCCTTTTCCAGAATGAACTTTCCTTGCCAACACATTTATTTTTAGAATTAATTGCTTTTCAATTCATCCAGATGAGCATGCTTTGAAGAAATACTGCATTTGGAAAGGCACAAGCCCTGACATCAGCAAGAACTTGTGGAGAGGGATGAAATTGGTGGAATATTTGCTTTGCTCTTTCTCCATGTTTCCTTCCCATCATTCCCCCTGCTGTCAAGTGAAAGACCTTGTTTTTTTGACTCTACCAACCTCAGCGAAGCAGAGACTGAAGGCACCCTGAGGCACTATTGCCACAATGAATGGCACACCAAGAGCTTTTTGTATTTCAGTATAAGCAGCTTGCAGTATGGCAAACCCACTCCATTGAGTCAGAGAGGTTAATAAAAACACAGCAAATAATTTATCAGCATGGTGGTTTGAAAGTCAATGTTGGTGACAATTAACAAATTTGCATCTCGGAGTAATTATATTTTGCTATAAGATAAAAACCTCCCCAAAATTATCCTGCCCCTCGCGTAATGGCACCAAGAAGATGATTTCTCTTGACGCGCTGAACTTTTGAACCCAGTGAAAAAATCTTTTTTTAGTTATAGGAGAGAGTCACCGAAAGTTCATTGCCCTTTCTCACATTTGCACCACCAAAGGGACATAAGGAAAAACATCAAGTGTAATATCCATCAATGTTAGTGAGGCATTCAGAATACATCACCGATGCATAAATAACCCAAATGAAACTCCAGTAGCAGGAGGAGGTTCTGGAAGAATGGAAATACACAACAATATTTAATTATAAATTGCATCAAAATGATTGTCTTTACTCATCAAAGGACTTCTCACAATCATTTCTTTGGTTCAGATGTGAGCCTGAAATCTTGGGTGCCCCCCTTCTAAAAGCTCTGGATTTTTTTTGGTTCACTGGCTACATTTTCCTGCCAAAGCTCATAAAAATCCAGACACCAATTTACTTAACACGAGGGGTGTGAAATCCCCACTTAGAGAAGGAGAAGTTAATTAGAAAAGAAAAAAAATCATAAATCCAGGCCACTGAGCAGTTTGAATTGGCAACCTCTCCTGTGACCTTGATTTGTTGTGGTTTTAGTTTCCTGAAATGTTTTTCCCAACACAAGTTGGATGGAAAAATCTCTTCACTGGAATCACCAAGCATTGGCCTTTCTTATGTTTTAAACAGAGCAGCAGGTGTGTACACATCATTAAGGCAAATGCTGATGAAAAAAGCCTTCTGACAGGACTAGCAGAAGAAAGCAGACATCCAGCTTGAACAGGCAGTCCATCAAACGGGAACCCGGGGCTGCTAGAAGTGCTCATGCAAATAAAATTCTCTGGAGCACCTTTATTTCTATAAGTGGAATTTCAGTCAGGGATAACCCACGACATGAGCTATTGCGGACGGCCAGGCTATACTGTCACAAAGTTTTCCGCTGGTGGGAGACACTCTGGAAACTCTAGGATGAAAATGCTGCAGCAATACGTCCCACAAAAACATAGACACACCAGCCTGTCAGAGAACCCAGTTACCAGAGGCAACGCCAGTGAGGCTGAAGAAAGCACAGGAGGATGTAGACCATAGATTGGTCTTGTGCTAAGGAAGAGATGATTTTGACAGCCTCAAGTCAAAAATAGACTGTGGGAGATGTTAATTTGAAGAAAACTAAAGGGTTCCTCATCTGTAATCCCTAGAGAGGCTCTTGTATTTCTTTCTAATGTATGTCCATTAATTAATGAGAGTAAGGCACTGTCACGTGAAACCCAAAGAAAGTTAAAATTACTGCATTCCCTCCTTTTTGTGCTGCTACTTCAATTGTTTGGTGAAGGATCCCTTCACTACTTCTCCTTACTCACTGCGTAACACTGCCAGCCAATAGCTTCTCTTGCTGGTGAAGATGCACGTTTCCTCTTTGTACATCAACTGTCCTCACACTGTGGAAATACAGGTGGAGAGGAAAGAGCCTGCCACGGTCGGTGAAAGCACCATTGTTGCCAGCATACACCTTGTTGTCAGACCTAAATCTAAGTGCTGTCAAAATCTGCCTAGATGGTAGGGGAATAGAAAATACAACGTGGCTGTGGAAATCTTACCCACAAGGTATGAATATCCCACTCTTGGTGAATCAGCAAGCACTTCTATGGCTTCCAGTGGGACAGGATCTGTAAAGGAGGCAGGGAAAGCTACCGGCACTATTGATTTGAGAATGTGATCAGAAATAATGCTGGGTCATTGAGAGATTCTTTTTCGCCTGAGCATTGTGTCAGCAATGATAGACCAAGCAGTTTTAACAATCATCTGCTGTGGATGAAGGGCAAATAGCACGTTCATGAAATCAGCCTGTGATACTCAGCTGACCTCCAGAGAATGACAATAGTGATAGAAAATGAAACAGAGGGAATTATAAGAGGATATAAATGCAGGAGAAAGAAAACTGAGGCTTGGTGTGGAAAACTGTGAGTTGTTTGAGAATTATTTGACAGATAGTCAACAAGCAAGGTAACCAAATAGAGATGGACTTAAAAAGTCTGACAGGGATATATGACACATGACCCAGGAGAGGGCAGGGACAGAGATCACTGAATAATCTTAATATGGGTGACAATAATACGGTGTTTTTACCATAATACTTTAATATGGTATAAAGAACAAGGGTGACAAAGATACCTTAAAGTTTTATGTCTGATTGACAGTAGCAAAGCAATTGAACAGGGGTTTTCCAAGAGAGGAAAACAAGTTCCTTTCTGTGTAATACAGAATGAGACACTTTTTTTTGATGTTTTGAAAAGTTGCAGAGTTACAAGGAGGAAATAAAGTGAGAGCAGTACCTCCTCCAGCCATCAAGTCAGCAGTGAAAGATAGGAGAAAATATATACAAATAATTCTTTATTATCTTCAGGTATTTTAGACCTCTTTTGTTTATTGAAAACCAAGTGCAAATGCAAACTTTCTTTCCATGTACCAGTGAAACAAATAATAAAGTTTGTATCTTTCCAATGAAAAAAAATAATTGATTAAGCTTCCTTCTCCCCCCTACCACTCCCCCCCCCCCCCCGATAAATATTGAAAAAAGATATTTCACCTGTATAAAAAAGGTTTCAATCTTGGTTCATCCTCCCATTTTTACCCCACCAGGCTGTGCTGTCCATATGCCATGGTGCAGCTCACTGAGACTTGCTGGTTGTTACCAGAGTTCTGAGCATGTTTTATCTCTAACAATCGTTTGCAGTTTCCTAAAACATACCTGGATTTTTTAAATGCTGTTATTTATTATCTAAAAATTCACATTTTTTTTTTCTAATCACATTTTTATTTTTTGCCTTCCTCTGATAGTCACTCACAATCGCTAGCTGCTGGGTGGACAGTCACTGAGTTCTAATTGCCGGTGGAACCGAACAGTTACATACACACAGATATGTATATATGAGTATATTTCTTGCTAGTAACATATTTGCAAAGAAGGAAGAATTCAGGTAAGATGGAAATGAGTAAAAATTCATGTTGTTTGGCATGTTTTCAACCAGAAAGAATGGGATTTTTCTGAAGTCCAAGCATTTCTTCTTAGACCCTTGTACAGAGAATCATCTGCCTGAACAGTCAGACTGTTTACTCGTAACGTTTTCAAAATGAAACCATCCTACCTTTGGTTCAGAATAACATCTGTAAACATTTACGTTAGTAAAACAAAAAGAAGAAATGACACTTGGAGAGTTTGCAGAACAGAAGAGGAGGCAAAAAGTGTCATTTCCAGAGTTAGAAATTCCTCAGCGATTTTGTGTGTGTGTGTGTTTTGCTTTATTTAATGAAAGCAACAAAACACAATAAAAATAATTCCATTTCGATTTGAGCATACTGCCCTCTTCCCTTGGTTTGGTAAATTAACAATTGATTATTCAGCTTTCTCTGTAATCTACTGACACTGCATTTATTTATGTCTCTGCAAATCTTCCCATTCAGAGCATTCACAGCTCCATAATGTCTCATGAATAATGTACTAACTAGCATAAATGTGACATTTTCATATATGTGGCATGAAATGATTAATTGAGACCCACAACATCCTATGATCTATGTTATCTTATCCTGGCAGTTTATCTATATTAGATTGACCTGAAATACACTTTTAATTGATTTTTATCAACAAATGCAAAGAACTGCAGTTTGATTTTTTTACTGTGCTTGTAGTCATCCTGGATCTTCACTTAAGTTGCACTGTATTTCATACTTTGATAAATTTCTTCCATCAAGATCACAACATAACACCTATGTATATATTAAAATGTTAAACAAAATATGGCATAAAGGACTAAGAGAACAAAATACAAAACCACACTGCTTAAAGCCTTATTAAAGTAGATATATGTCAACAATGACAAAGTTTGATACATCACAAAAAAAATTAAAAATCCAGTACTCAGAACTGGGAAACAGCTTGGAATTTTATTTTTTTTTAAAGTTAAAATTCATCACTAATTATCAGTGAAAGTTTAGAAAGAAGAGGGTTATTATAATGCTTCATTTAATTATTATTATTATTAAATTATAATTCTTCATTTGAATGTCTCTAAAGAAAGATAAATATCTTCTTCTGAAGGCCTGTGACAAAGGAAGTTGAAGCCTCAGAGGCTCTGGTTGGATATTAGGAAAAGATCCTTTCCCAGGAGGGTGGTACAGCCCTGGCCCAGGCCACCAGGGAGGTGGGTGGTGTCCACCCTTTGAGTCTCCCGTGGCTCATCTAGACAAAGCCGTGGTTGCCTTGATCTGATGTTGGGGACAGTTCTGGTGTGAGTGGGAGCTTGGACTAGAGACACCAGAGGTTCCTTCCACCCTCCCCACTGACATCTCTAAATAACAGCATGACTTGGAAGATGAGGGGACGGCAGAGCAAATACCCACCTCACTTGCTGGATGGCTTTCCACTGAAGGTTTCTTCTGCTTATTTATCACCCCAGGCAGCCCAAGAACTTGTTCATGACAAGACACGTTTTCTGGCATTGCTGTATGCCCAGAAAGCACCACTTTCAGGGCCCTTTTAGTATTCCCCCTGAAACACACTCAGAAAACTTTGGGCTGCTTGATAGCATCCTTGATGGAGAACAACATCCAGCATCAGCTCAGCCCTCGGTCCCCATTCCTATTCCAGCTTTTCTCATTATGCTGTGGTGCCTGGGCACATATGGGGATCTGCATTGCAAACGTGCATGGAGAGACCTGAAGAGTCAAAGCTTTCATCATGTTCTGATACTAAAGTGCATCAGAAAGGATTTATAGATCATAAAGCTATTAGATGGTGTAAAATAGGAAATGCAAGTGTGTGCTAGATCCTGTCCCTAGGCAGCTGAATGCAAAAACATAGTGAAAAAAATGAGCTTTCAGCAGAACTGGCCCAGCAATGAGCTGGGACGCTATTCTATTCAGTCTGGCTACTAAATGTCCTGACAACGGTTATGTAAAGGGAAGGATAAAAAACCCTTGAGAACAATGAAGGCCCTTACTTATTTCTCTTGGTGGCAGAGGTATAACAAAGCTGCTGAGCACAAGATAAAGCAAGTGGAGCAGACCCAGAGGTAAGTGGAGAGAACATGAAAATATGAGCCAAAAATGAGCCAAAACTGTGAAAGGCAAATAAAGAAATAGAGAAGAGGGGAGATAAACTTGCAAAGGGGGAACAGTGCAGACAAGGGATAAAATGCCTTAAGAAAAATGCCTCACAATGGACTTGAATCTAATAATCATAGGAAGATCGACCATTATGCAAGAGTCTGCAGACCAGAGAAAGCCAAGGAAAGAAAGCACAATACCTGGGATGCAAGCAGTGGCTCAGAATCTTAGATTTTATACATTTATGACACTTGCACATTACAAAATGGCAGAAATATTTTTTTAAAGCTCTGACTAGCACCAGATAAGAGTAAAACCTGCAGAGGCACACAAGCAAACAGGAAATTGAATGGGAAGTAGACATCAATGCTTCTGCAAATGAGCAAGGCTACAAAGACTTGCACTGCATTGTGCCAAGGGAGAAAGCAAACCCAGAGCTAAGCAAAGAGAAATTAAAATTTCATACAGGGTCTAAGTCTAAGGCAGTATAAGACACAAACATACCAGAAAGGGTATTCATCAGCCAAACAACACAGGAATCATTGCTTTCAGCAGTAAATTAAAGGAATCTTGACATGAAATGAGAAAGTTATAATCCATACAAAACCACAGGAGTGAAACAGGTAAGCAAACATAAAATATTCAGAGCAGACAGTATGATGCATCTACTAGCAAGAGAGAAATCCTTTCTGTTAACCCAGTACTACAGACATTTTTACAACTTCAGAGCTAACAGTTTCAATATGTGATGAGCTTCAGACACAACTGACCTCCTACGCACTTTCTTTTGCACAGAGAAGACATGACCCCGAATGAGGCTGTGAAGATGTTGACCTGACAGAAATTGCTATTGCAGAAAGCATCAGCTACATAAGTTGGTGCGTGGGTGAAAGGAGCCCACAATGCACCATGTCTGTGATCTTTTCAGGGAACCATGCCTCAGGCTGCCACAAATATTAAGACATGCCGAGGGTTTGTTACTAGCATTGCAGATGAAAGCAGACAGATCACCAGATCCTGATGTCTGGGAAGAGAAGCTCAGTCGGGAGTACAGGGAATCCGTTCTGAAGTTGAAGGCTGTTCTTCAAAGTGGACTTGATTATAAAAGGTAACACTGACTCCACAAATGGGTCCCTGGTCATCATGCTTCATGCTTAGTGGAAAAGCTGAAGTCAAGCCTTCCTTCCAACTGAGACAGCAGGGAATTTAAAGTTGTTCATCCTGTGACTCTGCTCTATTTGGTATGAAGGCATTTAGCATTTGAATAGGTGGTGGTGTCATACTGCCCTCAAAAGTGTGCAAGGAGAGGTGAGGCAGCTGAGATGGTTTTGAGCTGTGCTGCACGTCCTGTGCAGTCCAGCAAGTCACTGAGATACCTGCATCTCCTAAGGCAGAAACGTCGGTGCTTAAATGATTATTCACAGTTTTAGAGATCATGATTCAGCCGTCTGGGGCCTGATCTCACACATGGGTCTCAACCAGATGGCATCTGCAGGGAGAGCTGAGACATACAGATAGATCTCCCTCTAACGTCATTCTTCAGGTCTCTATAATTTTTAAAAATTTCAACCTTACATACACATGATAGATGCTGATTATGCAGCAGCTTCCCATCAGTGTTTTTTCACTGATGCCCACTGAGCTACGCCTGACTTGCATCAGTGTGATGGGAGAGAAACCTAAATCACTCAACAATCACTAGCGTGTCTCTGTGGAGTGTAGCAGAGAGGATTTGGGGGAGATTTTGGGCTGCTGTTTGGTTAACAGTTGGCTTTAAAAGCAGCAAGCAGACCAGTTACTTGGGGAATGGATGACAGAGGACAGAAACAGCATTGTGCTTTAGACTGCCCTTCCTGGGCCCGGAAACAAAAAGCTTGTAGCCCAGGAAGACTGAGTTTTTACATGAGACCTATCCAGCTGAGTTTTGTCCTTAATGGTTTGCTCTGAAAGCAAGGAAGCAGACTGGAAGCAGTCCAGGTAAGACCAGTTTCATGGACAGCACCATCATACCCCTCCCCAGTGTTCCCCTGTAGTGCCAGATATGTGGGTGTTGCTATATGAAAGACACATTGCTCTTATTTATTGTGAGCTTTGAGTGCAAATGTTCCACTTTCCAGCACATTCTGCAAAATGGCACCTCTATCTTGATTGTCAAGTGGTTATGGGCTCATGAGGTTCCCTTCATTTTTGCAGGTTCTTTATACATGCAGTGCAGATGGAAGAACCCAGGTGACCAGGGCCTTGCAGCACTGGACATCACGAAGATACTTTGGAAGAGTGGGTGACCTGATGCAGAAAGTAGGGCTTGGAGGAGGGCTGAGAGGGCTCATGATACAATAACTTGTCATGGGAGAGCCAGGAGGAGACTGTCTGGTCCAGACTAATACACCAACCTGGCACCAATATTGCTGAAAATGTGTCTTACTTGGGAAGATTTTCAGGCGTGCCCAAAGAAGTTCCTGGGAGCTGATGCTGTCCCCATCATTTGTTCAACAGTTTTCCAACAGAGATGGGATCTGGCCCCAGATGGAGATAACACTCTTCCCTAGTAAACTGAAGTGGCCAGTGGGGTGGGAGGTGAGCTTTCCAGACAGGAGAGACAGTTAACGCCTTTACCGCCTCTCCAAGACCCTCCTCTCTGCTTGTTCTGCATATGGGCTAAGGGTCAGTGTCTGGATGGGTGAGCATCAGCTGCACCCACTTCCATATGGCTCAGAACTACTTGGTCCCTACCAGGGATCCCATTTTTTACAGTCCTCCTTCTCCTGTGGCTTGTGCCCCTTGCTGCTGATCAGTCTGGGGCTCTTGGGAAGAGTTGTCACTGCAGGAAACAAGGCTCTCTACCCAAGCACCTTTAAGGGCTTCCCAGGACTCCATGAAAAAGGGGAAAACTTATGCCCTGTTTGACTACTTCCAGATTTGTAGTGCCAGAAGGCCTGATGTGAATAACAGCCAAATAAAATACTTGCTAGGTTCATTGATTTCCGTCTGATGCTTCCCATCAGTATTTCTCATGGACAAGACATTTCAGAACTGTTATGCATTGATCATGTGCAGAGATTGGACTTGGCAGGTTCAGGTCTTGACCCAAAGACTCAGATGTATATCCAGATTCTGCTTTCTAAAAGCAGCTGTACAGAAGTATCTTATGACTGCAAAAATATTTACCTCAATTATAAACATGCAAAACTAAGCTTCTCCTAACAAGTGCATGCAGAAATTTCTTTTTCCTTTGAAAAGGAAGTAGAAGGGTGACAGAATCAGACATCATAGATCTGTGATTATGAACTAAATTATTGATGTTCTTATTATGAGTCAAAGTATTGTGTCTGAATGTTAAATTATGACAGCTAATGGTCTATACAGTCTATTCAGTATATTATTTATATCAATCATCTAAACTACACCTAGTTCTCTCAATGTGCATGACTTCAAGGGCTGAAAGATTACTGCAGAGAATTTGTGGATAGTTATTAAAACAAAAGCATTGAATTCATTTCTGTAGAACTTGATCCTTTCACTGATTTACAGTGATCATTTACATACGTGATTTTCCTTTTATTTTTATTTTTTTTTTCACATGCAGGGTTGTCAAGGGAGCAAGATTCTCATGAAAACAGTTATGATTTACTTACAATATGGGGTTCAAGTTGCTTAGACACTGCATTGCCTTGAGTATTCCCCTCCTCTTTACAACTGTTTGTCAGAGTACTGGGCAGCTGAAATGTCATAGGACTAAAATATCCCCTCTTGCTCCATGAATAAAGATGTCCAAGCAAAATTATCACTGAAATCATAAGTTCAAATACTCAAATGGGCACATATATATTTGTAGCATCTTTTTAACTAAAGAACAGACACAGAAAGTGTTATTCTGGATAATTTACAAGTGGAGCAAATGGCTACCTTTGTCAAATAATTATTCAGACTAAAAGCTTTAAACAGGGCAACAGTGATATCAGTTTATCTTGAAGTCATTTCCCAGGGACTAAACAAATCCTAGGCATGTTGCCCTCTCTCGATCAATATCTTTCATGTTAGTCTACCATAATATTTACACCCGAGTAGGATTACTGGCAAGGGCAAGAGTTGGACAAAGCACCTAGAAAAGAAAGCCACAAGAAAATGTTTCAAACTTTACAATTCACATTTATTTTGAAAAAATGTTTTGTTAAAAATACTCCTACAAAGGCATTGGAGCAGCAGGTTTCTGTTTCCTTTATAAATACATCTGATTTATTTCTTTCTTTATTTTTCTCAGTAACATTGACAGACATCTGACGAAGCCAGGGGAAGCCCTGGTCTGAATGGAAGACACATCCCTGTGTAACAAGGACCTGCACACTATCTCCCCATTCACAATTAAAAAAATACAAATACTGTCATGAAAAGTGTTACATTGTCCACAGGGCCACGGCCAACATACCAGATGACGAAGAGTAGGAAACCAGGGTTGGGGATGCCCCTGGAGCCCAGCTAATGTATCCTCGGACTAGTGTTAGGGGGATGACAAGATGTAGTATTGACTAGACACACTTGTCTTTGGGCAGTTGAAGGATACACATAATTTCCCAATCCTATACTGCCAGCTCCAAAGCCATGACAAGGTCAGAGCCCAGCAAAATCTCTCCTCTCCCTACAAACCTTCCCTACGACATAGGCAGCTCTTCTACAAATCTTGCAGTGAAGGCTGACAGCTCCACATCTTGCACGCTGGAGGAGCTATGTGAGCAAACCACAGCATCCCAATGCCCTAACAGGCAAGAGGATTTGTTGCCACAGTGCTCAACCACCCTATTCCTGCTACGTTACTGCCACCTTCCCATCTCATCTTTCAGACTTCAGCATAAGGCTTCCTTCTCCCCAGGACCTTGTGTTTTCTCCCTTACATTGCTGACCTGGGCTTTAGTCTCTGAGCTAGGAAAATATCTTCCCTTCAAGGACTCTTTTAAAATGGAGACATAGACAGCTATGCTGGCTCTTCAGTTCCTCAGAAGTCCATTCGTATATGGCATCTGGGGCTGCAGAGGACAGATTGACTAACTGTGTCCAGCTCACCCTGCATGGAGGTTTTTGAGCTCCTAGCTGCAACTCACCTGTGTCCCACACCCCGCCACCTCTCAGACCACAGCTTGGCTGAGCGGGGATCACAGCTTTACCTGGGACAGTGCTCTGAAACACCAGGCTGCTTTCTCCAGCAGGAACTGCTACTGCTTGGCTCTGGCTTCAACTGCTTCAACACTCCCACAAAACTTAAAATGGGGCCTCAAAGCACACCGGGGGTAGACTGACTTCATAGCCCATCCAGAACAGACGGCATGGAGGGAGTGACACAAGACTGGCAAAGCCTTTCCAAACCAGACCTGGGAATAGAAGTCACGTGCTCAGAATGATGGGCGTGCTCATTTTCCTGTGCCTAAGAGGCAGGGTTGGACACTTTTCCCTGACCTATTCCATGGGAACATTGACCAAGGATCCTGACACACCTGCATGAGTTTCATACAACTTTTTACTTCTTTATCCAGGAAGATCTGGGATGCAAGGTGGCTGACGTTTCCAGGGAGGAAAGGGAGGAAGACAGATAGGCACAGGGGGGAATTTTTCATTGGAGGAAACGTAGCTAAAAACAGGTTCCCTGCAGAGACATGCTGAGAAGGGGCTCCTTGGTGAAGGCCCAAACCTAAAACAACCATCCAGCCCTCCTATACTGCACTATACTATGTCCAAGGAAGGGACAGAGGGCAAAGACACAATGCAGAGAACACACAGCTGATAATGGAGGACAAGTAATAAAAAAGAAAAAAGTGCAAGGGTCGCAGGTTGTAAGGTGGATGGAGGAGTCACTGAAGGAGGGTATCCACAGAATGCTCCCCAATGCAGGGGTCTATCCTTGGATCCACGAGTGAATGAACAGACCCCAAACCCCCAGTCCCTGATTTCTTCCCCTCCAGCTCCAGCAGGACAGCAAGTGGTGTGCTTGATGTGTGGTCTTTGTTGAGGAGGGACATTATGGAGAGGGGAGAAGTGAAGCTAGGACCTCAGCAAAGGATTTGGATGATCTAGGAGAAGGACCACAGCCTGGCACACTGGAGATGTGTGCACCAGGGACTGCTCTCCCTGCAGAAGGGGCACACGTCAGGGCACCCACAAACTGCAGTTGTCTGAGATCCCAAGTTCATGTTTAGTATCTCTAGCTCCCTCACCCTCCAGGAATTCTGTCCTTCCACCCCTGCTCAAGCCAGGTTTGTCATTGCCCAGATCTTCTCACCGTTTGATGGGACAGGGGTGACCAGACTTTTGTCTGCCCACTCCGCACAGATCTGATCCTGTGTGGGATGAGCTGTGGTGTCTCACTTCCTTCCACTGTTGAACAGCTTGGAAGAAAGTCTGGAGCTTGAAGGCAAGATCAACAGTGTTTCTACTGGCCTGAGGGACCTAGCCACAACCTGACTGGGTGACCCCAAAACAAGTTCGTACTCCAGAATCACCACAGTATTTTGGGAACTCCTGAAATCTGAACTCAGCTGTTCAAACAGGAATTGTACCCTGACTTCTTTGTAGCTGTCAGTCTTTATTTCTCTGTACCTCAGTCCTGTGGAAAGCTTTGGCTTCCCTCTAGGACATGTGCTTTACAGACTGTGAGGTGCTCAGGTGTGGTGGGCACAGATACAGTGGTCACTGGAAGCTGGGCTGGCCGACATGAAACCCACAGCCCTGCAACTTGGTTTCCTCACATGAGGGTTGGGCTGTCCCACAATAAAAGCTGTGATTCTCATATGACCTCAGTGCTCCTGGGATCATAAACATGGGAGCTGGGATTTTCAGAGAACAAAAAAACCAATCAGACGGATTATAAAACCATCAGCTAGAAAGACACTGGCCCTCTCCCTTCCAGTCCCTATTGGAGATCAGAGCCCAGAGCAGGCCAAGCAAGCAAAAGCACACCAAAGATTGTGTCCCTTCCCTGGTCTTCTACAGTTTACAAGGGTCTGCAGGGGTACAGGGCTACACAGTCACGGACCCCTTCGGCTCTAGATAGGCCCTTCTCCCACATTCCTGGGCTGCTCTGCAGAGGGAAATGAGTCACTGCCCATGTCCAATAGTTTTTCACTTATGCCATCAGGTAGTCTAAGCAACAGAAGGTTGTGTTTTGTTTTGTTTTGTTTTTTGTCTGGTTCTAAGCTGTCCCCAAGACATAAAGAAAAAATTCATCTTCAGAGCTGGGCCAGCACTTGTAACTGAACTTAATACCTGTCTGTATCTTGTTCTGGAGCCCCCAGCACCCAGTACCTGCTCTGGGGTGCCTATGGGATTTCACTGCGTGCACCCAGCCCCACCCTGAATTACTCCATTGCATCGAGACTTCCTTGTCCATTCTAGAAGCTTGTCCCAGGCTCTGCTCCTACATTTTCATCCTTAAGGCAGCTCTCATGGGTCCATTTGGACTCATGCTTAGATACCCAGCAACCAGCAGCATCTGCTCACACAGGCTGAGCCAGCCTTCAACGCAGAAGGACAACAGTCTCACTGTCAGACACCAAACCACAGCAGAGAAGGGGAAGAAGGAAAGGCACCTCTCCTTACCCCAGCAGCCCTCTCTGTGAATCAGGTTCTCTGAATCATAAAAGGTTTGAGGCAAGGATGTTTTCACAGACAACTTCCACAGCCAGAGCATGACAGACCATCAAGACAGTCTCCCTTTTTGTGCCACTGCTGTTTGAGGCACTGATGACATGCTGTGGCTGAGTCCCAGGGACACCTTGTGTTACACAAGGGATTGGGAGGAGGAAGCAAGTCATTTCCTCTGACACAGGAAGCCCTCTGGCTCTACACAGAAATCCTTCACCAGAAGGAGTGAAAAATGGAAAATCAATGATGCTTGATAGAGTGTTTGGGCTTTTAAGAGATTTAAAATGTGTCAGTCCCAAGAATACAACAGTATAAAAGAAGTGTTGTAGGAGTTCTGTTATACACCCCATGCCCCTAGACATCCATGACCCAGAAAAACTGGAAGAGGTATTTTTGTGTTGAGGTGGCATATACAGATTTTTCTTCCACACCAGTCATCTTTTGAATGCAACTAACGCTTGGTATCAACGTGCTCCAGCAACGAGTTCCACTCTTCAATCATTGTGCTTTGTGCCAAACAATATTCTGCTTCACCTGCCTTAGTGTTTTTACTGTGAGAAATAGTGACTGCTGCTTAGCCACCTTACTCACATCTTTGCAGATTTAATGGCATGAAATTTTTTATCATCATGGTTTACCTCTGCCAGACCAAGAATCAAAATCTATTTATCTTTTATACCTCTCAAAGACTTCTGGCTATTCCTGAGACCCGTATCTGTATGCTTCTTAGTTTCTGCATATCCCTTTTAACTGAGGAGGACAAAAGTACCACCACTATTTGAGAAGCTGGCACATCAGAGATTTACTGGCTCATAACAACATTCTTGTGTGAAGGCTACTGAGTGTTAATATTTGCTAGCAAATAGAGAATTCACATTTATTCTCCACTAGCTAAGACCAAGCAAGGGTGTGGATTCGCCACACCATCTGTCTCAGGCTGGTGTCCACAATGTCTGCAAGGCATTGCTCAGCTGGGGTCTGATGCTCTTGTCAACCTCCATCTCCCAAACTCACAAACCAGCTCACTCACCACAAACTGGAGTCAGTGAGCTGGAAGTGCTGAAGAAAGGGAATTTGTGGGAAGACGGTGATCTGACTAACCCCAGGTTAGAATACTGTGCTTCCCCCTAGTCTTCCTTGAACTCATTCCATTAGTTTTTGCTAACATAGATGTTTGGCTATTAAAGACTTGACAAAGTTTAATTCTTTCCTAGACTTAGTAGGAATCATCAAATTATACAGCATGACATCTGTGCAGGAACTGAAGACTGACCTTAGAGGTAGAAGTAGAAGCTACAGTTGAGGCAACTGAAAAATTCCTGAAATTTACTGCAGTGAAAGAACTGGAAAAGGATCAATCAAATATTTGTTGTTCTTTTTTCATGAAGGCAAAATGGAGTTCCTGAAAAAAAAAAAAAAAAAGAGGCACGCAAGGTCACGTCTTGTGGTTTGTTTGCAGGAATGACAATCAGGGGCACTATGAATATCTGGCAGTCTGTGGTTAGAGTGAGCAAGCCACTGATCAGACAATGCTACAGAAGTGGGACTGCTGCTGCTACAAAGCACAGGACTGCAGAGAAATTTCTTGCAGAATTGGAAAAAAAAAAAAAAAAAAGGGAGATAGGCTGCTGAATCAATTGTAACACACCTGAGAATGCAGATTAAGACAAACAAATACTTGTGGGGAGAGAGGACTTCTTGCTTCCAGTCCCAAATTTCTGCAAATAACATTTGTCAGTGGAGTTGGCAGGAATAACAGAGGGAGAGCATTAAGGTAAATTCTAGGAAATATTTGCAGCATGCAGGGAGTTTTCTAGAACTCTGGAAGATCACAACACATATGGAAGCAAACACAGACCAAAGTTGTGTCCTGTCTTTGGGAAGGGCTTAGTTACAAGAAGAGAAGTCATCCTGGAGAAGTCTAAAGACAAGGCCAAAATGTGACTGAAGATAAAAAAACGTATATTCTGCATAGTAGGAGGATCCTAGCGCCTCTCAGCAATGACAAGACAAAACCAGCAATAGAGAAGAGAATTGTTTTGTGAGAACAGCTTGTAAGAGAGCCAGTGGCAGAACTGCACTGAATTGTGAAAATGGTGGAACCAACACAACAAGTAGATGGGACCAGTGCTCAAGTCACAACTAGAGCTCCAGGACAGAATGTGGTTGTGGTGACTGCAAGCAGATACAGCTCAGATCATGCAACTCTGAGGACATCTCATTTGGCTTAATTGATATAAAGGACTATTGGTCCTAGAGCTGAAAGCATGTCAAACACCAGTTCACTAAAAAATTGCAGTGTAAAAGGAGGGGAACACAGCAAAGAAGGTAATTTTTAGGATGCCTTTAATGGCATTGAATAACTGCCACCAGTAGAATATAAAAATGAAGTTGGTACTACATTAGTTGTTCATATAACTTTGAAGGAAGAAATGCTGAATCCTGTATGTGAAGAACTTCTAAGTACATAAAATCTTTGAAGACGGAAGAAGACCTACACTAAATCAGCCTCAAGTTAGATACTCAGGAAGGAAGATGAAATACATTTTAAAAATAGACTCCACTAAGACAAACCAGACAACAGTGATACTTCCAGACACTCTGGATTCATACAACCAAGGCAGACAGATTTATTATATCATCAGAGGACACAACTGTTAATGATGCAGCAGAGTTCAAGCCCTGACTCCAGGTTTTGTATAAATCAGTCTGGAAAATATAAGTTTTCTCAAAACCCATCAAGAGGTTTTCTCTCCAGGCCACTGCTAATCTGTAGCCTGTGGGATAATTACTGGGAAAGAACCTTTCCTTTAACACCAATTCAAAGAGCAACTTCAAGGGGTGTGGAAAAAGCATTGTTAGTACAGCTAGCTCCTAATAGTGACAAACCATCCTCTCTCCTTAGCTCATGACATGTCAGACCATGAGGCAGCTCTGCACCGGACAGTGCTTAGGCAGCCAGTGGAGAGCAGGATCGTGCTGCTGTGGCTGGGCAGCAGACCCTTTGTGGCAGACCTGCTAAGCCAGAGCTATATGAAGTTGTAGCCCCGCTTTCTCCCCATCCTGGACTGGGGCACTATTTTATATGCTTCCCTGCACATGGTTCACTTGTTAACACGGGTGCGTACTGGTCCGACAATGCTAATATAATGACTGCAGTGGGGTTGTGGGATAAAACGCTACATTTGAATTATAACTCTAAATAAATACTCCATAACCAGTAAACCCTGTGACAGCCAGCCTTGTGCATGTACTACTGCCACTGAAAACTACTGCTCGGTAGTGAGGACGCTATGAAGAGAAGACAGACTGCAGCAAGCAGCTCCTCAGCTGCTGAAAACCACTAATGTCCATTAAGTTTATGAAAGGTAGAGATTTTACTAGGGAGGGGTGGAAGATAATTTGGGGAGGGGGAGTGCCCTGTTTCTGTGTCCCCACAGCTGGCAAGGGCAAGTGATTCCTCATGGCAGTGCTGTATCTTACAAGTTTGTTTTTCCCTTTGCCTGGCACACCCCTCTGCTGTTAATGGCAGCTAAAGAAAGGGCTGGTGGCAACAGCTGAAAATGACCCACTAAATGTGTTTTAATTTTTTACTATCCACATATGCTTTGCTTTCTCCACTCTGGCCCCTGATGCTCCGTATGATTTGAACTTCTCACTGGCCAACCAACTTAGTATTTTCAACTTAGCATCCTACTCAGCTATCCTACTGGCTGACATCACCAGATACAGGTGACCCTCAGCAGCAGATGGCAGTGGGAAACAGAGGAAGAGAAAGGCAGGTCTGGGAGGTAGCTTGAAAGGTGGAGGGGAAATGTGAAAATTGCAACAAGCTGCCTGAAAAATCTCATTGTGATAATTTTTGTTAAGTATTCACACATGCACACATGCACATGCACAACAGTATTTCACAGTGTCAATGTTAGCAAGTGCCTTTTCCCCTTGTTACATGTTCTCCCCGTGAACTTGAATTTTGCCATTAGACTGTCATTTCATAGCAGTACATTTGATACCCATTAAATAAATATGTTAAAGTCACTTCAGTGACTCTGTCCTCCACTGGAGCATGCTCCAGAGACATTTACAACCAAAATACTTTACAGGAGCTTGGTTTTATGGATCATTTCTATTTTAGGTCCAGTTCTCCATTAGTCCTACACAGTCAAATATAGACAGATGTCACAGCGATGTCTGGTATAAACAGATGGGAATGTGCTACTTTTAGTACCAATGCCATGTGATTTTTGGTCAGAAGAGACAAGGACGTGCTTTCTCTGTCCTGCAGACAGCTGCCACGGCTTTGGTGAGTTGTGGCACTGAGCTCAGTATGGTCCCATCCTTCACAGTGGGTTGGGTCTGGTAGGTAGATGTGTATAATGCTAGCCAGTGAGGAGATTCAGTGCATTAAGACAGAATGTCTCCAAATTAAGACCTGAAGTGCCCTTCCAAGCCCTGTTTAATAACGATGGGCTCTAAAGGGATGCTGCCTGGCCATTGCTCCTCCTTAGTATCTGCAGAAATGTAAGGGATGGAAGAGAACAGTCACGAATTGTCTGGGGAGGACAACTGAAGGGCATCATGTGCTCCTTCCACATGGCTGCTCCACAGGAATTTGCTGGTGTTTTCTAGACAGACAGTTCTTGCGAAGATCCCTTGTACATAAAGTAGCTGGTTGGCCATGACTAGACAACTTGGCACAGCACCATGCTTCCCTCACCCTGGACTGCCACCAAACAGCTTCAGACATGCCTTTGGAAAAGACTGACAACTGTTCCTTGTTAAAATACAGCATCTACAATGTGAGACGGAGATGCACCATGTGTGCAGGTCTCACTGTTGCTCTGCACTTCTACAGGACAGGGCGCACGGAAAAGCTTCTTGTTTCTCTGTGTGCCCTCTGCAAGCACTTCATGTGGTTTAGTTGACACCATCAATTTTTGCATGCTGCTCTTTCAAAGTTGAGTCCATTTCCTGACCAGGAGCATTGCTCTTTAAATGCAAAGGCATTAAAAGCATCCCTTTGTTAGATACACAGGCTAAAATAGGCTGGATATAGGACAGAGCTGATTATGTCCAGGCAACACCTGCATACAACATGCCTATAGTCCACTCATCCCTCACTCTACATCATATTCTGCCATCTGAAAGAGATGAAGAGCATTGGCATTGCTGTCAGAGGGGATGCACTGTGGACACTGAGCACAGAATATGTCCCTGTGTCCCCTGCTACTGATGTTCACATGACTATAGATGCACTTTTGGAAGCAACAGGGACGTACTGTATACAAATGAAAATACAACGCTGCACTAGAGATCTCAGATGAATAAGGGCTGGAAGGAAAATTCCTCAGTTAAGGTCCCTGCTGCAGAAGCTGTGCACCAAACACTGGGACAGTGCAAGAGCTAAGCAGAGACATAACTTATTTGTAGGGAACGGTCTGCTGCCACTCCTAAGTGCTTCATTGTTGGATCTGGTCTGAAAATGGAAAATGCTACGTATTTTATAAATGGCCTCATATTTTATAAGCAGTCTAGGGAGATGATGTCTGGCCACAGAGGTCTAGACAGCTTGGGAGTTTCATCCAGAGCAGACACTTCCTCTTGGATTCAGCTCCTGGAAAATACAGCAAACCAGGTCCCAGTGAACATGCCTCCAACACCTCATGCTGCTGAAAATGAGTGGAGGACCCTATGAATGACATGGCAATGGCAGACAAGGGCTTGTAAACACAAGTTATGTTGGCCATGCCCAGGAGATGTGTAGAAATAGGCCCCGTGTGGCCAGAGGAAGGTGAGTGGTGGTAGGCATGTTTAAAAGGATACGAGGTGGTGCTGAATACAGAGCACAAGCCCGATTCTCATTTGTACCCTCCTGCGCTTGGTTGGTGGTATTTACACATACCAAAGACCTGGTCAGTAACTAAAGTATTTATTTCAGTTATTTAGATATCCACTGATTGACCATTCAGCTTCAACCACAGCATTTTGCCTCTGGAGACCTGGCCTACTAGATCAGAGTTTTTGCCTTTGCTGTCCCAGGCTCTCCTCGAGGCGAGTGGCTGAGACTGAAGATGCCTCAGAGCCCCCAGCACATTGTCTAACAAGTGGACTGGGTGCCCAAAGGGCACAGAGCACATCCACAGAGTTTGGTTACTGCAGCGAACCATCCACACCCAACAGCTAACACAATTCAGACTCTGAGAAACCACATTCCACGAGCTCCTCTTAGAGGACCAGGATCACCCTGCTTTCTGTGGTCCGTGCACCAATCTGACACCTTTCTAAGCAGTCAGACATTTCCAAAGGATCCGACAGCCAGCTGTGTAGTCATCACTCTGTCCCACAACCCATCTGCCCTCCCCTCTCTTTCCCTCCCTCCTGAAAAAAAAACCAACCCACAAACCCTCTGTGATGCTGCTCACTCCTGCACCGGCAACCCTGAATCAAGCAGGTGGTCATTTCTTCTTGGTGAACAACCGAAAACCCAACAGTTAGAAACATCTGTCAGGCCATGACAAATTGCAAAATAACAAACAAGCAAACAGGAGGAAATGTGCATATAAAAAAATGTTTCTCCTGGCATATTGTCAATAAGCTGCAATTTTTCCTTCCACAGAGAAGGGATTGAAGTTCTTGAATGATATGATTCTTGGAGATGTAATTTCTTTTTCATAAAAAAAAAAAAAACCCAACCAACCAAAAATTTCCAACCCCAAACTCACAAACCGGTGTTAACAAAGCAAGGTAGAAGGACAAATCTCCCAACAATGACAACCAAAAAATAAAGGTACACGTCAGCATTTGTAATCAAAAACTACTACATACTGTACTTGGGAAGTCTTCTGGGAAAAGATCATTGGCATCTAGTGAGGACATCACTAAAAGTCTTGTGCATATGATATGTATGAGACAATGATGCCATTGGAGGGTGGATGGACGGACCCTTAGGAAACTGTCACTCACAAAACTGTTCCATGACAAGAGAAAATAAGAGATGTAAAAAGGATTGTTTTTTCCCATCCCCACCCCCCCAAAGCATTACAGATTCCTTCTCATTTGTCGGAAACAGCCTCTTCTAGTCTCAGTTTATTTGTTTAAAAAAAAAAGTCTTCAGCTTTTGAAGAAGTCCATCAATTTCTGAGATGTACTTGGTTCCACAGCACCAAAGAGCTTCAGCTCTCTCTCCCCCCTTTGATTCGTTAACAGGGGCTTTCGGGAAGGACTGCTGGCTGCAGGACATTCCCAGAGCCGCCATCCCATATGAGAAAGAGAAGTGCTTCTCATGATTTTTCTTTGCATTCATCTTCTTGAAAAAGTCTCATTGCTCCAGAGGCGTCTGGGCCCAGCTGCAGCAGCCTTGTGCAAGAGGAAACAGATGAAGCTGCTCTCTTCCTCTGGAGACTCCCATTGGTCTTGGAGCCCTTTTCAAGAATGCAATTGCTTTATTATTATTTAAAAATATTTAATAGGTTTTTTTTCAAAATATTTGTCTTTTTTTTTTTTTGTTCCCTTTTTCCATTGCTTAAATTCTAGAAGCTCTTGGCGACTTCTCATTGTTGATGACAGGGCATTTCTTCCTGTTGCCATGATCCTCAGAGCAGCTGCCTGTCTCTGGTCCATGCAGAACACTCAAGAACTGGAGCTCGGACGTACAGGGGCAAAGGGGAGCAGGGCCTCAAGGAAGAGGAGCAGGAGGACACGTAGCTATCAAACCTCCACAGACTGAATTTGGTTCATCTGTGCTCTCATCACCTGGATACTGTTCAGAATTTTCTTCTGGTGTCCTGCTAAAGTGACCCCGACTCGCAGAATGTCCCTTTGGGAGGAAAAAAAACAAAGCATAAATATCAGAAGACATTTTCTCACAGCAGAACAAGCCCATATATGAGCACAGTGTGTAGGGAGCTGAAGTCTCCACAGATCTATTCCATAAATGCAATACATGCAAGCAGATCTGCTCTACTCTTTCTCTTTGACTCTTCCTGGCTTATCCTCCCAATCCTTGCGTGTGATACCTACCTGCAGCACCCCCACAGTACCGGAAACCAAATACCACAGGCTCTGCTCACTGCTTGTAAGTGAATTTGCTTTAGGTTTTCTACCTTTGTATTGTTTTGTTTCTTTCTTTGCATGTTTGGATTCTCTCATTTTGTGACACAGGAACCCATTTTTTCCATCCCTGGAGACACATGAATAGGATGTGCTACACCTTCATCAGTGTGAATCTTACTCCTCCTTCAACAGCAGAGGATGGCTGTTCTTGCTACTTTTGCTTTGATTTGATGAGGCCATGAAGTGATAAACTTTTGCTACTTATCCTCTTTGCTAAATCACAGCAATCTAATTTTTGCACTCCTATTTTTAATAGATATTAGGCATCTGGGAAAAATAAAGGTCATGCCAAGAGCATAATTGTGACTCTGCATTGCTCCTTTCTGTGATCGCTCCAGCTGAGTTTGCTGCTCATCTCCCTCTTGGTGGATGAATCTCAGTCATGAATTATTCTGATCAGGGAACAGATGGCATTCATGAGATGTGACCCATACCTGACTAAACATTTTTAGTTGCCCTTTCTTCTTCTGTGAGTGTTAGGAACAGACTTTTAAGAGGAAGTGTGACAAACCCATTGTCTGTTTTAGACTGGAAGTCAATGGGCAAAGAAGGGTCAACAGGAGCTCCAAGGAAAGGTGGAAAAAAATCCTCTAGCACAAGAGGCATGTGAGACTGTTTGCTTTAGAGCTTGATTTAGGTCAAACAAAAGGAGCATGAAGAAGGAAAGCTGGGCATGGGGCAATGACATAGATTTACACATTCTGGTTGGTGGTAACTGTGTGGAAACCACCAGTGAAGCATGCTTCAGCCCGTTCACTCTGACTGGTGTGAGAGTGAACATCCAAGACACAGCTTTGCTGCTGCCCAGACTCCTGCTCAGCAAAGCAACTGGAAACCAGCTAGTACACTACACAAGTCTGGCACCCACAATGCTATCCTTCACAGGGACTGCTTTTCTTGCTGTAAGGGCTTTCCATGCCCTCCTCTGCCCCAACCAGATGTGCTGAGCTAGGAAATTTTCCTCCTTGGATGCATTTGGCACTTTGGCTTTTGCTTTTGTTCTGTTTGGGAACAAAGCCCAAGGTCTTCACTGATGTCTGTAAACCAGAATAAGACTGTGGTCTGCACAACCCTGTGCTTCCCTAAGCTTTCTGCCCTGGACATAGTCCTTTGGTGGCCCGAGTATCCCAGCATGCAGACAAAACAGTAAGAAACCTTTCAGTTTCAGGTCAGTGTTGAAATCACGTGGATTTGGTGAACTGAATTAGTCTTCAATCGAATTTACTTTACTGGCTATCCAAATTTGAAGAAACCAGTGTCTCATGGCAATTAAGCTCCACTTACATGACCATCTATTTCTGCAAAGACCAGTGAACATTAGAAGGTGGTTTCAAGTGATGTTGAAGCATGATTTCCCAAGGAAAAAGGACTTGGAGTGTCCTTCTCTCTATTATTATGTCCAGCCAAGCAGTTGAGAAATGTGGAAGGGAGGTTTGTCAAAACTGGTGGTGTCATGAGCTGAGGATACTCTTGTGATTGTGATGAAGGCACTGGGAGAGGACTTGGAAGATACTGTGAGGGACATGGTATGGAACTGGGAAAAGGGGCATTTAAGGCACACTGAGCATGTCTGTGAAAAACAGACTTCACCAGCTGGACTGCCTGCAGAAATGTCTGTTGTTATATATATATATTGCAAATAGCATAACCTAGGCAGGGCTGGGTTGTGGTGTGGGTGTGATGTCCCAGTTTGGTCAAAGTTCTTCCCTATCCTTCAGATTTTATGGACTCTCTTTCTGTTGTATGAACACAGCCTATAGTGTGCCAAAATCATCCCCAGGGCCTTGGGGTTGTACCACAGATGTATTGAAACAGAATTGCCATGTGAATTTCCTGGCAGTAAATTAGAACGAAAAGCCAGAAAAGGTCAGTTTGGCTGTTTGCATGAATAGATTATGATTCATTGGTAGACTTAAAGTCTGAAATTAGGCACCAAATCCAAAAACCTTTCTGGTTACCAGGCGCAGAGACATCATAGTACTTACAGATGGCTTTCATGCTTGGCACTTTCTTAGACAGGGCTTCTAAAGCTAACAGCAACCAACCACAAATCTTTCACCAGAGGCACCAAAGCCCCAGCTAGCCCCAAGAGATTTCGGAAAGCACCACAAATGGATTTCAGCTGCCTGATTTCTCTGAATAACTTGCTAAGATTTTGCCACTGGCGGATGTTTTTACTGGATGCAGAACAACTCAGAGCAAACTTGAAACCATCTGGACTTTCAGATGCCTTTCACAGGCAGAAATTTGTTTGCAGCATGCTTGTCTCCATCGCCAATGCGCTGTACATCCAAGAGGACTGCAGAATCTGAAAGTGCTCTTGAGTGGCTGGAGAATTGTCTAATGCTGGTCTGAAACCTCCATTTGTTCCATGTTGGAGTTTTGGAGACCCTTGTGAGGGTTTTCATTTTCACAGTGGGGATATGCAGCATGATAGCGTGGAAATTAATTCTGCAGATACAGAGCAACAGACAGACACACCGTCTGGAGACAAGACAGAACCTGCAGAACAGAGCAGTTCTGCAGAAACTGAATAGACTAAAAGTGGATCCATAAAGCAACAAGTTCTATACAAGTAAAAATACATCATGTGAAAATGAATACTAATTCAATAACGACCAATTGTTGTTAAACTACCGAGACTTTTTCTTGTGCTTTGGGACTAGAAGCCTGAGCACTTACTCTACAGTCATTTGAGATACTACATCAAAGGTGGTGAAGCCAGCACTGGCAAAGCTCTCCTTGTACTGGCTCATCTTGATGGCATCCAGCCATTCATCCACAGTGTTGAAGCTGGTATAATCCGGGATTGTGCGGTCAAGTAGGGGGAGGTTCATCCTGAAAACAGAAATGGGGAATGAGCAGAACAGACAGTGGCAAGCACCCTCCATCAGCTGGAGGAACCTGGACCAGCATCATGCACAGTGCCTGCACCACACCATATTAAGAAGTACCACCCAGAAAGCACTCCATTCAACTGAGGGAAGGATTGTGTAGAGCATCAGAGAGGTCATTCTGGACCAGTTTGTACAGGACAGGTAGGAATCATGAAAGATGATGGGATGCAGCTCTAAAATCCTGGCTGTACATTCTCATAATGGGGCCAGTGCTTCTCACAAGTTGGTGTATCCCTACCCAGTCCAGGGAAACAACATACTACCTGATGAAGCTTTATTTGCCTCAGCTGCAGGCAAGACTGGACTACCACACCTATCCAGCAATCACATGTACATGAAACGGAGATGCTCCTCTAACTGTGCAGAGCACACTGTCCAATTCAATAAGCTGTCTGTGTTCATCAGTCCTTCCTGTCCAAGGAGAAGGACCAGAGTGACCTTGACATCTTTTAATGCCCTTCCTAGAAAGGATCAAACAACACAGGCCAAGCTGCCTCTAAATTAGCTAGCCTAGAGAGATGCAAGGATGGTACCACCAGGACACAAAAGACAGCAGATCTGCAAATAGAAGCCAAAGGACAAGAGGAAGGCAAAGATACATACCCAGAGGAGAGAGGGGCCATGGCTTTCAGGCTGTTAGGATTTCGGATCATTTTATCTAAGGTGTTGACAATTTGCCCAAATTTGGGTCTGTGGTTTCGATCCTTCTGCCAACAGTCAAGCATTAGCTGGTGCAGAGCATTTGGACAATCCATAGGTGGTGGCAGGCGGTAGTCCTGCTCAATAGCATTTATCACCTGTGAGAGGAGAAAAAGAGATCAATACAGTTGCAATAAAACCTATTTAATACATAATGTTCCTTTTCTTAGATTCTGAGGGTGACTGGCAAGGCCAGCAATACTGCAGCAAAGCTGCTCTGCCTACACCTAGTGCTGCCTATCATCTCAGCCACCACCACACACTCCCCAGCTCCCAGCCCTCTGCATGTCATGTCGTCCTGGGAGGTGATGCCAGCCTTGCTCAGCTGGCATGCAGCCTTTCTGACTACTTGTGATGAGCCATGCTCATCAGTCTCCTAATCTGAGAAAAGAGCATCAGAATCACAGAATCCTTCAGGTTGGAAAAGCCCCTTCGGATCATCGAGTCCAACCCACAGCCTGACTCTACAAAGTTCTCCCCTACCCCACATCCCCCCACAGCTCATCCCAACGGCCCTTAAACACACCCAGGGATGGGGACTCCACCTCCTCCCTGGGCAGCCTGTTCCACTCTCAATGGGAAACATTTTTCCTCATGTCCAGTCTGAGCCTCCCCTGTCACAGTTTCAAGCCGTTCCCTCTTGTTCTGTCACTAATTCCCTGTGGGCAGAGCCCAGCCCCAGCCTCTCTGCAATGTCCTGTCAGGAGCTGCAGAGAGGGATGAGGGCTCCCCTCAGCCTCCTCCTCCTCACACTGAACACTCCCAGCTCCTTCACTGGCTCCTCACAGGATTGATTCTCCAGCCCTTCCCCAGCCTCGTTGCCCTCCTCTGCCCTCGCTCCAGCCCCTCGAGATCTCTCTGGGATTGAGGTACCCAAACCTGGACACAACCCTCCAGGTGTGGCCTCCCCAGTGCAGAGCACAGGGGGACTGTCACCTCCCTGCTCCTGCTGGTCACACTATTCCTAATCCAATTGGCTTTCTTGGCCACCTGGGCAACACTGCTGGCTCATGTTCAGCTGCTACATCCCTACTACTTTGAGAAGGATGTGTGAGCCTGCAGCTCCAGGCATGAGAAAGATGAATCAGAGAGAACCGTTCCATGGTTTTGGACAGGTACACAGCACAACACAAGAGCACAAACATCTCCATCCAGTGAAGGGTCTGCTTGTGAGTTACAGACAGGGGAAGGTGCCCCTGTGGCTTCCTTCCTCCAGTGGTGATTTCAACTCCTGCCAAGAACCCAGCCCTTCCAGGTGACAGGGTTGTGCTGTGGGACAGGGCTGGGTGCGCTGAGCCAGCAGTAAGAGCTGGATCTCCCCATAGTCCTGTGCACATGCAAACTGAAGTACACAGTGGGGAGGACCAAGACCTTGGTCAGAAGACCCAAACACAGGGGAACTTTGGTACAGCATGCAGAGCAGGGTTGCAGCACATGTTGCCTATGCCATGCTGCAGCTCTGTGGACCAACATACGACGGCTCTAGCTGATGCCTGTTTGGGTTCTCCTTATTGCACCACATGAACTGGGAAAATGTCTGGTCTTGCAATATTCGGTGGGAACAGCACACACACAAGGGCTAGCGGATCTTCTTCAAGGAGAAACCCATCTCCCTGTCACTGTGCATCTGTAGCCTTCCATCCTCGCCTGGGTAATCAAGGAGGATGGAGTTGCACAGCTTCTTCCAGGGGCATATGTTCCTCCAACAGAGACATGTGACAGGCAGGCTTCTCCTCCCTTCTTGACCTTATGAATCCTATGGTAATACACACAGCATGGGCACTGAAAGGCAAGCAGAAGGAGCCTTGGCCACTAGAAACAGGCTTGTGATGGCAACAAAAGCCAGAAGTGAGGGTAAAAAACAGAACTGAGGATCCTGCAGTAACTGAAATCAGGGGCAGCATTTTGAAATGACCAGCTCGCCACAGGGATGATAAAGAAGTGGAGCGAGATTGACAGAACATCTCTCAGGGATCAGAGGAAGGACCTCGATGTCTCTGGCTATCTTCACCATGTGATCAAGGCTGCCATGGCTTTGTTCAGCCATGTCTTTCATACCTCCAAGGATAGAAGCCAGTGGGCTACCCCAGGGCTGTACACCCTCCTGGGGAAGGACCAGTCATACCCATCCAGCAGCATGGTGGATACACTGCTGAGAAGGAAGGCTACATAGGGAAAATTACAGTTGGGCCTGGGAGAGCAGCAAAGAAGGGCTGGTAGAGAGGAGATGCTGTACGTGCTGTGGCAGTAGAAGGCTGCTGCTCCAAGGGAGGGTAGGTGCCAGATCCATGCCAAGCAATCCAGGGTGTGAGGTGGGGCATGTGGCAGGGTTTACAACGGACTGTGGCTTCAGGCAGAGAATGGATTGGGAGGGTGCTCCAGACACTGATGTGCATGGCCAAGGTGCTTGGCAGGCTGACCCAAGACAGATGGGGGCTGGCACTACTGCTGCCAAAATGTGCCAGATGGATGGAGACCTCCCTCCCCTCTGCCCCCCTGGCTGGACATGACAGTGTCCCACTGGGCCTGTGAAGGTTCAACCTGAGGCATTGCTGGTGTGCTTTGTGCAGCTCTTGGCTCCCGTTCAGGGATTCTCCCAAGAGTTGCAAGCTGTCCGCTGTCCCAGCTCTCTGGATGCCAGATCTATTGGAAACAGAGGGGAGGGGAAGCAAGCGGGGAGCAGGGCTGAGGAAGATCATTATGTAAGCATCAGGCACTCATCTCTGGCGTGAACTGAACAGTTTGCTGACAAGCCACCCGCCTTGCTGCCATCAGACACATCCCGCGAGGGGGCACAGGCTGCACTTTCTGTCTCCTCTTCCACCCGAGCCTCCCCAGGCGCTTACACCCCAGGGTCAGGAGGCTAATCTGCAGTGAATATCCACCACGCGCTCATTCACAGGGAGTACTGGCTACAATTAAGTGGTGACAGCTTCTGGGGAACAATGTCCTGTGGCAGAAGAAGGGGAAGAAGAGGCTGGGGACAGGTGCCACACAGCAGGCTGTGCTGAGGAGATGGACACGGGCTCTGCCATCCCCACCAGCTGAATCAGTGCTGCCTGCAGTTGGAGAAATCTTGAAGGGAAGAGTCCAGGGGAGGAGGACAAGGGAAGGGGATGGCAGAGGGCTACACATACAGGGGGATGCTAAGGCATGGAGAAGGGGAGTCACATCTGACTGCAGAAACTGCAGGCAATAATGAAGCCTTAACAGGAAGGGAATTGTCCTTTCTGAGAAGGGCATACCCCTATCTCCCTCGCCTTTGGCTCAAACAATTGATGCAAAGACTTCTGGTATGCCAGGGGCTGAGGAAAGGCCATGAACAGTCAAAGGTGCTTAGGTATCATGTATGTGCTCTAGGCATTGGGACTCACTTGAATAAATTCCCCAACAGGCACTAGGACTAAGTGTCCCATGCTAGAAAACCTTTATGTGGCATGGATGGAGTAATATTGACTTGAAAAAGGTCTGATTTGCCATCAGGGTGGGAGGACTTGCAGAAGACAGGTGGCTCTCTGTTCTTGTAAGGCAGGATTTTTCAGAAGCCCACAGGATGATGGAGATAGAGGTGGCAGTCTGAAAGCTTCCAACAGACTTCCTCAAGACAGCTCTGAAACAAGCCAGGCAGATCCTGTAACATGCAGCTTTGCAAGATCCAGGCTTGCAGCAGAGGGGGAGGACAAGGCTGCACACCAAGGGTCTTCCTGGAACGTGGTGTTAGACTCTGAGGGTTCACAAGGTGAAGACCACTTGAAGAAAGGCAGGTCTTCAGAGAGACAATGCTACAAGAGGTCTGGGAGCTCCATAACAAAGGGGTTTTCTGGACACACACGTGTAGGTGTAGCACTCTGCACGACACCCATTGCCACTTTGTGGATGGGCTTTGACCACCCAGGTATCAGGTCAAGAGAAACAGGGAGAATGGCATTGCTATGGTGAAGGTGTGGCCTGCAGCCACAGGTCATCCTTGTATGGAGGCAAGGATTCACAGAAACTGCCTGGATCCCAGGGAGCAAGGAGCACACATAACAGTTCCACCTGAATTACAGAAGAGTCATAAAGTATTTAAAATTAAGCACGTTCTGAAATATCTTGTGGTTTTGGCTTCTAGCTGTGTACAAGTTGCTTGGCTTCTTACCCATCACAATCCAAGCTCATCATGGGAGATCAATTAGCTTGCCATCTAGTGAAAGATGTCCTTGACCATGGGTTGGACTAGGTGACCTGTAAAGGTCCCTTCCAACCCAAACCATTCTATGACTGTATAACGGGCTTTTACTAAAGGCCCGTGGTCTCCTGCTGACTGCTGCTCCAGGAGCTCGCAGCTCAATGGCAGAATTTAGTTTTCCACCTGCCTGCTCCCTTTCCTCCTAGGCATCTGTCTACCACCACTGAGGGTGCTTATACTAACCCTGTCTTACTGCAGTGGGTGTTGTACAGTCCCTAACCTCTGCCACAGCAGCACAAGGGGACCAGAACAAAAGTGAAAGTTATCTCCATTACTTCTTCCAAAGGTGTTGACCTTGGATGCATGTCCCATGACAGAGAAGGCTCCGGACATGCCACAGGCTGGGTCTAGCTGTAGCCATGCTTTGGTCTTGCAATACTCCCAATTTCAGTGTTTCTGTTCATTGCTTATTAACAACTCACATCTTGATTGGTCATATCCCAGTAAGGCCGCTCGCCATACGACATCACCTCCCACATGACTATTCCGTAGCTCCAAACATCACTGGCTGATGTGAATTTTCGGTACTGAATTGCCTCAGGTGCTGTCCACCGTATTGGGATCTTCCCACCCTGCAGGAAAAAAACAGAGAGGACGGTAACAGAAAGAGCAAGAGTGACTCAAAAATATGAGTGTCCTATTTGTCTCCAATACGCCACTAAAATCCCAGAGGAAGGGACCACAGGACTATCCCTAACGCTACATCAGGATGGCTGTGGCTTGTCTAGCCAAGTCCAGGAAACTTTCAGGGATGATGATTCTCTGCATTTGTCTGGTGACCTGTCCCGGGGCTGCACCACCCTCCTGGGGAAGAAACTTTTCCTATTACTCACCTTGAACCTCCCAAGCCACCTTTGTCTATTGCCCTTTATTATACCATCTGGTACCACTGCAAAGAGTTTAGCTTCATCTTCTTCATAACTGCCCTTCAAGTACTGCAAGTCACTTATAGGTGTTCCTTCAGCCTCCTCTTCATCATATTAAACAAACCCAGCTCCTTCCACCTGCCTACTGCTACAGCAGTCTTTGGCATGACAAAATGCCCATTGTGCTAGTAGGGTCTTTTGTAGAAAAATTAACTAGAAATGTAGAAAAATCGAAATTGATTTGCTTTGACTCTCCCTCTATCCTTTTGCTGTCACCTGGCTATCTCCAGAGAAGGACAAAAGGAATTAAAACACCATCCTCTTCAGCCTTCTACATCTGTAGACTTTTTGAAGTCAGTGATATATCATTCTCTTGAAGTTCTCATGTGTCAGTTTGTTGATAGATATATGATCCAGCAGTTTTTGATCCTGCCCGTTTCTGGAGACAGAGGCAGAGTGAACATCTTCATTAGTATGGCCTGAATGGTCACTGATGGGAAATGGGATGGACTGGGTGGGCACTGGGGTCTCTGTCATCCTGCTGGGCAACAGCAGCTCTGAAGAAATCAGCAGGACTCTCCACTCCCATAGAGGAGTTACGCACCAAAGCGCACAGGAGTGGTGTGGGGCCACAGGGCTCCCAATGCTCTGCTTAAGCACTTGCAGCTTCCTGATTTCCCACCAGGGTCTTTGGACTTGAGCCACTCACAACTCAAGAGACCTTCTGAAGGGAAAATCTTCCCCTGTGCTGCAAAATAAGCAAAACTGTCGGCGTTTTGTGGCTGTGAGAAGATTAAGGAACATTATATTTTGTCAATGAACAACTATCATGTCTTATTAAGGGGCTCCTAGGACTTAACAGGACTCAGATCCTATACATGACAGAATAATGAAAAAAAGATAATGTTCCTTAATCTTCCCACACCCACAAACCTCTGACAAAGTATTTTGTTTTCCACAAGAGAGGGAGACCAAGCATTTAATACCAAAAAAGATGTCCTCTCCATCAGGCATACTCTTAACAGAGCTCCTGACAAGCAGTGGATTTTTAAAAATGGCTAAAAAAGAAGTCCTAAAGTAGAAATTATAGACTGGGCATATTTGGAGGATACTCATGGGAACTCACTTCAGTAAGACCTCCCACCTCTCTGGTGATCTGATCCAGAGCTTCACCACCCTGTTTGAGAAGGAGATTTTCCTAAGGTCCGGCATGAACCTCCCAAACCATAGCTTACAGCTGTTGTCCATCCATGGACACAAGGTCTCTGGGGTAATTATAATAAAAAACATACAAGCATCTTGGGATGTTTGAGGATGGTACATTTTGAAGAGGAAGATACTATTACTTCTGGTGCTCTGCTATAGTGGGTGCACATATTCTATCATTATAGATAATATACGTCCTGCTACAGTACCCACAGTTCGAGAAGAATAAATTAGAGATGACAGAAAGAAAAGCCACAGGCACAATAACAGGAATAGAAAACAGCAGTAAACACCAGAAGCTTCCATGTATTTAGCTTAACAAAGAGAAAGTTAACAGGACATAAGGATCTTGTTGTGAAAAATGGACATTGCTAGTGTTTCTAGAAGCCACAGGATGACTGTGTAAGATCAGACGGTTGATGTTTGAAGCTACAAAAGTTTAGATGAGAATAAACGCACATTTTTACCTGTTTGTTAGGTATTCAACTACTGCTAGAATTCACTAAGAGCTACGCCAGACATCTCACCACTGGCAGGTCCAAAAGATCTGGGAAGGATAATTTCCTATAGGCCATGCCCCACCTCTATCAACACTAGTTTCCAGGAAGTCCTGTCACAGGTATTGTACACAGGCTTTGATCCCGTAGCATCACTGCAACGTGATGCTGTATGCCTTTGCAAACAATGGTGTTTATGAGAACTCCTGGCTGCAATATTACTGAACAACAACAAAATCTTCAAACTATCCTTTGGTCCCAGTGCACGTTTCTACAGCCTGAGACGGGCCATGAATCCTTGGTGGCACTCGTGTCACTGGTACCATGGCACTCCTGGGAAGCTGTTATGTGATCATGAAGCCATTTCTCAGAATGTTTCTCTGTCTAACACAGACTCTCTGGCAGATCAGTATCCAGTCCACCATGCATCCATACTTCAATCTACCATTCCTGGGGTTAAGCCCATGACATGATATCAGACAGTATTGGCCTCACTGACAGCAGGGCAGCATGACTAGACCAGTGATGGTAAAAAACCTTCAGACTTGCTGCCCCCCAAAAAAATCTGTCAGGGAAGCATCTTGGAGGACTGCCAGCTGGGCCATACTGGGCAGGTATAATGCACCGTCCCACCTAAGGGCTTTATCGGGACATGTATATGTTTGCAGAAATGTTTGGAAGAAGGCTCAGTTATCACAGGCCTATCAACAGCCACTGGACAACTGGACAAGACCTCACAAAAGAACATTTTCCTTGGTTCATTTCATTGGTGTTTTTCCTCTGGCACCTTATCTCCATTGTTGGCACCCTGAAAAAGTGCTTCCCACATCAAGGGGGGATCTTCCCCTTTCCCTCTCTCTCCCTGACTCCTTCCTTCACCACCCGTCCCTCCCCCTGTGGAAGAGCAGCTTTACCAGTGCGCTGGTGTAGGTGGGATCAGAGGTGTCATCCTCTAGAAAACGGGAGAGGCCAAAGTCAGACACTTTGCAGACCAGGTTGCTGTTCACCAGGATGTTGCGGGCAGCCAGGTCCCGGTGCACGTAGTTCATATCAGCCAGGTACTTCATGCCTGCTGCGATGCCCCGCAACATGCCCACCAGCTGGATCACCGTGAACTGCCCATCATTTTGCTTAGGGGAAAAGAGGGAAAGAGTCCACATGAGAGGAGCAAACTCACAGCCCGCCATGGTCAGAAAACAGCCAGTAGCCTCTTTCTACGCCTCATGTCGACACATCTATGCCACAAGTGCAAAAATTCCCTCTCAAAGCAAGAGGGTGGAGAGATCACAGGGGCTGGAAGTCACCCTCACACACCCTATGGGCATCACTACAATGGCTGCTGTCACCCACACTTTGCACAGGAGGGTATTATTAATCAAGCAGGTTATCTGCCTCCAACACAGTGAATTATCCATTTCAAACTCAGACCTATAAATATTTTGACAGAGCAGTTGGAGGTGAAGTCCTGTTGTGTTAAAGCTACGTCAGACTGTCCCTCCATGTCCACAGAGGCAGAGTTTGTACATGCAGGCATGTATACAGGTAGGCCCAGCCTTTTGCTACTATGAGCGGACAGACACATGTAATATGACAGCCTTGATGCCACCTCCACCTTCGTTCCTGAGACACAGATCTATGCACTACGAAGCAGCTGCCTCAATGGCAGAGGATGCTGGTCAGTGAAGGGCACTGTTATACTGGCAAAGGAAGGGAACTTTCCCCTCCAGTCCTCCTCTGGCCCAACACAATCTCTGGAGCTGCACGCTCCTGGGATCTCATACCCGCAAGAAGGAGTCCAGTGAACCATTCTCCATGAACTCAGTAATGATCATGACTGGTGAACTCTTGGTGACCACACCCTCCAAGTGGATGACATTGGGGTGGTCGAACTGCCCCATGATGCTGGCTTCACTCAAGAAGTCCCGTCTCTGCTTCTCCGTGTAGCCAGATTTCAGGGTCTTGATGGCCACAAAGATCTCTCTTTTGCCAGGAAGCTTAAGATGCCCACTGCACACCTCACCGAACTCGCCTGTGAACAGAGGGAAACAGGCACAGGGCTTGTCAGCCTCCAGACCTCTGCCTTTCTCCCCAAGGGACCCTGCTCCCACAGGCTCCAGCCGTGACTGCCCTGCATGCCCCTGAGCTGACCACCCATCACCTGATCTGTGCTTCCTCCCTCACTCCACACCAGAGACCTGGGACCATATGCACATCGGAACTCCTTGTCTCCAGCACTAGACCACCTTACTCCTACTAGTCCAGGCTGGGGCTAAGTGTAAGACCTTACTGACACCAGTCTTCCCAGTACATGTAAAGCTAACTCCTCACCAAAGCCTGAGACCACAAAGGAGACTCTGCTGCTGAGGGCCAGCCAGCCATTCACAGTTTACCTACCTGCCCCGATCACCTGCTCGATTTTGACACAAGAGATATCGATTTCTTTTGCAAATTCCCTGACAGCCTCATTGGGATCTTCGTAGGTGAACGGATCGATATAAATCTTCATCCCTGGAGTCACTGCATAAAGGTGAGGGAGAGAGTCAGACAGACAGATGCAAATAGCACGACTGATGGCTGGCACCAAGGAAAAGAGAAACCTATTTGTGTGAGGGTCTTTTTCACCTCAGCAAGTCACATAATCAGGGGTATGAGGCAGATACAGCAAAGCAGTTTGAGAAAGAACATGCAGAGCCATGTTTGCACAGGACTATTAAAGCTGGATTCTAACGAATATTGGCCCATAAGTCAGCAGGACTGAAACTGTGACCACAGAGAACCACCCATCCTCTGCAGCAGTATTTGGGTTTAGCACATCCAGAGGAAAAGAGAAGCATTTGCTCTCAGGAGATGGTGCATAGGCACACCAATGTCACACCAATGTCACAACATGCTCATCATGCTGCAGCACTGAAGAGGACCACAAGAGACCTCAGCTTTGCCCCACTGGCCTTCTCTGCGTGCAGCTTCCACCTCACGACACAGTCCCATGAGAGGCATGGGAAAATGGAGGAGGAGGCATGGGGTCAGCACCCAAGACAGAAGATGGTGAAGGTCTTGGGGTGTAAACATGCACACGCTGCTCTTGGTTCCCTACACAGAGATCTACAGGGGAGGCAGCTCTAGGTGCTTGGTACTACCAACACAGTACCCAAGCCAGACTGACTCCTCCAAGGGGGGGTCTGTGAGCTTCCAGGGGCAACGCAAGCAGGATGGACAGTCCAGTCTACCCCCTGTTCTCCTGCCTGAGGCTGGATTCCCTCTTGGTACCTCAACACGGCCAAGAGAAGCTCTAGGAGACACTGGGGAAATTGCAAAAGCCAAGCGCTTCCTGCTAGGCAAACCAGAGCACACAGTGATACGTTTATGTGAAAGGCAACGGCCACAGGACCTGGTGAGGTTGGATTGCTGATACCACATTGCACACTACCTGTACCATGGGACAGCTCTTACCTGCAGCCCTGCAGATCTCCCCTCTCTATATTCATTTTACTGACCTCTGGCTTGTTCCAGAATTGAGGGTATTCGGAGAGCAGAGCTCACATCTTACTAAATAAGGAGCCCAAAATAGAACCAGAGACACGACTCCCAGCTCCACATGTAGGATGCTGGTGGGATTCAGGGGAGTTGCTGCAATGCCTACAGGCTCCCCATGCCTTGGCAAATTAAGCATAAGTTGTAGCCTCTCCACAGCAATCACTGCTGGGGAGCTGAGCAGGGACTGCGCCTTGGACTGGTGTTTTGAGTGACAGTGTGGCTAAAAGGCACCCCAGGCCCCTTATCAGTTCATCTGCATCCAGTGGCATCAAGCCTGTTGCAACAGTCCTGAAGGCACAGCTATTAATGCCATCCCAGCCTGAAGCTGTCATGTTACACACCAGACCCCGGGAAAAAGTGAGAATGTATGTTTACACATGCAGCACGGACTGACAAACAACTGAGAGTTACATTTACATAATTCTTCTCGAAGGGTGTCATTTTTCCCGGTAAGTTATAGCGATGCAGCAAGCACACTGCTGCTCTGGCACAGAGCTGCAGTTCAGAGCTCTGCCTTTTGGGAAATGCTTCCTAAGTAAACGCAGAAGCACCAGTGAGTCCTGTACTGAAACACTGCTGATGTTTTCCTTTCTCTGAATAAGGCTCAGCTCTGCACAGGACCAAGGTATAAAAAGGACAGAAATCCTGAAGCTACAAGTATAACGTGAGGTAAATAACAATGGAGATTCGATTCAAGCAGGATTACAGGACAGGTCTCTGGTGAGGGAGGAGAAAGGCATTTCAGAGGGCACGCAGCCAGGGATTAACGAGGGGAAGGAGGATGCGCTGGGGTGAGGCAGGTGTGCAGCGAGGTGAGAGCAGGAATGTGCTGGATATGAGGGAATGCCTTGCAGTACGCAGGGATGTTGGAGGAGGGAGGCTGCAAGAGAGGGCATGTTATCTATTGTATTACATATCTATACATACAGATATAGCTCCATATCTGCTAAGATTCTGGGAGCACTGGGATGGGCTCTAGCAAAGGCACTACGAGGTATGTGGGTTCCTGCAGGACAGCACTCTGCAGGAGGGGTGCGGGTTGGAAGAGGGGTCTCACTGCTGCCCACACGCTGGGCAAAGCTCAGGAGTCAGCAGCGAGGCAAGGTGTGGTGGCAAGGGCTGCACTGCAGAGGAGGGTGAGGCTTCAGGGGTGTGTGCTGGATGTCACAGGGGTCTGTGGAGCATGCGCAGGTGTTCGCTGCACAGCTGGCATCCGGCAGCATGCAGGTCTGGAGAGCACGGACTCTAGGAGGCAAGCCAGGGATCCAGATCACAGGGGACTGGTGGGGGATCTGGACAGCACAGAGCCCTCTGTTCTACACATGCACACGCCTGCCAGGCTGGGCGGCCTGAGCCCTCCCCGCATGCCACAAGGAATGAGTGAACAGGAACACAAACCGAAGAGAGAGCGGACCCCCAGGCCTGACGGGGGACCGCGGTACGTACTGTGGCCACTGGTATAGTGCTGCAGCTTGTCAGTGTACTCGGAGTCAGCACGCTCAAAGCCCCGTCTTCTGGAAAGAAAGAGAGTCCTGAGCACCAGTACAGGTCCATCGGGGCTGACAGACGCACTGCAGGGGCATCTTTTTCCCTTTCACCTTCCTGTCCCCATCTTCCCCTCCCCTAACCCTTCCACCTTCTGTGTCCATTTACCACTGCCTTGCACAGCCCCAGCCCCGGGTTGTGTGCTCAGACTGACCTACCTGTTGCACACAATAACGATGACGACTACAGCAATGAGGAACACCAGTCCTGCTGCGGAGGAGCCGATGATGAGAGGCAGTTTCTCCTGGACACTGGTCTGATACTCGGCTGGCACACAGGCAAGAGGGAACGGGTTAGTGCAGCACAGGATGGGTCTACACCAAGTTCATCAAGGTCAGAGCATGGCCCTGAGCACTGCTCACATCTGCATGGCTACTGCTAACTGGCCTCCTGGCACAGTTTTGGTCTGAGCGAGCTAGTGCTCTCCCAGGCATGGCTTCGGTTGGCTATGACAGGGGATGTGCCCCAGCAGGAAGGTAGGATGGAGCTATCCCTTTTGAGTGAAGAGTTTAGTCCCGTGGATGCATGCTGTGCCTTGCTTCTTGGCCTCAGGGCCAGAAAACTGGCTTGGCCTGTTTCATTTAGCAGCACAGATTTAGAAAATAATGACCCAGGTCTGCATTTGTCATCAGCAGCTGTGCACATGAAAATCATAAATTTAATTTCCTCTAAATCCAACTGAGTGGACATGTCCCCATGCCAGAAAACCTTGGCAGAAATTGGCCTAAATTATGTGATTCCCTGCATGGATCACCAAGTGCCAATGCCTCTCTCCAGGTCTTGCTGGGCTGAATAAATGCACGCGACTTGTCAACGCACCCTTGAAGGGACTAGCAGCGAGGGGCTCAGCACTGCTGCCAGTGCATCTCCATCTTGTCCAAGTCTCTCTAGACCCTGTGTCACCTTTATGCAGAGGCAGCTGAAGACTCACCTTCAGTCATGGTCTGGAAATACATCTTGCCACTATACCGGCCATACCCGGCCACAGTACGTGCCCGCACCTGGAAGACGTAGATGGTGCCAGCTTTGAGGTTTTGCACCGCCACAGTGTTGGTGGGGCTCTTCACTGTTGTTGAATTTAACTCACTCAGATCCTGCCAAGAAAATATAAATATGTCATCAGAATACTAAGTCCAGAATCAGGTGCTGCATTTCTAGGAGGAAGCGCAGGAGACCAGGGTAGAGAGCTCATCATGGGGGACCGTGGGCCTAAACAAACAGGTCATTCCCCTGAGCCTGACTGCCGGTAGGGAGATGCAAAAGCAGAAATGTGAGTACGGATATCCCTGGGCTACCCACCACCTCTCAGGAAAGGCTCTGTTGAAGGTGTTAGCTAGAAAACTCAGGTCACTTCTCCAAGCCTTGAGTGCGGCCGGGATGGGAGCTGCTTTTCTCTTCTGTGCCTATTTCCACTTAGCACTGCCCTCCTTCCTCACCCCTCCTTCTGTGCCTGATCCAGCCTCAGCACCCTCTCCATTTGCTCTTCCCCGTCTCCCTTTGCCTGTGCTAGAGGTAAAGCCCACCTGAACACAGGGTTTTGGACCTGAGGAGGAGTGCTGCTACCACTGCTACCACTGCCCTACCCAGGGTCTGCTTCACCAGGGACCGTGGCTAGGTTTTCAAAGCTGGGGAACTGAAGAGCATATTTAAAAGTGACAGTGAGACTACTTCCACATTTTTGTCCTGACCCTTGTCTGCAGTTTTTCTAGCTGAGGACCTGAGCAGTCATATCATAATGGTATAGATGGTATTGCACCTGTGTAGGTGACGGATCCATCACTGCCCTTGGTACTCATGCCTTCAGCTGAGCATCCAGAAGCACCAGTAGATGGGCAAGGATCCCCTTGTGCTAGCCACTGTACAAGAGAACCATCAGTTTCTGTTTCCCCCCAGGCACATGGAGAAACAGGTCAACAGAGGAGGTCAAAAGAGAGTACTGAATGTGATCGGGGAAGGTGGCCAGTTCCCTGGCAGCCATTAAGTCTTGAGAGTCAGTGCAAAGCAGCAATATATGCAAACTGCACAATGTTTCTGGAAAACAGAGAGATCTTATGAAAGCCAAGCTGTGAGTATGAGCTCCTATAAAAGGAGGCTCAGGCACCAATTTTGGAATCAAATGTCTGTAGCTACACTGAAAGTGCTCATCCCTTCTGGTAACAACTCTGACCTGGCAGGTCAGGCTGCCTTGGCATGATCACTGGTTCAAACCGATCAGTAGCTGACAGCTCAAAATCTGAGCTGGCAAGTCTACGAGCAAGTCCCTGAGTGCTAACTTCAAGTCACTGCAAACGGCTCAGCAAGCCCAAGAACTCCTACCCTGCACAGACTCATCAGTGAGGTGAGATAACCTCACAAGTAGGCAGGGACTGGCAGAAAGAAGTAGTCAGACACACAGTTTGTGCAATCCCATCAAGTGGGACTGAGGGAATGGCCTTTTGTTCCAGCTGTGAAACTCCACTGGGGGGCATGGAGGGATTTCTTCTTGTTCCATGCTACCATAAGATCAGAGTGAAACTCCCAGTGAGGAGCAAAGCATCCACTCCTGCTCACCAACTTCTTCTGCAGTGGACTCGTAAAGGACAGAGGGTATTAAAGAGGCAATTGGGCAGATGGTTCCATCTTGTGATGAACCAAGGTTTCTTCACACAGGGTGAAAGTTGCACAGGCTGTTGCTTTCTTGTGTTGCTTTGGGTGCCTGCAGGCAACAGTGAAGCAGAAGTCAATGGACAGTCCCGCACCCAACTCTGCACACCCTTTGCCTAGAGAGGGCTGGGTCCTTGGCCTCCTCAGCTGCTGGACCACAGGATGAGTTAGATGCTGTTTTGCCTACCAATAAATTATGGAGTTTAGCTTTAGGGGCTGCTGGTCTCCTTTCTTTTCTACTCTCCACACCGCTAGCCATCCAATGACTTTGCTTTCATGTTCATTCACTTCTGAAAACAGCACTGGTGCCTTCACTCAGAGGATCTTCTGCACAGCCAGAAACTGTAGTATCAGCAACGTTAGAGGTCCACAAAGAACAGTCATTCACTGTGGGGCTCCACATAGCAGCCCATGTCGAACTGATGCTCTCATGTTCATGGCAGAGCCTGGTGCTTTCTCAGTCAGTCACTGCACTGCAGCAGAACTGCAAGAGCACTGGCGTTTGCAAGATGGACTGTACTCATCACCTGGGTTCATGCAGACTATTTGCCTTAAAGCTGCAAAGCAGCTGAAAGACAACATTCATGGAGTTAATTTCTTCTTGTATTAAGGTTTTGATTGAGCAGTGCTTGGTGCAGATGGCTGGTAAGAGAATGTTCTGGCAACAATGTGTTTCTCCAAGTGTGCGGTCAAACTTGGAGGCTTGGAAATACTGATAGCACGTTATTCTACAGGGTAATGCAGAGCAGCCCCGCAAATGCCCAAGAGACCTCCACTATTAACAGTGTTCAGGAACAGTCTGCTCTTCTAAAAACTACAACATCAGTTTTATCCATCTTGATCTAGCGCTGAAGTTGCCTGGGTATCACTGGGGTGTTTGGGAATTAGACTAATGACAATGAAAAGCTCAAGTACAGGTACACAGACAAGAAAAGAAAATATGAACACACAGAAAACCGATTGTCTTGTTTGTCTGATCAGGCCTCAGCACTCCCTTGGACCCTTCCCAGGCAGGGTAGGAGAGAAATAGGTCAGGAAATGTTTACAGCTTTACTGCTCAAGGGCTTGGATGAATCCTCCCAGGCCCTTGCATGGCACTAACAACACAGTTGCTTTAAAATCATTTGTCCAGCTATTTGAGGGAACCTCAGCTCTGCTCCTGGAGGACTTTAAATTGAACACAATGGCCATACTTGCAAGATGGTTTATAGCCTGGGAAATCGATGTCTGTCTATGTGAGGAAGGTGTGCTCATAACTGTGCTCTCCTTTAATCCCAGACAGCAAAGAAAGAGCATTTACACCTCTGCACCCTTCCTTGTCAGACCCATTCTTTCCCCTTGGCATATTGCTCAGTCATCACCTCTCCAGCGACCTGTGCATTCACTTCAAACACTTCTCCCCTTTCACCCCTCTGTGCTTCTCCACCAGCTCTAGGGCATCCCAGGTGGTTTAAAGTCCAAGTCCAAGCTGTTGTTTTTTTTGCAGAGGTTTGTGGGTGGGTTTTTTTCCTGCTGATTTTGGTTTGAGTTTGGAAATCCTAATTCAGGTAACACTTCTTATTTCCTCATATATTTGACTGAGTCCTCATCTAGTTCCCTTTGCCATGAGTCAAATTTAAGCTGAAACTAAAGTCTGAGCAACAAAGAAAGAGTTTCTTGAAACATGGATAGTCTTTGAAAATTCTGAAATATTTGCAAAAATTGTTTCTAAAACGTCATATTTTATCAGAAAAAAAAAAAAAAAGCCTAAGAAAAATGTCAACTGTCTTAACTTGGCAGAGAGCTCCTCTGTGCGTCTGCATGGTGGCAATCTGCTGTGGTTCCTGATGCAAACAGAGCCACACATACAAAGCCAGACCAAGGCTGCATGCCACACATCTGAATTTATGCTCCCATGGGATCGGGCGCATTTGGGGGATGCTCAGATGTGGTAAACAGGTTCCTTACAGCCCCCCCTGGGGACGGACCCATGGGGTCCACAGACCCTGGGCTTTCACGGGGAACACCACTTGTGGAGACATCTCGGGAGCATTTGGTCTTCCAGACAAGTGCCTGATCAAGTGCAGTGTTGTAAGAGTGCCTGGATGCCTCTCCCAGGAAAACAGCCCTGGACAGAAGTAGCGTGGGTCCCGGGCATGGACTGGGACTGCAGAAAAGTTATTGCGGGGCTTTCTGGCAAGGTTTCCTCTTAACCTCTTTATCTCACAGTTTTCCCCGGACAGAGCTCCCTCCAAGGGTTTGGGCAGCATGGGGGGAAGGGGCATCCCAGCTCTTGCTTCGTGCTGGGGACACCAGACAGCAGCTTCAACCCCATGCTCGGGGATGCTGGTGCCCAACACCGCAGGCTGAAGACCAGGAAGGTCCTCTGAGCCACCCCAGGAGCACTTCCAGCATCCTTGGTAAGAGCCCTAGTGGCATCCAGTTCTGGGGATGCTGGGCTCCTGCTAGAAGCTCCTAAGCACCACAAAGGCAACATCCAGCTCTACTCTCACCTTCACCTTTAGCTGCCTCAGGTTGCCCCTCCCTCACCCTTCAGCCCTCCAGGCAACCCATGCCCTTCTCTCAGCACTGGTTAAACACATCAAAGGGCTACTGTGACTCCTAAAACATTCACACTGGTGACTGAACTGGGCACAAGGGATGGGCTGAATGTCTTCAAACAATTACAAAACGGGTAACTTACTGCATACCCTAAGCCCAATCATTTTGCATAACAAGGAGAGCTAATTATTCTTTGTAGTGCTTGACACTCCAGTGGGTCTCCAGTTCCCACACTCGGGGATGAATTTGGCAACTTTGGACAAAAACTACTACGCCCTTTCTAAATAAAGGCTACGCTCACTTTTTTAATAAGACAAACATTGGCAGGTGCCTCTTGGAGGTAAAAAACAAAATACATTAAGGAGAGGACCAAAGAGAGCAGACATGTCATTCATCTGCACTGATTTGCTCTAACTACATGTGAAAGAAAATTGTAACGTTGCCTCTGTACAGGCTTTTTTAATAGCATCTAATGATAGCAATGTTATAAATAATCTGTGAAATGGAAACAAAAATGTACTTTTGTTTCAGGTATCGTGAACAGCTCTCTGTTAATGCTAAAACACTTATTCTTTTTTTTTTTTTTTAATTTATGTCTTTATATAGAAGAGAATCAATTCAAAATGTAGAGCCAAAACACATTTTATACAAGATGCATATGCTGCTATTCTTACATTTGAACTGTTTTCATGCTAATAAAATATAATTTTCTACTGGGGAAAAAAAAATTCCACTAGAAACAACTTAACTAGCTCCAGAGATATTTTCTGAGCATTTATAAGCACATGGGACAGTTTGCAATGAAACATTTTGGAAGAAAATCACCTCTGTACAGACTGGCAGTCGAGTGAGAACACACCTGGGATGTGTCACACACCCCATCCAAATCGCAGCATTGATGGGAGGCAGGGGAAGAGCACGGCACAGCCAAAGCTGTGCATTTTGGGACTGTTCCCAGGGATCAAGTAAACAGCTTTCAATTGCAAAACTTAGCACTGAAATGGCTAGACTAACACGAGATTCAGCTCTGCCAAGCAGTCAGAGAAGGATACAGTGTCATTGCATCCTTAAAAATGCAGAGGGCTCTTGACTGACTAGACAAAGCATATGAAGACCTCGAGTGTGCAGCTGGGACTCTGGAGCAAAGGCTAACACATGCAGAGGAGTTTGGGGACTGACAAACCTGCTGCATTGGCCAGGCCCTACCTCTAGCTCTTGGGTTATTCTTTAACCTGTTTCCAAATCCTCTGAGGTTTGCTTGCTGTGGGACTAATCTCTGACCCAATGATCCCTTTCTGAGAATGACATACATCTTCAGCTGGGGAAGAGATAAAGGCATGTCTGTCTTCTTCTACCAAAGCACCAGCAAAAAAATATACCAAGAGGTTCAAATTATTCTGCCCCTTTGCTCCGCTCTAGTGAGACCCCACCTGGAGTACTGCATCCAGCCCTGGGGTCCTCAGCACAGTGGGTATGGACCTGTTGGGGCAGGTCCAGAGGAGGGCCACAAAAACAATCAGAGTGCCGAAACACCTCTCCTGTGAGAAAAGGCTGTGAGAGAGTTGGGGTTGTTCAGCCTGGAGGAGAGAAGGTTCCAGGGAGACTTTATTGCAGCCTTTCAATACACAAAGGGGGCCTACAGGAAAGATGGGGACAGACTTTTTATCAGGGCTTGTAGCAATTGCACAAGGGGAAATGTTTTTAAATGAAAGGAGGGTAGATTCAGACTAGATAGAAGGAAGAAATTCTTTATGAGGAGGGTAGTGAAACACTGGCCCAGTTGCCCAGAGAGGCCGTGGATGCCCCATCCCTGGAAACAGTCAAGGTCAGGCCGGACGGGGCTCTGAGCAACCTGATGGAGGTGAAGATGTCCCAGCTCATTGCAGAGGCCTTGGACTGAGTGACCTTTAAAGGTCCTTTTCAACCCAAACCATTCTATGATTCTATGGAACACCAGGACAGGGGTGCCTCAGCACCAGCATGTGGGGCTGCCTGCACTGTCTGCCAGGGCTAGTGCTCCACCTGAGAGCCCGCTGCCATGGACAGCACTGCCTGAGCATGGCTTGGCCACTTGTCCCCACAACCAGGGACACCCTGTGCCCTACGGTCTGACAGGCGGGCAAGCAGATGCTCACCTTGGGATTGGCTGCGAAGACCAGCCACGAACAGCAGCTTCACCTTTAGACAAAATTTCCATTTATTTACAGCTTCCCCGAGAAAACAAGAGGGAAGGGGGAAGAAAGAAAGAAGGGGAGAGATTAAGAGAAAGTAAAAGAAGGAGAATGAACTCCCTGAGATCTTCTGTCTCTATGTTAAGAGTCCCCAGGGAAAGGACCCCTCTTGCTTTCCAGATCTGTCTTGTTACCTACTCATCCATCTTGCCATATATTCTGGGATCATTTCCAAGGGTCAAATAAATGGCTGTGATTTATGCAATATAGGTCGGGACCTATTTAACAGCTTACAAAGAAGCTCCCCCCCTCCCCATTCTCCCTCTGGCTCTTGGTGATGAGAAAATAGGTCACAGGCAGGCAGTGGGGGGTATTAATCATTTCTTCTGGCAACTGCTGGGAAAAATATTTTCAGTTCCATTTAATCATAAAGCTTTTTAATTAGTTAGTTTGCAATTTTTAATGTATAGTTTATAAGCTGTTGTGCAAGGGGGCAGATTCTGGAAGGAAAAATCTCCTGCCCCCCACCTCCCCAGGGTAGCACGGCTGAAGTTCACCAGCCAGGCAGAGCTTGGCAGGTCCCAGGACTAACATCAACATGGTTTCATGTCTCTCAGCAGCCACACAGCTCCAGCTCCATGGGATGGACACCGTGGCACAGCCCTGGCTCGCAGTCCCTCTGCTCACCTGGGCAGGAAGGAAGTGGAAGGGACATGTTCCTCAGGGATGAAGGAGCCAGAGCTGCAGGACCCCTCCACACCAGCCCCCCCAGCTCTGCAGTGCAGTACATATCCTCCATGGGAGTATGGGACAGCTTCCCCCTGGCACAACACGCTGGTTCAGGCTGCTGCACACAGATACCAAACTCACCTTTGGTGTAAATGCACTGACAGACGGCATTACACAAAGTCGCAACGACTGGACACTCAGCTAACATGGTCCAGCCTGGGAGCAGATGCTCCCTACCATCCCCATTCCCCACCAATGCCCCAGTAGGGGAAAGGGAAAAATTAGACCCTGGCTACCAAGCCCTGCCTGCAATGGGTCCACCTGTCACAAGTGCTGGACAGGTGAAGGAAAGAGGCCTTCTGAAAGACCAGCAAATTCTTCCATACTTTAAGTGTCTACTCAGGGTCACTGGAACCACTGCTGGACCCCAGAGGGTTGACAGCCACTGCCACCCACATGGCCAACCACAGCAAGAGAAGTAACCTATGGATCAACCAACTGCTGTAGCTGGTGTTATGACCTTCCACAAAGCTTTTACCACCTCCTCTCCCAAAACCCTGTGGCTCAACCCTGCCAAGGTTCCGCAGTACCTTCTCATAATATTGCAGCTCATAATCAAGGATGACTCCGTTGGGCTGGTCAGGCTGAGACCATGAGAGGGTAATGCTGTCCACGGTGCGGCTGACCTGGTGCATGATGGACACAGCTGAAGGAGCTAGAAGAGAGAGCAAGAGAGAGGCCTCAGTCACATGCCTGCATGGGCAGGACCCGCATCCCCTGGCTGGAGGCAGGCAGGTGTATTACTGCTACTTGGAGCTACTGAATTCGCTTCCAGCAGTGGCAGGGCTGTCCAGGGGTCAGGAGATCCCGTCTTTTGCTTTTTGTAGAGAGAAGTTAGGGGAGAACAAATGTTTCCATTGCTCACTAAGAGTCTGTAATTAGAAACCACATAGGGCAGCATCTTGGGCAGGAAAACAGATCATTCCCAGGCAAAATGAGCCCAGGGTGGGAGCAAACACAGCATGTTCCCCTGGAAAAAGCACTACCAGCCCAGCAACATGCAATCCTCCGTGCTTGCCATGGGGAAGTAGGGAGTTTTGTTCTCCAACATTTGCATAGAGAAGCTTTATAAGGCACAGGCAGACTCAGGAAGCAAGCAGCTCCTCTCTGCCTTGGTGTGCTGGGTCTGCAAGTTGCACATGCCAGTCAAGGGAGGTGCACACAGCAGCCTGAGCATGCAACGCAAACCTGACCTGACACGCTGACAATGGGGAGTTGCCCGCCTCGTCAGAGTGTCCTGGAAATAGCACACCCACAGACGCCACTTGTCCCACGGAGCACAATGGGACCTTCCAGCAGCTCCTCAGACAGCCCAGCCAGCTGTCCACCCCTCGCACTGCCCTGCATTGCCTACGTGGCTTGACACATGGCCAGGTAGGAACAATGCAGTCTTGGCTGGTGCCACACCGTGGGAAAACTGTCCTCCAGGGACCTGTGCTAACAAGCCCATGGGGCAGGGACCACAGCGTGGAGCTGCCACTTCCCTGGGAAACTCTGACCAGCTCGGATCCTGCTTGCTGTGGACCGGGCCAGGTGAGCAGGCAGCCTGGACTGCTTTTACTTTGGTTGGCTCAGGTGTTGGTAGCAGAGATGCCACAGTATTGCAGGTATCAGAGTGCAGCCCACCACCCTTGCTGGGGGGGCTGATACACACAGATGCTCGCGCTGCCTCCTCTCTCTGTGGGACTGGTGAGCTGAGCACCCGTCCTCACCCGCCTTGCTGACGGCACTGCCAACACAGCCTCCACAGATGTCAGTCCAGAGGCCAACTCACACCTCACCCAGCACCAGCCCAGCCTTGGAGAGTGCTAACTCCAGCACAGCATTAGCCCTGGCACAGCTGCCAGGGCAGAGTCACTGCTTCAGCAGCTTCAGGGCAGAGGGGAAGCCTCAGGGGTGGGAGAGGACTGGAAAGTGGTAGTGAGAAAGCTTCCCCATCACTTGCATGCCAGGCCTGGTTACAAATGGATGCAGAGAGGCTTGTACTCAGAGGGGCTTTTACCAGGTCCAACCCTTTCAATATTTAATGGAAGAACAACTCACTTGACAGCTCTGAGAAACCGCTTGGAGGAGCAGCACACAATGCAAAGCACCTCTCACCTATCTCCAGTCTGGTTTCCCGTGGCATCGCGAGCAGCGACAGAAACCTGCCAGCTGAGGATTGCAGACACAGAAGTGGTAGGACTGTGTTACTTGGACCAGCGTGGCTGCAGCATGTTCTTACACATCACTGTAATGAATTACAGCAGAGAAACTCCTCTCAAAGTACACCAGCAAAAGCCCTTTTTGTGATCCACTTTGCCTCTTAACGACTGGTTTTCTGGATTCAGAGCAGTGTAGCTCCCAGGATGTTTAATACCTGTGTGCCAAGGGGAATAGGGGCCAGATATGGGCAAACAAAACCTGCCACACACTGCTGCATCATTTCCCTTCATCTGTCTGGGTTTCCCCACCCCTGAAGGAAGGCACAATGCAGATCAACCTCACCAAGGTGTTACCCATCTCTAGTTTTGTCCAGCACTTAGCTAAAACTGAACAAGGGCAGAAAGCCTCCATCATTGGAAGTGTTCAAGGCCAGGCTGGACGGGACTTTGAGCAACCTGATCTAGTGAAAGATGTCTGAGACCAAAGCCTCACCTCCTCCCAAACACCAGTCCCTCCATCCATTTCTGGTTAAGCCAAGACTCATTACACACCAGTCCGAAACTCTCATCATCGCAGGCCTTCCCTCGCTCATGGCATACAGCACTGCTTCCCTCCTAGCTTAATGCCCCAGTCCCACTACTTCAGGGCCCATATTTACAAACTCCTGGAATTTGTTTCTCATGCTGGTGTTACGACAAAAAACAGTTAATATTTCTGGAGCCTGTCAGCTCATGGGAGAGCTTGCTGCTTCCTTGTCAACACAGATTTGACAGGACATCCACAACCTCCAAGACAAAACATTTCTCTCTCTGTGGAGAAATGCCTTAGAAGGAAGTTGTGACCAAGCTACAAGATTGTCCCACAGCAGGGACGAGGACTGGACTGAGACAGGTATGCAGACTGGGGTCTCTCTAGCACATCTGACCTGTACAAGCTCTGGGAACTGATCCCACACTCATACAGGCTATTCCAGGACAGAGGCTGCACACACCCAGACCTGTCCCACCACAAAACTGGGATGTGGCAACATCCCATGATTTAGATACAGGTTCAATGGCTGACCTTGCAGCTAGAGAAGCTCCTCAGCTCCATGTCCCTCGAGGTAGGAGTGAGGTCCCTGGGACGCTCTTCTCCCCCTTCCATGCCTGTATGAATCATTTCTGACTAGCCATGGCCAGGCACCTGTATACTTGGTGAACCTGCCCTTGCCTTGCTCAGAAAAAAAGATGCAAATGGATGAGGTGGGGCTCATCTAAGGAGCCTTAATGAGGCAAATGCCCTGCGTGTTGGGGAGGAGGCAGGTGAGATGAATGACTACAGCAACTTCAGCACTTTTCCTACACCTGGGGCAAAGGAGTGTCTCTGGATAGGCAGGAACCTCCACCATCGCATCTTCTCAGCTCTTGTTATCACAGACATCAGGGAAACGCACAACAACAAAATTACAGAAAGCTTTAGGTCAGAAGTGACCTCTGGAGGTTTCTAGTCCAACCAGCTTGCAGAGTAATTTCAAAGTCAGATCGCTTTGATCAGGACCATGTCCAGTTGGGATCTGAGTATGTTGAGGGACAGGGATCCCACAGGCTCTCAGAGCACCAGCTGTCTCACTGTTGTGGAAAAGAAGCTTTTCTTCACACCCCATTGGAACTTTCCTCATTGCACCTTGTGGCCATTACTACTGTCCTCTCACTGTGCACCTCTGGGAAGAGGCTGGCTCTGTCTTCTCTTTAAACTTCCTTTGAGGTGGAAGACTGTAGCTAGATGGCCCTCAGCCTCCTCCTCTCCAGGCAGGTCAAACCCAGCTCTCTCAGCTATCCTTATATATCTTGTGCTCCGGCCCCTGGCCCAATCTAGTGATTCCTCCTGCTTGACCTGGTGCAGTCTGCTGATGTCTCTGCAGTACTGGGGAGCTCCAAAGTGGACACAGTACCCTACATGTGGCCTAATGAATGCCAAGCAGATGGGAATAATCACTCTCATTTTTTTGCCTGTGTTCTTGCTAATAGAGTGCAGCATGCTGCAGTGCTACAAAACATGGTCCTTATCACACACTTTCACCACAGGTGAGAGCAACAGCTTGTGCAGAGAGAGGTTCCGAATTCTGTGAACAAGGGGTGTGCTGGGACTGGGTGTCTGAGTTTGAAGACAATTTAGTGGAGTCAGCCAGACCTCAGAGTGACTTTCTGAAGTCTGGTCAGAGCAAAAAGCTCCTAGCCAGGTAGCAACACAAACACTCAAGCAGCTGTTATCTGGCAGCTCTCGTCCCCTGGAGCAAACAGTTCCTTCACAGCCAGCTGCAAAGCTAGTGAAGACTCATGAGTTTCAGACTCTTCACCATTTCTAAGGCTGGAAGATCCTGGTTCCTGTTCTCTGCTCTGCCCCTAAGACAACATGGGAGACCTTGTACAAGTCCACATTATCCCTCTGCACTGCTATTTTTCACCTGGAAAAAAGTGGCTAGCCATCTTGTCTCATTTTTGCTGCCTGCCTGTCTTATCTAATTTTACTGAGTACTTTCAGAGGCAGAGACTGTGCTAAGGAGTTTGGTCCCCCAGCAGTATTTAATGCATGTAATATAATAGCTGAAAAGGAAGGAGATGAAAACAGTCGAAGTGAACACAAAGAGCATCCAATCTGGCACAGTGCTACCTGGTGATACTCTCACTACAAGGTGTGCTCCAGACAGAAGCATCAAGCACTCTGTGACCAGCCTGAACTATGATGTAGAAAGGGCTTTTCTGCCACGGGACATGGTAAAGTGACAAATACAACAGAAAAGACTGTGAGAGATCTACACTTCCTGACATGCGAAGAACTCAGCGGAGCAAACATGGTAAAAGTCTCAAAGCATCTAAGCTGACTGTCCTGAACTATTGTTTCTGAACAAACTCCTCCATTTGGTTTCTGATTATTTCAAAGCAAAGATTTAACAAACTGCAAAAATAAATTTTAAAAAAGGTCTCTGTTCTTCCAGCCTACTTTATGCCCAGCTGTACCCACCAGAGTACAGCTGGGCTGCTAATGCCAAAGATTCACCAGCAGCATTTAACCTGGCCCCTGCAGGAGCCATCATCTTGTTCCATGAACCGAGACTCCTCTTTCTTCCCTTGTGACAAAAGAAACAGAGCTTTAGGGACCACGGGTCAATTTCCAAGTTGGAAATGGTCACTAAACTGGGTGATAATTGTCCAATGGCACAAAGTGACCAGTGCCGAAGACCTTCCCTCAGCTGTTGGCTGGCCTCCTTGTCCCTTACTCATGGATTTTTTTACTCACTGAATTACTGTGCATGGGGAAAATGGATGCTGGAAAAGGGACCTGCCCCGTGACACATAAAGGAGATCAGATTTGGAGCATCCCAGCTCTTGGAGACAACTATCACTTTGAGATGTCACTCACATTAATGTGCAAGCAGAGGCAGATTTATCTTGATGGTGTCTCCAGGTGTATGTGTGCAGCAACAATGCAAAAAACAGAGCTCCATTTCCACAGCAGACGGAAACTTACTTTCCATGACTGAAACCCTTGAGCCCCAATGTCACTTGGAGGCAAAATTAATCATTTTGTGTCCTTGAAAGGCACTTTTCTACATCCTCTTTACCTGGGACAGCCTCAGATTCTTTGGATTCCTCTTAGTGGAGCCCTGTGGCTTCTCCAAATTGCTGGAGAAATAAACCAAGCCAAAACCACCACTGGAGTGTAAAACAAGCTTAATGAAAATCCCCTAATGTAAAAAGGCAGATGACCTGTCTCCTGCTGCAACAAAATCTGCAGTGCACGGGGAGGGGAGGCAGCCAACATCTCACACGTGATGACCTCTCTGGGGCATCATGGGAGGGATGGGAGGGATGGAAGGGATGCTTCCAGTCATCGCCTCGAGCCTCCACACTGCCACACAGCACTGACCACAGACAGACCCTTGTCTAGGCTGGGCCTTGGGGCTTTGCCAGTTTACCTCAATCCACCAGGAGCTCAGCAGACTTTCTGGGCTTGGGGGCAGCCCTGCAGGATAAATCTCTGGGGGTGTCGGCAGCTCGTCTTGTCTGGCTTTTCTGTGTCCCACAGAGGGTGAAAGAAGCTGCCTGAGCTCAGCTACTGGCAACACTTGGGAAGGAAGATGTACCCTATTCTCAGGTCTTGCCAGGAGAACCACATACCCATAACCTCCCCAAATGACACACACGTGTAACCACTGAGTTTTATCAAGGCTGTAATGACAGCTAAAACAACACTGCCCTCAAAAACCATGCTGGCTCAGTGCCACAAAGTGGACGTGTCCAGGCAAGAAGGTCTCAAATCCCACCTCACAGCATATTCAGGTGCCTTCACAGAAAGATTGGGATCTTATGTCCTGCTTGACTCCCAGGAAAACTCAAACACTTACTGGGGCAGAAACATAAAATCACAACAGGGTTTCGCAAGAGAAGCACCAGAGTCACAAGGCTGTTCAGCCCACTGAGTATTTAACCTTCCAAAAGCTGTGCAGCAGCTTCAACAACACAGAGGACAATGCTCCACACATACCACAGGGCTGGTCTTGCCAGTGTCAGGGTTGGTCTGATAGACATCTTGAACTGATGTTCTTATCTAGCAAAAGGGTAACAGGCAAGGAAACTCATCCTTTCTCTTCTGGCTGTGTTTTGGACCAGACCCATGTTGCGAACTAAGTCTACTGGTGAGACAGACATAATGCAGGGACCATGTGCTCCAGCCTCTCCCTGGTCAGTGTTTCTGACCTACGTAATCAGCTCAGGTGCATTAATCATGTCTAGCTGAAGCAGTTGGACTAAATGATTGTTGTAGGTCCCTTCCAACTGAACTACAATATTCTATTCTATTTTATTCTATTCTAATCCTAGGGACCATGCTGGGGAAAATGAACACTCAGGTGCCTCCACACCAAGCCCATAGTGGAGCTGTGAAGGCTGATGGGGGAGAGAGATATCTGCCTCTGGACTGAGCCCTTTTCTCCCACTGTACCCCAGCTCCCAATAGCACCAAATCCCAGAAGTGCTGGTGGAATGGGACCCCTGGAGTCTCTGGTCCAACCCATCTGCTGCATGATGATCCCAGCGCCACATCAGGGAAGGTGGAGCTTTGTTAGCTGAATCTCTAAACCCCCAAGGTTGGGGGCTTTCCCAGTTATCAGTCTCTCTGTATTAGTACCCTTTAGTCTCTTTTCATTAGCTCCAGAAATAAAATGCCAATTTTTGGTCATAAAGCACAATCTTTCTCTGCTACATTACTGCAAATGAGCCCCGCCATGTCCTGCCTCCCAGGCACTCCAGCTGAGGCACATTCAGCATTTTATAAAGCATGTCTTCAAAAAAAAACCCAAAAAAACCCCAAAACTTCAGGTCTGGGCCCTGATTATGAAACTGAAGTCACTCCAGCTTTTGCTAATGATCCCTACAGCCTCCCTGCCTTACAGAACAGCATCTGGAGTGTGTGATGGCGCTTTGGCTCTGCTTTCTGACCTGCAGTTACTGCTGACAGACGTGTGAACTCAGAAAAAATCCTCATCCCAACCCCTGAGGACAGCGAATGAGGTAGAGCCTCTCGCATCTCTGCACCAGGAGTACAGCTGGGCAGAGAGAGGCAGGGCAGCTACTCCTGAGGACAAGATGTGACAGTTTCTCATACTCAGAATATACCTCCAGATAATTAAGAAACGATGATTTGTCAGGAAAGGGATCCTATTTTAACCTACTTGCAACTGTGATTCTCTCTGGCCTGAAAGCATCTCCAGGTCTCCCTCTGACGGAGCTGCCCTGTGAGGTTGCTGTGACATGCAGACTAATGCAGACATGCAGACTATGGGCAAGGAACCAGGAAGCTCCATGGCCACCAGCCTCAAGGGCTACTGAAGAAGTCTCTGCTAAGAGAAACTGAAACTCCACGTGACACAGATCCATCACAGCTGAGGAGCTTAACTGTTGCTGATACCTCTGCAAGAGGCTTTGGATTTTTTAACTAAAGATTTGCTCGATCTCAGGTATGGACAAGGGGGCATGTCGGTAGCATCCTTAAGCCTAAGGCCTGCTATAGCCAGTATTTTACTTCCATGCCAAATAGACACTTCTTTTTGGCTTGCCTGCTGAAAATGATAAAAAAGATTAAGGGAAAGAAGGAAAGGGAAGAAGATAAGAAGGAAAGAAATCTGACTTTTCCAGGAGAAATAGGCACTTTCTAATCACAGCAATACCTGAAAGAAGGTCATGTCAACCACAAAACCCACGGCAGCTTGATGAGACAGTGCAAGAACATGATGATTTTGCAGAAAATTGGGAAAAGCTACCGTAACACCCAGGTCTGAACATGTGCACGAGACTGTCAACAGAACCCAGGTAGTGAGGTAAATATAGCTGAAATGCTTGTGGTTGACCCTGTGCATACGTTACAGACAGACATTCCAGTTTTTTTGAGGACTTCAAATTATGATGAGCCCACTGTGCCTCTTGGGAGCTTTTCCTCATGGTTACTTGCTCTGTTCTAAAATGCACATATTCTTTTCAGGTTGAAATTTATGGACTTCAACTTCCAACTGCTGGAACTTTTCTAGTTTTGCTAGCTAAATTAAGAAGTCTAGAAGCAGAATTTTGTCCTTGTGGAAAGAACTGAAAGATCATTAATAAAAATTTCTTTTCGTCTTCTTTTCTGTAATCTAAGTAGACTGAGTTTCGTGAGCACTTCACAGATTTATCAGCCCACGTATCAGTCTGATGACTCTCTTCTGAACCTATTCCAATTTTTTATTAACCTCTTTTTCAAATCTAAACCTCAAAACAGATCCAGTAGCCAGTAACCATCTCTCTTAACTAAAGACAGCATCCACCTCCTCACTCAGGTTCGATATTCCTCTGAGTGTGTCCAACATGACACTTCTCTGACTCAGCCCAGTCCTCAGACAGCTTGTGCAGAGCTGCTGTTCCCTCTCTGCTGTGCACCTTCACTGTTGTTTTTTTTTTAACAATGCCCTGCAGCATAGCGGAGGAGATAACTGCTGGCTTCTTCACTCCTTGCACCTCCTTGCCTATGCAGGATGGCACCAAACGTCTGGGGACTCAGGCTGTTTCTGCATTTCCTATGACCCCCCCACCCCATGTCCTGTGGGGAGCCGGGTGAGAGATCCTAGATGCATCCGAAATTAGTGTAATTGGTGTAACTGCTATGTAAAGCTTAGGGCAATTCATTATGATAAAACTGACAAAAAGCAGCAGGGGGGCATCACACAATGAAGAATTGTACAGGGTGAATGAGAAATAAACAGGCTCATTTTCCTCCTTGGTTTTATGTCTCTGAGTTGTACTGTTCAGAGGCATTCTTAGGAAGCTCATATGTTTCCCTCCCCAGCCTATCTCAGCCAGACCAGGTTTTTTCAATCTGGCTGAACAAGACCAGGAGTTCTCAGGACATCTGCTGGGGCACCTTCCTCTTTTATTCAGACAGCAAGAGCTTCCGTCTGGGATCTGTTACCTTCCTCCCAGCCCTGCCTCTTCAATATCCTAAGGTGACTTCCTTTCTATCCCACTTCTACCTTTTCAGTACACAGAGACCAAGAATAAAGACATGAAAGTGTATCAAGGACTCACTTAATGGGAGAACAAGCAGGCATCTTCTTCTTTGGGCAACATCACCTGACACTCTGTGACAGTCTGGTCCCTTGTGCGTGCTGGATCCAAAGGGACCCATCAGGGCTACAAACATCCTACTGCTAATAGGCTTTGACAGCAGAAGACAATTTTCTGTGTCAGGTCCTGACTCTTGGGCCACCACAACTGCCAGGGGCTGCTGCCACTGGTTTTTAGTAGGTCTGACTCACTGTGATGTGATGCTGTGAAACAAGCCCATCTCCAGCTACACACCACATAATGTCCACAGCACTTCAGGGCCACTTCAGAGCCTCTAGAGCCTCGGTGCTGCTGTGGAGCCATGGAAGGTCACACCGCGTGGGCTGGGAAGCTGGACTGCTGCTGTATAGAGAATAAAATTGGACAAGACTCTGCCACCAGCCAGAGCACCACTACAGGGAACAGCCCAGGGTCTCAGACTCCCCAGGCAGCATCTTCTGCATCACTCCCTGGCCATTTGATGGGGGGTAGGACTGCGTGGCTCCAGACTCTGGACTGCCCGCTGGGGGTCACCAGGATCTTTCTGCAACTTCTCTTTCATGATCTTTATACCCATTTGAGATGCTACCAATTGCAATCTGCCCCCCATTTTGCAGCTAGCCCCTCACATCCTTCACCTGCCAGTCCTGCAAGACTCAGCCTTTCACTCCTTGCCTGCCAGTGTGTCAGCACTACTGAGATCCCGGTATAATCAAAGCATCTCCATTCCTCTGCTGACTTAGCTGGGAGAGTCAGGTTACAGGCAGCAAAACCCCTATCTCTGATCACTTTAATACCACTAACCCATGTCATGTCAGACAGAGTCAACATTTGCTCTGGAAAACACTCATGACAGAGAGAGAGCAAAGCCAACTCAGCCCATGGCCTCTCCTCAGCAACACTTTGAAATTACCCAGGGGAAAAAAAAAAGAGGTGAACAGCTGGGAGTTTTCCAGCATCTCCTCGGAGCCCTCCTGACAGATCTCGGTCCCTGGAGTGTCAGGTTACCGGACGGGGGAACTGCTTTTATTATAGGAGGGTCAGCAGGGAATTCTGGCATTTTCAATTACCCGCATGCAGAATCGGCTGTGATCCGAGGTCAGGATTAACTGCATGACCCCCGGCTGAAGACAGAGTGGCAGGGAAATGCACCATGATGCTGCAAGGCACCAGCTAGTCCAGAGGCCACGGGACAGGGCAGTAAATGGGGAGATGTGGGGGAGAAAGTTGATGACAGAGCATCTGGCAGTGGATGCCTGCAACTGCCCTGCAAACATGGCAAGGAGAGAGACTTTAAAAACCCTGGGATAAGAAGTCAAACTTCTCTCCCACTGTCTTTACCCAGGGACTCAGCCTCACTGGGTGACCCAGGTAGCTCCAACACGTGGGAACAACACGGGGAACAGGATCCCCTGTGTGACCAGAGAGGGGCATTCTTCAGTACAGGGCTCCCAGGAGGTCCCAGAACTCCTTCTGCACTTCAAGCCCTGCACAACACCAGAAGCTCGCCCTGGTGAGACTGAAGGGTGACGCCGTGCAGCAGCGAGAACAATGCTGTGACCTGTCATGGAGTAAGGGCTTCCCTGATCTTGAAGCCACAGGGCCTGGAGACATCTAGGCTGGGATCCAGGCTTCAGTAGCACCCAAAAAAAGTCTCTGAAATGGCAGGAGCACACAGGGCCTCCATGCGAGGCTGCAGGCATGTGAAATAGGAACATGGGGCTTAGGTGACCTCTGTTTCTCAAGCATGGACAGAGTGGAAAGCTGGAACAACTCACACTGTACTTCCCTGCAGACCTTGATGTCTGGCACATCTCACCCAAGGGACCCCCAATCCAAATTAGCTCTCCCTCCTTGCCCCAAGGCATCCCAGTCCCACAGGGCCTGTTACTATCCCTGTGCAATGGTCCAGCTGTCCCAGTCCAGGTCCCATCACTGACTGCCCCAGCTCTTCCATGCTCTTACTAAGCTCAGAGTCCAAAGACATCTAGGTATCTAACTGAAAACTGACTTATTTGGTTAAAAACTTCTCAATTTTTCACTTCTCCAGGTAAAGCTCTCTGCTGACATTTAAGCACTGTAGGCTTTCACTCCATGGGCCCTCTTGAAGAACAGATTTGAATTTGGGATGTCTTCTTCCATGTGAGCACTGAAAGCACCACAGTAAGGAATACCTGGATGAGGAAGGAGGAAGAGAAACTTTTCCTGACCTGCCCTGAATGATGATCCTGGTGACCCTGCTCTGCATGGGAGGTTGGGCTGGAGACCTCCAGAAGCCCCTCACCAGCACTTCTGTGTGTGTGACTCTCTCCTGCTAAAAGGGTTCAATATTGCTTGGACTATAAAACGATTTGTCTACCCAGCTTCTTTCCCTGTGATGGCATGTTCAGGAGCCTTTTGAAATCAATTACCTCCAGCAGAAGCTGAGGAAAGCAGCCCAATGGGACGACAGCACTAGGGCTCTTTAATAAACAACATCTGCCCTCAAAGCAGCAAAAGCCTCAGGTCTGGGATGTTCACCAGACTTGCTAGAGCTCTAGAAGACTGGTATTTCATAGCCTGTGAGGTTTTCGTTTCCGAGGTTCCTGGCAAGGTGGCCCCATCAGGCTGGTACCCATGCTGTTTGTATGTGTTGAGTGTCTGGAAAATTTCCCAGCAGGCCCAGACTCCAGTCCCTTGAGTTTGTAACTACAAACACTGGAAAATCTTAAAAACATGGCAATGCAGTCCAAAACTGGTCACGGCTCTGTTCCCATTTGAATCAACGAAGACTTTGGTGTAGATTACAACCTTTAAAGGAGTTCCTAATGCCACAAGCCCAGTGACTTGGTCCAGGCAGATGAAGGCTTTTGGCTGTCTTTATGTTTTTTGTATAATTGAGCTTGCAGCCTTCATTTGCATGCTGCCATCCTGCCTGCAGAGGAGGGCAGAACTTTGTTTCCAGCTCTGAGAGGAGGTGCTCCAGAGGACCCCAGCATCCCATCCTGCAGCCCACTGGAGCGGGTTTGGGGTCGCTCAGCCCTAAGGTTGTCCCTACCTCCCATCCCCCTCTCCACGTGGAAACCTCACCTGCTCCAGATCAAGGTGAAGTCATCGGCAAAAGGCTGGTGGAAAGCAGGAACACTGGCAGGAGTCAGCCCTCTGTCCCTCCAACTTGCCCCCAAAGATTTTCAATAGAAAGCTGCTTTCCCAGAAAGTGACAATTGCAACCAAAACTTCTGTTCGTAGGAACATACTGATTTTGAAATTTAAAACACAGAAAACTTAAGACCAGAGAAATGTCTCTTGAAAGAGTGGTGTCTGCTGTAGGGCATTCCCTTGGAGCCACTGAGTCTTACTAATTTGAGACTGAACTTGTTCCCTTGCTCTCTTTCATGGTAGACTCCACTGGGTTGACCTCGCTCTGTGTGTGGGGGGAAATTTTTGAAATATCAGGGGGTTTTTTTGGGAAGAGCATTTCCTGCCCAGCCCTACCAATGCAGCAGCCTCCTGCACACTTGCAAGGGCAGTGATTAACATGGACCAGGCTGCGGTGAGACAGGCACAGTGAGGACCTTCCTGCCTGAACTGAGTCAGACAGAGACTTATCACTTTACACAGGTAGAGGGGACTACTAAATCACAGGAACGCCGAGACAGACCAAGGGACAACTGGCCAGCCGGCTGCATTAACCCGATTTGCTACAACCATCTATTACGGTCCACATAAATGCACCACTGAGCAGCATCACCTCCCCAGTGTATGCTCAGCTGTTCAAGCACTGTGACCCTGAAACTGGCCTCCCGCGTGTCTGCAGCCTTCCCTACCTGCCTCCAGCATCTCCACCTGCCCAAGTGCTGGCACTCGGTGCCTCGTTCACAAGCAAGGCAATTAGCACTGCGGGCTGTGTTTGCCAAGTGCAGCAGTAAAGATAAATCACCCCTCCTGAACACATAAGCAAAAGGTGAGCTCCTGAGCCACTCTGTCAGCTCCCAGCACTTGCACGCAGCAGGGACAGTGGCACATTGATGAGAGGAGGGGGAGGCGCTGGTTCACCAGAAGGGACTTTCCACCCCATCCATCATGGACAGGCTTTTGTTTTCTGCCCAAAGTCAGCTCCAGATGCTTTGGAACAGGTTTCTAAAGCCCCAGGCAGGTGTGGGAAAAATGATCCTCAGACTCACAGAGTAATTTATGCAACAGGGAAGCCTGGGAGTCAGCAGGTGGAGGAGCCTGCAGAGCTGGTAGCGGGTGAAGAGCATCTGCTAGGAAAGCTGTAGCAGTGCAGCCCATACCCTGCTTTGCCAACATCCCCCCAACTGCCCACTGCAGGAGTGGGAAGAGGAATCCTGAAGAGACAGCAGCTGGTAAAGCTCCTACCATCTGGGAGCCCTGGCTGCAGATGGTCTCCAGTGGGCAGAGGAGAAGGGACTTGGGCATGGCAGGGTCCCTCCTCAGCCCTCACCGCCAGCTGCTGCAAGCTGGGGGGATGCAGCAAAGGCAACAGGCTGAGCCACCAAACAAGGGGAGGAGGGCAGCAAATGTCAAGACGCATCAGGTTTTGGTAGCAATGGCCCTGTGTCCAGGGCAGTCAGGGTGAAGGTGGGAGCTGAGGATGAAGGAATGAGAAGAGGAAGAGAAGAAGGGCTGCGGAGCCAGGATGGTTACATGTGTCCATGGTAAGGTAATGCTGGGTAAGAGAAGCACCCATAGAGATGTCACAGTTTCAGGACATTTTGGAGCCTTGGAGCAGGCTAAATTGTCACAGAAACACAGCCAGTGAAGTCCCCAAGAGAAGAAACCTGGGATTTAAGGGACGTTAGTAATAGTCCTACAGTAGCTCAGCAGAAACGTTCCTGCTTCCTTTGTTACACAGGCAAACAGGCTTCTGTCCCAGCTCTTCTGCCTGGGAGATGGCTCCACAGCTCAGAAAATGTCTGCTTTCCCACCTAAACACTATCACCAGCAACTCTGTACCATCTGCTCTTGTCCTGTTTTAATAGCTCATCTCCCTTTCTGGTGTCCCTCCAGCCCATCATGTCATTACAAGCAGCAAATAAATCTTCACCAAGGCTGAACACACAGTGCCTTTTTGGTCTCCTCTTTGTATCACGGGCTTTCCTGTGTGCTGCTCACCTTACCAGCCTTTCTGTCTACCTGCTACCATCACAGTTCAGCTCTCCTGAACACCTGGTTAGGTGTGCATGCAATGACCATACAAAGCTCCACCCAAGCTTTGGGCAGCGGTAGGGAGACTTTGCTACAGCTGGTGAGCATTCTGTGACTGATACAGACCAGTCTTGCATGTGTTGGTTTTTTTCACCATTTTTAACACTAGAGAATTGTCTCCTTCCCATGGTGTGTCACCAGGTCCTCCTCAGATGTCTCCAACTGACAATTGCTGATGCTTTTGTTGTTGGGCCACAAATGTTCAGCCTCACCATTTCCATTGCTGAATTTCACCCTGATTCTGTTATTCCTCTCTGTGTCTTCCTGGAGGTATCACAGTCCTCTGTCAGTTTTCTGCACAAGAAATACTCTACCACATTTTGAAACATCAAGAAGAATGAGACCACTTTTCATGGACCTTAGGCACCTCAGTTCTGCCTGATGCTTTCCCATTTGGGTGGTAGTGGTCTCCCATATAGGCAGTTCCTGGACAGACTTCCTGCTTTACTAGTAGTTTTCCAAATCAAATGTTTTATTGGTGTCCAGACAGGCAGAGTCTATTGCATTTCCTTAGAAAATCAGTGATCTCACTGGAAAAAAAAAAAGAAGAATAAGCTACACATGATGGGCCCTCTGTCTCTTGATGTCTCAAGTCAAGACTGGTTGCCTTTTTGAAAGATGCTTTAGCCAAAGACAAGACTGAATGTGAGGATGATTGATATGCGGGCTGATCTAATACATCTCCTGGCTTGAACCACTGAATCTTAGCATAACAAAGAGCTATGGCCATAAATTATAGCTGGAGAAGTTCAGCTTGAACATCAGGGAAAATTCCCTTATCAGGGGGTGGTGCAGCTCTGGGACAAGTCACTGGGAACATGAGGAGATCTCCACCTTTGTGGGTTACCAGTCATTGTCTACCCAAAGCCAGGGCTGCCCTGATGTAGTGCTGGCAGCAGTCCAGCCGTAGGTGGGAGGTTGGATGGGAGATCTGAAATGCCGGGATACTATCATCTCCTGCCTTTCATTTTTATACTGGAAGGCAACAAGAAATAGACATTCATAGCTTTTAAGCTCTGGAAAGCTCATTCTGATTCTTCAAGGTGATTTCTGCATACACTTCCCAGGTTGTTTCACAGATAATCAGGGCAAGGCTGGGAGCAGCATGAGAGAGAAGTGGGGATGCCATGACTCCCTGCTTGTGTCCAGAGGAATGCAGGCCTCTGCTGTACATCCCCCCTGAAGGAGGGCACCAGCCAGATCTTCTGATGCAAAATGAAAGTGAGGAGATAAAAGCAAGAGTCCATGTGCCCGAGGCCATACAGTTCTCCTCTCTCTGTCTAGCCTGCAGCATAACTAATGTGACAAGCAAACAACAACCTGGACGGCTGGTGAGAAGTGCTAGTCCCTACCAGCTTTATATCCACCTTGTCTGCTACCCTGGTTCCACTCGTCTCTCTCCTCACCCCTCCTCCTCTGACTCCTCCATGCTCCCTGTTGCATTTGGCTGCAAAGCTCATGGACTGTGGCTGCAAGGGATCTTTTTGGTTGAAGGTGAGGGAAAAATCCTCTCTTCTGATGCTTTGAACTTCCGAGGATCTGTCTCACCTGTGCTTCACCAGGCGTGGCTGAACTCCCCAGCCTTTATATAAGGACCAGACTGGGCTCAGTCCAGTCACAGGACATTCACAGCACAGCAGAGCCATGGCCCACCTCCTTGCTTTGGACCACTGAAACATTCAGCTGTCCTCGAACTCACAGGCACCTCTGAGTTTTGTCAGGACAGCCCTGTCCAAAAGAGACTGCCTGGCTGGGATGCAAGTGCCTGGGCTGTGACAGCACTGCGAAGCAGAAATTCAAACCCCAACGATGTCTGGCATGAACTTGGTGCACAGGTGTGAGCTGCACATCTCCCCAGCCACAGGACCCATGTCACAACATACTGCTGGAAAAGGCCACCCAGAATAATACTGCAAATATTCTTAACAAGTTATCTGGATACATAGAGGCAGAAATCGTGCCAGTAAACTCCACTGCTGTGGATGCTTCTCCTGATGGGTTTATCAGGAAAGTATATCAGTTTCCTCTGTCACACACTAGCTGATATTCACACTGTATTAGCTCTTTTTTGGCTCTGTTTGGAGCCAAGAGCCTCTGACATAAGAGTTAATCCTCCCTTCTTATCCTGTGTGACACGAGTTGCTCACAAAAGGGACACATTCCCCAAAATCTGGACATTCTCTTTCCTCTGTCACTGGGAGGTCCTGAATTTGTCTCTGGATACTCCGGAGCCCAGGATTTTCTCCTCCCTTCTCAGATCACAGAAGCCACAGTCTGTTATCAAGAGATGCTCTTTTCATCTGCTACTGAAGTCATCCCTGCCCCAGGAGACCTTTCCCTCTGCGACTTTTCCGGGGCACTCAGCCTGCCTGTGGTGCAGATGGAGCCTGCAAATCCCTACAGCACTAACACTCCCCACCCTCCCTGATCCTCCCTAAAGAATGGCCACAAATTAGCAAGCAGGAGCTGTGTGTTGTCACCAGCAAGAGGGTTGGTGCCTGGCATGGCTTTCAATTAGTCAAGTGTCATTATCCCGAGCTCTGGGCCACACTCAGCTCCTTGACCCCTGGCTTCCCTCCTGCGCCTTCCCTCTTGGGATGCTGGCATGGCTCTCAACCACCCTCTTGGCACAGATCTTTTGTTCTGGCACAGCTGAGAAAGGGCTTTTGGTGGCACCCGGTCTCTGCATGACAGGCTTGTTTTCTTTGGCCACATCACGGTCCTTTAAGACAGGATTGGCTGTGTCAGATAGCAAGTCCTGGATCTCCCTACTTGGAGAGTTGGTGAGATTTGAGGGAGAGGTGTCACACAGCTGCAGGGGGCAATAGGCAGGGAAGTAGAGGTTGAGTTGGAGGTGTACAGCATGGAGCTGGAGGTCAAGAAGAAGCCTGCTGAGAAGAGCAGAGACAAAACACAACCTGGCCTCAGAGGTGACAGAAGGTGTTTCCTAGGAAGGCATTGGGGATCATGCAGAATTTGCTGGAAGAGGTAAATTTGAGTTGGCTGAAGACTGACCAAGGATCAAGGAGGTGGTGGGAAGGGGATGTTCATTCCAAGCTCTTTTTATTTCTGTTCTGCTAGTCCTGGTCCTTTCCAATTTTCTATACTTTGAAAAGGGAAGCACCACACCTCCTGTTCTAACAAAAACTGTTCTTCTGAAAGATAAACACCTTTAGTCTTTTTAGGACACTCACTGCAAGAAAAAGAAACTGCCTCTGAGCACAGGCTGGCACTGGCCTCTCTCTTTTGACCAACCTTCTCCTAAGAAGAGAGGGGGCCTGTCCCTCAGGGCTCCTTTCCACCCTGTGGTATCTGGACTGCTGATCACTTTGTTGGTGGAACTGAAAAGATGACAATGCTACAGTGAAATGCAGAGGGTAAATGTGGGTAATCAAAGGTCAGCATCACTCTAAGTAGTCTAAGGCCAACACCAACCTGGTCAACGTGAAACGCAAGGCCATGGGTCCAGGAGGAACTGTAGAGGATCCAGCCAAGGGTGACTGAGGCAGCCTAGGGAACAGGGCTTATGAGACATGGAGAGAGCTGGGCTGGCTGAGCCTGCTGATGAAGATATTAAAGGTGAATTTAACTGCAGTTACAACTGCTCAGAGCTCCGTTAAAAGAAGGTGGAAACTCACTCTTCCCAGCAGGGGTAGGTGATGCAACAAGGGGCACAAGCCACAATCAGGCTGGAAATTATGAAAAGCATCTTTCCCAGGAGGGTGATGTAGTCCTGGGACAGGTTAGCAGAGAGGTGGAGTTCTCCAAGACTCAGCTAGAAAAAGCCACAGCAGATCTAATCTTGGTGATAGTCCCGCTGCAAACAGGAGGGTGAATCAGAGACCCCAGATGTCCCTTCCACAGAGCCTGATGGGGTTCTATGGCCCAAATTAGGCACAGCAGCATGACTTTGTGGAAGTAGCTCCTTGTTAAACTGCCTTTGGTTTTTTTCCTGAACTCATGAGTTCAGTAGAATGCACAGACATAAAGTGTATGAAGCACTGGGCTGAGCATCAGCATCATCTGCAACACATTACATTAGTTTTAAAGAAGGCTGGAACTCACACTGTGTCCAGCACAGTAGAGACAGCACATCTCCTTAGAATTATTAGAGATTTGGGAGATGATATAAAAACATTGCTGGCTTCATAAAGTGTCTAAAATGGTGGCATTGGGAATGACAACCTCTGTGCAGAGCAGTGATCATGGCTTGATGGCTGAGCCCATGAAAACGATTATAAGGTTGTGCTTGGGTCTGGAAACCAAAATGCAGGTCTTGCTTGCAGAAGGGGAGACTGCATCAAGAGAAGCAGCATTGGAAGGGACCAAGACAGAAGCCACCAGGGAAGTAAGAGCCACCTGTATGGCTGAGTGAGGCAGCACTTTACACTGGGATGTGTAAAGGGAACGGGGAGACCAGCAAGGAAGGTAGTTCATCTGCAGTAGAGCTGCTGCTGGGTACAACATCTAGTTCAAAAAGAGCTGTGGGAAGATCCACATTCTGCAAAGCCACCTCACAGCAAGAACAGATGATTCAGCTTGGTCTAATTACCTCTTATTTTTCCTTGAAAGAAGCTACCCACCACCTGTGTCTACATGAGGAGAAATGTACCACAACAGCAAAATAAGTTGTGTTGCTGTAAAGGCAGTTAGTGAAATCCAGACCTCATTGGAGAGGGGTACAACGGTGATGATGACAATCATCTTCCTCCGGGGGAACAAGAAGGTGAAGGGTGTGTCATGTCCTTTGATCTCCTTTCCCTTTTGGGATGATGGTCACCATACCATCACACCCCCCAGTGCGACTGCTCCAGCCACACTCACTACTTGCCCTCTGGCTGCTCTACAGGGATCATTTTCTTACTCTCTCACAGCAGCTATTTCATGAAGAATTTATGATAACTGAAGGTTAGAGATGCTACTGGTGATGTGGCATCTCTCCTCAGCCCCGAACCACCAAGCACAGGTGGTCCCCCAGCAGCAGTCCGTTTATCCCTGGGTGAACCATGGCAATTTTGCACTGCTTTCCTCGGGGCTGGGAAGTCCCTGAAGGCCAGTGGAGCGGGCACTTCGCAGGGAGGCCATCGTCCAGCTGTAGCAGGAGCACAACCCCATCACGTATTCAGCCCTCTGCTCCGCCTGAGATGGAGCCCCAGCTGGCTGCTGAACACAGAGCAAAGGCAGAGGGAAGCTGTAATTGCTGCTTCCCTAAGCTCATTCCTTCCCTCCTTCTGCACACTCGTCTCTCCCCACAACACCCCCCATTCTCCTGTCCCAGCTCTGCCTTTGTGTCTGCAGCTTCTGTTACCAACTGCTAATGATCTACATCAAGGCTGCCAGGCGGTGCAGAGTGTAAGCAGAAGAATTCAGAGCCTCTAATTACAGAGGAATTAGCAAGCAGACAGTTACTGTTTAGTGCTAATGAATAGATACATTAAGAGAGACATCACACAGGCTGAGAAGTGTGAGCCCTGATAATAAAGGAGTGTCAAACAAGGAAAACACAAGGAGGACGATCCAGGAGACTGAAAAGGATTCGCCTGCAACTCAGCTCTCTGGTTTTGCTGAAGTGGAAGTAGCCACAGGCAGTATATGAAGGTAACAAGCACACCATATAACTGCAAACTGCAAAATCTGAGCACAAATAACTCATCTATAGCGCAGGACCACGCTGGGGGTGTGCAGAGCTCCTTCCCAGCCCCAGGTAGCACTGCACCCACCCTGTTCTCCATCAGCCATCTCTGTAAAGGAGGCTGCAACAGGTCACTGTTCCACCACCAGTTCCTCTCTCCTCATCATGTGCAGACACATTCCTGCTTGCAGCCAAACTGCAGTTCAACGCGAGGCTAAACCTGCCTTCAGGGCTTCTGATGACCCTGCTGCTCCAGCACTAACTTAAGGTCACTCTGCTGGTTCACGTGTGACCAAGACATTTTTGGAGGTTACCTCTGTCTTGGCACTCTCAGCCCAACCAAGTGATGACCATCTGCACCACTGCTGCTTTACCCCAGACCAGACACCTCCTGTCCCCTGCAGCCAGCACACACCACGGTCTCCAGGCAATTCAGTGAAAATGGAATCATCCATGACTGACAAATTCAGTCTTGAAGGTCATGCAGTGTCCAGGGCAGCCTGGGACATGTTCACACTCCTCACACACTTGCCGCAGCACTCAGAGGGACCACAGAAACTTGCTTGTTCCCGTGCAGGCTTGTACCTTATTGGCATGTTTCCACCATGCAATCAGACTAAGCAAAAACCCAGCCCCAGTCTGTGCTCCAGCTCCAGATGGCTTCCAGGTGGGCTGGGGGGAGCAGCCCCTGACCAGCAGCTCCAAGGGGCATCCTGCCACCAGCACAGCTGCTGCCTGGGGGCTGCTGGTGGGTCTTCTGGGACCAGCACTTACTGGGCACCCTGATACATCCCTTCCTCCAGCAAAACCACCCTGCACAGGGGGAGCAAGGCAAAACCCCATGTCAGCACACAGCTGGAGACCCTGAATGACTCCCATTTCTGATGCTTGGTCTTCTTCACCAAGGTGATTCTGCAGCAGCACAGGATCTGGAGCAGCTCTCCAGCTGGTCATCCCATTTATCCATCTCCCAGTCCCTTTTCTGTGCAGCTTTCCCGCACTTTTATGGCCTGTCCTGGCTTTCTCTGCAGCCGGAGCAGAGATTTCAGCTTGTGTCAAAATGCTGGAGCTAATCTTACCTTCCCTCCTCAGGAACCAGGAGCAGTAGCAGGGGCTGCAGTAAGGCTGCCAGCAGCAGTGAGCACTGCTGCTGTGTCTGCATCACACCAACAGCGCACGCAAGTGATGCTCTGAGGCAACAACCTCAGGAACAGTCACACCCTCAGCGCCAGAGAGTGATGCTGAAGCACCAGGGGACCATGACACGGGCTGTTCTGCTGTGGTGACAAGAAGGGCAGCTCTGCCTTGGGACATGTTCCATCTTTTCACTGAAATAAGGGATGTTTTTCACACCTGAGGCTTGGGATTAAACCAGAAACTGCCAGGCCCATGCATTTTGGTCATCACCAGCATTACATAGCAAGTGACACCATGCCACATCTCAGCCCACCTCTTGTCCCCTTCAAGCCATGTTCACCCCACAGGGTTTCACCCAGCACCTCTTGACCAGGAGATCTTGGCCCACCACCTCCCCTTCCCAGGCAGGTCCACTGGGAGACACAGGTCCACATCTTACCAGCCTGGTTGGTGGTGATGTTCACTGATGCAAACTGCGGGGAGAAGGGGCTCTGGTCGGTGACGCCGTTCACCGCCTGGATCTCGAAGGTGTACTGGGTGTGGGCCAGCAGGTCGCTGATGTAGATGCGGGGCTCGGTCAGGCCCAGCTGGCGGGGAGCGAACTGCACATTGTCCCCACAGCGCGTGCACGCCCCACGGCCAGAGCCACAGCTCTTGCAGATGATGTTGTACACCAGGTCCTCCCGGCCCCCCGAGTCCCGCGGTGGGGTCCACTCCAGCATCAGAGAGGTCTCGTTCACGCTGGAGATAACGGCCTGGGGAGCAGATGGGATAGCTGCAAAGGGAACAGACAGAAAGCTGTAAGAGCCAGAGCCCTGCTCATCGCTGCAGGACCAGCTGCACCCCCTCCTTTCTCCCATCCCCGGACAGGACTCCAGCAGGCACACACTGAGCCAGGGGATTCTCTTGATGGCAGGGATGTGCAAAGCAATCTGGACAGCCAAAGGCAGGAATGGAAACAAAACCTATTCTCTTAACTCAGGCTAATTTGATCACATGGCATGCCTGGCAAAATTCACCAGTTATTTTTTGTGGCATTTGTGACTCCTGGCCTTTGCACTAATCTGCATGACAGCACGCAGATCTTCTGACCCAGGTACAGAGCCAGAGTGAAGTCATCCCCCTGCGTAGAACAGCACAAAACAACCCAAATTTCTGTCCTTTTTGCATATGCAATGTTTGCAAGTGCGGCCTGGCCCAGGGTAAGAAAGACACACATCTGCAAGGCTCCTCTGGACAAAGTGCTCTGAGAACCCTGGCCTCCTCTGAAATCCCAGAGACAGATCCTTTGTTATGCATCCCTCGGTGCTCTGACTGATGTGTGTCTTCTTTCTCAGCCACACGCGCCCCTCCCCAGTTGCCCAGAGCCCACATACTGGTGCACGGCATGTCCACAGGATCGGCATCTGCCCGGTAATATCCGTTTCGGCACACGCAGTTAGTGGCCCCTTCCGAAGTCGTCCGGCTGTTAATCGGGCAATGGACGCATCCTTCATCCCCTTGGCTGGCCTTAAACATCCCTGACGGGCAGCCTGGAACAGAACCAAGAGCAGCGGTAAGCAACAAGGACAGGGGCTGGCGGGGACACCCAGAGCCTGGCAGCGGTGCCAGAAAACACCCTTCTGGGCTTTGCAGAGTCCAAAGCCAAAACCTGACAATTTGAAGTAAACAAAGTGGAGAGTGAGCAGCTGGTTTGAAGGATCTGAGGAGGCAGGAGCCGCCTGTAGAGATGGGGAGACTTCTCCCCCCACTAGTCCCCAACCACGAGTGCAGAACAGGGGCCACATGGGGAATCTTACAAATGCAAAGGGGATTTTTAGCCACCGCCACGTAAGAAGATGCGAGCAGCTGTACCAAGTCAGATCAAAGGTCCAAAGTCACCAGAATCCTCCCCCCAACACTGGCCACCCAAGGAGCAGGGCAGGAGCCAGGCACACGCACTGCCCACAAAACCTTCCCACCCTCCAATGACTTATAGCTCAGGGACTTTCTCAGAGTCAGGCTGTTTGCATTCAACATCCCTTGTGGGATGTTTCTTCCACTAAGCTACACAGTCATTTTTTTTGTTCCATGCAAATGTTTTGCACCCATTTTATCCTGCAGCACAGAGCCCTGCGGTGTAACTGCGCGCTGCAGGAAGAAACTGCTGCCCTCTGCTTGGAGGCTGCCAGCTGCCATTTCACTCGATGCAATCTCACACTCGCACTGGCAGTGAACACTCAATCGTCATCCATCTTCCCCATGACCCCTAGGGTTGCACAAACCTCTGTCATGCCCCAAGCAAGTTGCATAACAACATTCACTATTTTATTCTCTACTCTTTTCCCATAATTAGCAATGTCCAAATTATTTTTTAACCACCGATGTTACCAACTGGACTACCTAGTACAGCCCCAAGGTCTCATTCCTCAGAGACATCAGGGCAGCTCACAGCCTCTGTACATGTGTGTGTGACGCTGGGGTTGTTTTCTCCCATTTGCATCACCTCAGGTCTACTGAATTCCAGTTTGCTTCTCATTCTCCAGTCACACCGTCTCATAATGTCCTTTTGTAACTCCAGAGCCAGCCTTTGTCTTCATTACTCAGCATCATAAGCAAACTGTCACTTCTGCCATGACTGGCAGCAGCGTGCTGGGGTCAACGTCCACTGGGGCTCAGACCTCTAAGCCACTCACAGATGAAGAAGACGCTCCATTAGCAACAGTCACTCCAAAAAATGCATGTTCAGCCCTGCAGGGTGGATGAGGGCAGCGTGGGGCGCACGTGGTGCCTACGGCAGATGGGTGGTGAAGGCTGGACCACAGTGTGAAATGCAGTATTAACAGATATGGCACAGGCGGCTGAAAATATCACTGCAAAGCTTTAAACACCAGAAAGTCCTTTCCAAGTCAGGGGATCACCAATGCCAAAGCCAAAGCTCGGCAATAAGCATTTATCAGCACGGCTCTCAGTGATTACTCTTGGTTGCAACTTTCCACCGCTGTTAATTTCTTGTGCAGCACAAAGAGCCTGGGGGGTGGCAGGTGGTTTCTGCACTGAAATGAGTTAAACAAACTTCTACTTCAGTTGGCTGCCAAGGCTTTCAGGAATGAGGCAGATCAGAAAAACAGTCTGGGAAAAAAGTACGCTCAGGGTTGCTGTGAGCAAGAGCTATTACTGAGAAGTATATTTTTACCTTTGGAAAAAAAATGGTATTTTTTCAGTTTTCACCTCCTTTCCTTCAAAATTATCTTGACTTTCCAATGAGAAAAACTCTACAGAAAAACAGCATCAGCCTTCCTGCTTGCAAAGTCCCTCCTGCCTCCTACAGTCAAAGGATCTGTTAAAAAAGTGGCTTCTCTTCATGTTGCTGGATATTTCCACGCTCCCTGTCCCCTATCCACCATACGTTTGACTCCATTGCTGACCCTATTGCCAGCATGTCCCTCGGTACAAGCCCATCTCAGAGGGTGTTAAGCTGTTGGGAGAGGTGATGGCTGTGTAGTTCTCTGTTACAGGCATGTGATGGTGGCTCTGTAGCTGAAATGATAACAGGGTCCCTGTACTAATACCAAATTTTGAAACACAGTAAGACCAACACACAAATATGCTCTAGTCTGACATCCAGGGTCACTTGATCAAAGACGTTTTAAGACATGGGCCTTCCCAGAGCTTACTTTAAAAATAACAACTTTCCTATAACGCTGCTTCTGCATCAAGATAGAGACACAACAAAAAAAAATGCCAATGCTGCTGAGATTTAGCAACTGGCCCCAAGAGACAAAAAACCATTTCCCTGGTTTGGCCTGGCACAGGCTGATGGCTGCAATTAATACTTCTACATGCACTGCTCTTAGAGTGGGACAAAATTGGGGGCTGAATGATTGTTCACCAAAAATACCAAGCTGGGATGCTAAAACCCTTTGCACGTGGCATCAAAACACAGCCAGAAATTTTGGCAACTTTATTCCTCCCCAGGAGGTCCCGCACACCAATAAGGGATAAAATAATCCTGGAAAATCAGAACTTCTCCAAAGATAAATGTTCTGAAATCATGTTGAAAGACAGGAAAATCGCAGAAATCTTCTCAAGTAATGACAACCTCCAGAAGTAAAATAAACGAACACTGTGTTCAAAACTGTTTTGTTCCCTCCAGGTTTTCCTCTGGATGAGAAAAGAGCTTTTAATTTGGAATCCACCCAATTTCTTGTTTCCAGAGTAAACAGCAAATCAAAACTGAAATCTTCACACAGGGGCTAAGCCCCCTCCTGCTAGAGCAGCATGGATGTTCTCACCGCTTGCTGGAAGGCATGAGAACACCCATTTTCTGCCCTGGGTGGTAACGGCAGCTTTGGGACATGCTGCTCCCTCTTAGGCTTGCAGTGAGGACAGGGGCAGAGCATCCCTAGGAACTCCTGCTTGGAAAGAGAGAGTTGAAACAGTGAAAGCACAGAAATTTCTAGTTCATCAGAGCATCCTTCATCCCAGGAGGGTGATTACTGTGACAGTGGCTCTGGCCCCATCACTAAAGCAGAGGCAGTTTGCAGCTTCCCACGTGGTGGGTTCCCATATCTCCAGCACCAATCGAAGGATACTAATAAGGGTTCACAGGAAACATATGGACCTTTAATTGCCTCACTGCTGCAGGTAGGCATGGATGGCTGCCTTGCTAGGGTACAGCTCAGAGACAGCAGCGGGTTTGCTAAGAATACTGACTGTAGCTCTTTCAAACAAGATTGGAAATGCCTGAGCAGCGCTGGGTGTCCTCGTTTCCCATCCACCCATTCCCAGGGCACAGAAAGGTGGTTGTGTCTGGGAAGCCACGTGTTTTGGGAAGGGAATACTATGGAGAAGGACCCATGAGGGGCCCTGACCTGCCTTGCAGGAGGACCACGCCAGGGATCTGGGAGGGAAGGCCACTTCTGCAGCATCTGCTGCTGGAGGCAATGCTGGCACGTGGCTTCAAGCCCTCCTTCCCTGTAGCACTGCCAGGGCAGTTCAGCAGAAAAAGGCAGCCCATGGCCCACCCTGAAGGAAAAACCTTTGGCCAAACAGGGAGGGGCAACAGAGGGGCTCCCTGTTTGCTGGCCCTATGTCCCACTGCCTCTCTCTCACCAACTTTTTGATTAATCCAGTGTGAGCTAAGCAGGGTCCAAACAGGCTCCTCTGCATTAAAACCTGCCCTGGCCTTCAGAGCCCACACCAACCACTTCTGCAAAGAGCTCAGAGCAAAGAGCTCTCTCTTGCAGTAAAAGTTTCCAAAATGGCACCTTCAGGCCGGGCTAAGGGCTGAGGAAGGGTCCTCCTCAGCTCCCTTTGCCTGTCTGTTTCTCCTGGCAGCAAGGCGCCTTCAACTTGAGCAAGGCATTTTTAATGGCTGATGGAAAACAGGCAGCCCTAACTCTGTCAGTTAGGATCCACCAAGAGTCTTAAATCCCCAGCGTTATCTCCCAGCTGTCTCTCTTCTCCCTCCAGGGCTGGGGGCAGGATGGCTCTGCAGCCTGACACTGTCAGCATCCCTGGTGCTGCAGGACCCCAGAGCTGGTTGCCTCAGCCGCATCCTGCCTCTTATCCTCCCCTGTGATTTTGGGAGCCCTCCCATGGCCCTCTCCACTCCCACTGCCATCCCAATCATCCCACAAACCCTACGCAAACCTCTGGCTCCCTTGGCCACACACTGCGGGACTGTGCCCGCACTGAGCCCACACCCAACAGGTACCAGCTATTTGCTCTTATAGAGAATAAAGAAAACAGTGTCCTGGGCCATGCCAGGAGGAGCATGGCCAGCACGTCAAGGATGGTATTTTCACCTGCCAGGCACTGGGGATGCTGCAGCAGCTAGTTTGAGGTTGCTCAGTTCAAGGGCAATATGAAGGAACAGAAGAGTCCAGTGGAGGGTCTCCAACGTGGCCAGCCCAGGGGCACGGGGCATATGAGGAGAGGTGGAAAGAGCTGGGATGGGTTAACTGGGGTAAGGGGGAGATCTAACTGCAGCTGCAGCTGTTTGAGGGTAGATGCAAAGAAGACAGAGTCAAACACTTCTCAGGGTGCCAGACTATAACAAAGGACAAGGACGAGAAAATGAAACTGAACATTAGAAAAAGCTCCTTCTCCAAAGGATGATGCAGCCCTGGAGGAGGTCACAGAGGGGTGGTAGATATCCTTCCTTGGAGGAGATTCACCTAAATGCCATGGCTGCCTTGAGATAATGCTGGTGGCATCCCCACTGCAAATGGGAGGCTGGACCCCAGACCTCAGAGCCTCCTCCACCAGCACTTCTAGGTCACTACTACATCCCTCTAGGTCACTACTGCTCATGGTGTGTATTTATGATGTTGTCCTGTGCAGAAGACTATTATGTCCAAACAGCTCTGAATTTACCTGCTTTTATTTTCAATTATGCCCCTCTTGCAGGATGAGGTGGGTGTAGTAATGACATTGTCACTTTTCCTATATTCTTCTCCAGGCTGTCCCTCATGCCTTGAACCTTGGTTTTAGTTCTGTGTGCAAATGGGTGTCACTTTTGTCTCACCTGCAGAAGTGGCCCATTCTCTGCTTGTTCCTGTCCTCAGGCCCTCACATGATGGTGTTTGTCACCTTAGCAAAAGGCTGGCCTCTGGACAACCCACAGGAGCAATGCTGCCCACTGCATTTGGGTCTGCTTAGGCTCTGCCATGGCCTGGACATTCTAGTGCTGGAGGGAGGAGGACTCAGTCCTGTCTTGCAGAGCAGAAGGCAGGTGGTAACACCCAAGCGCCCCGCACTTGGCACTGGAGTTGGCTGGTAGCTTTGAAAGAGAGAAGAACTTGGACCTCTAGGTGCCAGTTCTCAGCACTCAACCTTCCTGGGGCCACACAGGTCCTCCAGTTTCCCTTCTGATAAATTTAATTAGCAGCCTACACTGTTACCTCATACTTGAGATAAGCAATTAATCCCACTGCCAGGTGCTGTCACTGCCAACAACTGACAGCATTTGGAGAGCAGAGGATAGAAATACAGAAGGGAAAACAGGGTTAAATGAGATTAACTGAAGGGGAATGTGGTGCTCAGATGACTTCTGTGATGTGGATTAAAGAGTTGTCAATAAAGGAAGAAGTCACAATGCAAATGTTCCTGTTTAACCCCGTCATCCTCCACAGGACAGAAATAGAAGCAGACAGCACAGGCCTGCGAAAGCATCCTCCTGTTGCTAATGGCTTTTAGGCAGGTTCCCATGCCGCTGACTGAACCAGAATCCTGCACCTTACCAGCAGCTCAGGACCGACGGAGTCACATCATTTCCTCCACACACAGGCACTGCTGCTCTGGCCTCACAGCTGGAGGTGCGAGGACTCCAAAGCCCACATCCCCTACAACAGTTGCTCCCCAGAGGTGCCCCCCAAGCCACCTCATCTGCCTCCCAGCTTCAGTCCAGGGCTTCTTCAGAAACAACCCCCTTGGAATTGCCCCGGCAAGGATTTCCACACTGCACCCTCCTTGTCTGCAGCTCACCACCAGCTGCTTGGTTGAAGAGGTTATATCTTATTCTCACCATCATCCACCTTTTCACTTGCTCCATGGACAGGCGCAGAGGGGCAGCAATGGGTCACCGTGGGGGTAGCAGGACCTTAGTACTGAGGTGTCACAGAGGTTTGGGGAGGGCTGGGCAGGGCAGAGTAATGCCATTTTGGGAGCTCCCCAGAAGAGCACACTGGGAAGTCCTGCAAGGGACAAATAGCCCCCAACCTTCTCGCCAAGCTCTCCTCAGCCCAACTCAAACAAGCTCCAAAGACCAGGAAAACTACATAGGGCAGGGATTTGGCCTTTTCCACACCACAGGGCAAACAACAGTGGTCATCACACACCGACTCTGCAGCACAGCCTGGGTCAAAGCCAGGCAGTTGCAGTCCCCTGCTCTCCTGCAAGAGCATCCCCAGCCTGCTAATCAGGACAACGTTAGGCAGGGAGCACCCTCACCCAAACTGTCACAGCTCTCCCCCATGCCAACGCACCCACAGCAGGGCTGAGGCCTCACGTGAGAGAGGCTTCGTGCTGGGGGCTTGCCAGCAAATCCCTCCTGCCATTTGCACTGGGTTCACAAGGTCATCTCCCCACTAGCACGGCTCAGAAGTTCAAGCATCTGGTGAGACTGCTGCACCTGTGGGCACGCACACCTGCAAGCCCCCCGGCTGACCTGCTCTGGGCAGCACATCCATCAACAGTGACAGATTCAGCTGTCAGGAAGAAATGCCTGGAATTTCTTACCTGCCTGGTCAGCTTGCAACCTCCCCAACCCATCATGGAGGCTCTTAAAAAGAAATTAAAAGCTTTCTGTCTCTGCCTGAGAATGGGGGACTGGGGTGATACCAGCACCCTCAGCGTATGGGTGACAAGGACCATAATCCAGCATTTCTCCTGCTAGAGCCATTCAGTGGACACCCGAGGGGAGAGGACTTCCCTAACCAGGGACATGGAGCTGTACATTCATCATGCTGCTGCAGACCACAGGTGACTACAGCCCCCCAGGCACAGCTCCCAGCTCACTCCCAGAGATCAGCATCCCTGAGCAAAGGCAAAACCAGATGGTGAGTTTACAGGTCAGGAGCACAGCTCTGGGGGCAGCAGATACTCTGGACCTCCTCGCTTCTGTAGTCACCCCAAGAGCACTGTAGGATGTAGCTCCAACACCAAGCTCAGCAGCCAGTGGTGCTGTCCTGAAACATAACATCGACCACCCTGGGGATGTTGGGTGCTGCTCGTCTAGAAGCAATCCCAGTCCCAGCACACGGGGTGATCAAGATGCCACAAGTACCTGCACAGTTTCAACCCAAAACTTTCTCGGTGGCTTGGCATCCACATAAGGACCTAGAGTTTCAGATGCTGGAAAAAGGCATTGCCCTAGGAGCCCTGGGTGACCAGATGGAGCGATGCCAGCCTGCGCCGCACAAGGTGCCAAGCCATGAGGTTATTTCTGTGGAGCAACGCACTAGCAGATACACCAAATGCCACACTTGCATTATTCAGCCTCTCATTTTCTTCTGGTGTGGACCGATGTGCTTTCCAGCCTCTGCAAGACTGCAAGATTTTTTGGGGTTTGCTATACATTCCTCACAATATAGTCATTTATTTTATTTTGATGTTCTAAAAAATGCTTTTCAGGCAAGCAGCATGTCCTATTTCAATAGATGTAAACACTGCAGTGCTACATACTGAAAGAGAGGTTGTTTAAACAGTAAGCCAACTTTCTCCAAGTGGTCTCCAGAAGAATTTAGGACTTTCACATTTTGTTACTTTGTTTGGTCTTGTTTAAATGTTTCCCAAAGCTTCTGCCTGGGAGAGCTCTGCCTTCGGAGGGTGGTATGTTAACCATTACGGGAATGGCTCCCAACCTTTTAACACAGGGAAAGAAGCAAACCAAGCAAGTGGTGACATCAAAGTTGCACTGATGGAAAACCCCTAATCCTATAAACCCTTCCTGCTTTAATTGGTGTTAAAACAAAGATAATCTTATCTCAGCCCTATAAAAGAAGGGATAGGATGTACTCTCTAAAAGCCTTTCTAAAAGCCCTCATAAACTTGACAAACATTCCATGTTTCGAGTTGAAGGAGAATGGCTCTAATCCTAAAGGAAACATGAAAGTAAAAAGGGAGCTTTTCCTGGACAAAAGCTCTTCAAGTGGACAGCCTCCCCAGCCATCTCGGGTCAAATCCAGAGTCACACCCGCAGCACCATCGGGCTGCTGGGGACAGGCACGCACATCCACCAAGACCAGACACAGACTCAGGGAACCAGAGCAGCCAGGGACCGCGTCTCCAGGAGCAACCAGAACCAGAATCAGGTCCCTGAGTGGACTTGTGCCTGCACCTACAGGGACACCAATGCATCTCTGGCTGCTTAATGTTTTCATCTGCAAATCACCTGTCTCTACCCAACTCCCTTATCCCAGATGTTGGGAGGGGCAGGTTTCAGGGGCAGGGGTGCAGAGTCTGAGATCAGGTCTCTGAAGGACATTCCTACCTGACCTAGAGGCCCCAACCCCTACAGCAGCATGCAGGCGTGTTGATGGCACTATTCCCAAATTGCTCTGCCTTGGCTTCCCACAGCATGAGGACCAGCACCCTCCCACCCCATGCTCTCCTCTCCATCTCCAGCAGGCACGCTGCAGACCCCCCTCTAGGTGCAGTTTCCAAGGGAGCCTTTCCAGGGCACAAGCAGCTTTTCCAGGTGGAGTGGGGGTGGTCAGGAAAACTTGGAGTGGGCATGTTTAATCATTACATTTTAATGCTGCTTAGCACCCAGTTTAGACAAGTTTAAAACACGCCAGCTGGTTAAGTGCCAGCAGCCGCTTTCCAGATGACAACATTGTTCTTTGTCAGCACTAGGTGTTGAGTGGAGCTGGCATAAGGGCTGATTAAAAATGGTTAGTGATGGTGGTTTAAACCACTGGGGGTGTAGTTGCACAGTAACTTTCCTTCCCAGCCTGCAGTGAGCGGAGAAGCCGTAGGCAGGCAGCACTGCAGGGGAAGGGAGGTCACACACCGCTCAGGGCGGCTGCACACTGTCCACCTCCACTTTCCAAAATGCCCTGAAGTCTGCTTACGTATTTATGAAGGGCAAAACACGAGAAGAACCAGCATTCCTCCAAAACAAGCTCCCAGGTGCTCTGGCACTTGTGAAATCTTCATGGAGTACTATGTCCAGTTTGGGGCTCTTCAGTGAAAGGAAGACACTGGAGTGACTCCAGGGGGGGGCACTGGGATGGCTGGAGCACACAGTGGGTGAGGAGATGCTGAGGGTTGGACATGATCCAGGAGAAGAGAAGGCAAAGGAGAGAACTTACTGCTGCCTTCAGCACCCAATGTGAGAGTGTAAGGAAGATGAAGCCAGACCCTCAGAGGTAGGACAAGTTGGCCCAAGGTGGTGCACAGGAAATTCCAGCTTGACACAAGGAGAACATTTTTCTTCATGAGTTAAGTCCAAGTATTGGAAGGAGGGCTCAGAGTCATCCAGGGATTTACATCCTTGGAGACAGTCAAAGCCTCTCCCAAGGGACTGGGACACATTCCTGTCACTCTAGCTGCCCACTACCAATAGAGCTTCCACTTCTCAAGCGTTTGGATGCCCAGCCTGCCCCCTGCTCAGTGCACCACCACTTCCCGGCTGTGGGGGGTACGAGCACAGCAAATGGGGTTACACAAACGCACTGCTGGCCTGAAAGCAAAAAAAGAGCCACTTACACCAAGAGTGCAAAGGTCAAGCAGTTGTTTGTAAGAGCAGCCAGGGGGAAAAAACCTCACTTTTTTACTTTGCTCAAATTCATGGACTTTGCTAAATCAATCACACCTGAAAGCGACAGTCCCTCTCCCCAAAGCTGAGTCCCATAGTGCTGTCACCACGCATGCCTCATGGACCACGGTGCCAGGCTGCAAGTCCAGCTCTGTCTCAGAAGTCCATCTGTCCCTGCCACCTTTGATTCATTCACGTCCGAACAGGCACACTTCTGGCCTTTGAACATGTTTGAGGTTTCCCAAACAACCTGAGCTGAAGCAGCTTCATCCAGCAACAAGCTGCTGCAGCAATGTAGTGAGACGGACTTTGAACTGATGGGGTTTGAGTGTGAAAAGGGCTGCAAGAAGAAACCAAAATCTGTGCTTCCAGCCAGCTGACTTGCTGGATGTCTGGGGCCCCTTCAAAACCCCCTGCTCCAGAGGAGAGGAGGATGTACAGTCTCTGAAGAAGTCTAATCCCGCAGAAACAACATCAGCTTTAAGCCAGGTGTTGGGACTGCGAGGTTGACCATGAGCCACGTCTCCTCCTCTAGAGAGGGCACATCTAAGAGCACTGGTGTCTGTCACTGCCTCCATCCTCATTTATACGGTCTGTCTGTCTGCAGCATTATTTAGAAGCAGCCAGCATACTATCTGCTGATGAAACAGAACACACAAAGCATTGTAATTGGAAGGCTTCACAGATAAGGTTTTTTAAGCATGACAACCTGAGTGATAGAAATTTTGGAAATGGCAGGAATAAAGCCATCTGAGCCACCGCCTCCTCACCCCCCAGGCTCTCATCTGTGTGTGCGTGATCACAGCACTTACACTAGACAACTGTGTGCCACACACACAGACAGACAGGACTTGGGAGCACACTGGCTTCTGCAGTGACAGGCAGCTGTGCGCATAGGGGCTATCACCCTCAGCAGGAGAGAGGGAAGCAGGAAGAAAGATAAAACCAGGGCAAACATAACCTCTCTAGAAGAGCTCATCTTTGCCCTTATTTGATAGATTTTTTCAAAAATGTGGATGGCTGTGTGGTAGGATCATCCCTACTGGCATTGCCACCATGTTCAGGGTCCCTGGATATCCAGGACCTGGGGACATCCAGGCTGCTGCAAGTTCACAGCCTCATCTGAGGTCAACCTGTAGCATGGCATCACCAGTCCAGGGGCAGTAAGATCCTAACCTGACTCTGCTCCAGCTCCACCTCAGACATGTTCAACCTTTATTTCTACTGACACCAGCCAGGCACTTGGAGGCTGGGCAGAGAGCACAGAAGCCCAAGGAAGGAAGTCATGGCTTTGTAATCAATACACGTATTTTTGACAGAGAGCAGGGAATATGATGCAGGGTTGTATAATGAAGTATGAGTACAGAAAACTATCAAAACCCCCAGTTCTGTCCAAACCGCAGGCCCGACCATCCTGCACACTGAGAAACAGCAGCATGGCCCTGTCAGGATCACCATGTGCCAGGAATATGCATGCAAGGGGAGCTGAAGTAGGGATTTTAGATATTTTTTTCTAGGAAATCTTTTATAAAGCCTCCCTATTCTGCACAGCTGTAACGACTTCTGCAAATCATGGTGTAATAAATACCCAGGAGCAATTCCCACTGTCAGCATTCCTCTACACTCCATGCATCAGTTTGGTAGTGGTGTCCCTGTAGTATCAAGGGTGGAGAGGCATCAACATCAGAAGGAGAAGGTTGAACCCTAGATCCCCTGGTTCTCATTTCACTGATAACTTTCTCCAAAAGGATGCTCTGATGAGGGAAAAGCAGCAGCAAATAATTATCTGTCTATATTCATCAGGAGCAGTATGGCAGGACCTGAGAGCCAAGCTTGCACGGTCAGAAAACACAGATGGGAAGAGGCAATTTTCATCATCTTGTAATTCCCCGTGTTTGGGTGGCCCATCAAAATGCACCTTTCACACCTGAAAGCCTTCTTCAACCAGATTTCATACTTCCATACTTCCAGATTTTCATACTCCCACTGGAAAGCAGAGAGGCCTTGGAAAGGCATCACATGCAACTTGAGATGGAAAGAATGTGAGGTTGCTCAAACATAAGGCTGGGAGTACGCTGGCTGGTTTCAGCTGCATGGAAGTTGAACTCAGTTCCTGCCTCTGTGCATTTAAAAGTAACTTTCAGTAAATCATGGGTCTTCCCCAGTTTCCCAGATTGTCAGGGCTCTCCCAGTGCACTTGAGGGCTTGCTGCCAGCACAGGGCATGCACCATGAGTGCTGAACAGGTTCCCAGAGATGCCAGCAAAGCCACCAAGGACAGAAAGTACAAATAAAACACCATGAATAATAACTAAGATTGCCTCAAAAAAAGTTGTGGTTGCCCCCAGGGAAATGCAATTCATATTTTTCAGGAAAAATTGATTCTAGCCAAGAAATTACAGTGAAGGAGTAAAAATGCATCTTAAAAAGTCACAAACTGGCAGCAGTGGCTTTAAATTAATAAGCACAAAACAGAAGCAGTTGATAAGAGCAGCTAAACTGGTCAGTGGAAAAAACAAGGCACATAATCTTAACAGCAACAGGATGGAAATCAAGAATGCAAGAAAAATGAAGCCATAGCAAAGACATGTGTCTGCCCCCAAAACATGGCAAAACTGTCCACTGTGACACAGGAACGGATATATAATAGTAGAGTGTACGCAGAGAGAAGGATCATTTCATAACCAACACTTCCTTAAAATTTTCCATTCCCCCTGAAAGTAGGAAGAATATCAGTGACTGGCTCCCAACGCCAGGCAGTATTAGATGACTTGTACCCAAGAGCTTTGACTCAGCCAAGGAAAACTGTGACGAGTGCTGTTGTTTATGAAATCAGTGAGACCATTTCGGGGGACCAGACACGCTGATAACACTGTGCCGTATGATTCTCAAGGGTAAGAGGAGTTTAGCTCTCTTGGCCAAGATGATGGCACCACTGCCAGGGGCAAACAGTGGGGCAGTGACATCATATAAAGCCCCCTGATGTATTTTCTTTGTGTTGTAAGGTTTCATTTGGAGAAGGCTTGGTTTACTGGTCACTGTGCAGAGTGGGATCAGAGACACTCGCTGCGCTGGTGAGGTTGACTATTGTCCCAGCCCCATTCTGCAAAAAGTGGTCCTCAGCACTGTGTGTCACGTTGAAGAAAACAGGTGGAAAAGCAGAGAGGTTGCTGCAGAGGCTGGGCTGAGGGTGACAGCCCAGCATGAAGCTGCAGCAACAGAACAGTGAGATCCTCAGATGGAGGAAACAGAAAGTGCCCAACACGCTGGGTCAGACTTGGAGGTGATGTGAGAACTGCACATGGGCAGCGTGGTCCAACCACCAATTTCCTGGTCCCTCAGCAGCCATAGAAAAATACAGACAGACTTGGGCTTCTTAATCCATACGCTGCCCAAGCACTGAGGTCACTTGCTGCAAGAAGTCCCAAAAATCCTTCTCCAGGGACCCTGACTGCATTTTCCCCAAGGTTAGCCACTCCCAAAGCCCACAGCACGGCTGCGGCTGACACAAGGATTTCCTCCATCTGCAGAGGAGACAGGGAAAGCAACCATGCTCGCCTAGGTCACAAGCAGCTGGGTTATTCAGAGCAGGGGCCGCGGATGGAGAAGGGTTTTCTTTAAAGCGCGAGGCGCCTGGAGCAGTTCCAGCCAGGGCTGAGAGCAGGACAGATGGCAGAGCCCCGCTAATCCAGACAGGCAAGCCAAGCCCAGGACTACGCAGCTCCCTGGGATGCTGCCAAGCATGAACTCCCACTTTAAAGGCCTCACTTGCTCTTACAGATTAACACAGCCCCCTGAGAAGGTCCCGTAGGGAGACGCTCGTGTTTGAGAAGATTTGTACCCTGCCTGATGAAGGATGCTGTACTGGAGAAAAGAGGGGAAATCAGAGCCAGGCCCATGTCCCGTTACAGGGGCTCCTGCTGCAATCCTCACTAATGGAGTGCAAAACCCCAAACCTCCCCACCCTGACACATCGGCATCCCTCAGCCTAGCAGGGCGCATACTGCAGCGTGGGGATGTTAACAAGGAATTCCATGCTTCTCAAGGTGAGGTCTATGTCTTCTCCTCTCTCTCGCTCCTTTTGGCTTCGTCTGCAATACAGAGCCTGGTTTTCCATGGAAAGGCAATGTTGGAGGCAAGGGCACGCAGACTGACTGCAGTTGGCCTGCAAGACAGAGCTCTGCTTGGCAGGACAAGGACCAACAGACCCTCTTGTGCAAACAGTAACTCTGTCAGGACTAAATACAAGGTCCTCACAGCAATCTCTAGGATGCTAAGGCCACCTGCCTGGTGAATTCTCCTACTCTGCTCTCTCTGGGGTACTTCTCCCTGCTGCGTTCGTTCCTGTTATTTCATGCTCCCATGGGAAACCATCATTAATTGTCTCCCCAGCTTGTTCCCTGCCCACCCTCCCACACAAGGATCTCATCAAGCCTCACACTCATCACAGTGTGATGCCTGCTTTCCTGGACGTGGAGCCTGCTCTCCTCCTGTGCTGGTCCCCAGCGCTCTCCTGCTGCCCAGCTCTTGAGTCTCTGGCTGGTCTAACAGAAGGTGCAGGGGATGTCCCCTGTGGGAAGGGGTATCACGAAAATGAGGAGGAGGAAAGTCCTCAGTGGCTGCTCTACACCTGGTATTGGAAATTCTGGAAGCCAAATGAAGAGGTAGCCAGTAGCATGAGGGTTATGGGCCCTCCAAACCTGCTGGCCAAGCAAGGAGTAGTGACCAGCTTTTTGTGTCTCAAGGAGACCTTGCACAATGCAGCTCATCCCTGGTTATGGACTCCTCTAGGCAATGAACGCTAAAACCGAGCAGGCACAGACAATGACAAGCAATCCACACTCTTCCCCTGCACCGAAACAGGGAAAGGGTGGCAGATCATTATGCCGTAAAATATGGTTGATGCAGACAAAGCAGCAGTATAGAAGAGCACGGGCGCGGCTAATGCTGTGACCTCAGCTCATCTGTGGTCCCCTGTCCAGCAAATACAGCCTGTCTTGGAGGTGGCAACATGCCTGGGGACCAACAGGGCTGGGGTCATGTAGCAGTGGTTATTCATCCTGGGAAAACACGAGCAGATGGTGCACAGCAGCCTTGCTTCCCCCTGGTGCTAGGGTGCCCGGCTGGCCACCCCTGCCTGCCAGTCCGTCCCAGTACAGACAGTGCCATGGTACTGGAACCCAGATGCTCACAGGACTGCTCTCTCTGGTCTAGAGCTGAAAATTAAATTAAAACCGCAACAGGGACAGTTAATTAAAGCAGATTAGTGCGAGACTAATTAGGGACACTGACACTGCAACCATCAAGCCCTGCAATGTTAATTAGCTGTTCATTAATGTCAGCTCCCTGTTCAGTACAGAAATATGAACTGCCTATCTCCTGGGCTTCACGCACAGCAGAGCGCACAGCGTCACTCCGTTGCCTCCTCTAAGGGCACACCCAGCCTCTGGCCACCTCCCAGCAGAGACACTGTCACCACCAACAGCAAGCTCCTCGCCGCCACCACCACCAGAGAGACTCTCACCACCACCAGTGACACCATCCCACCTATAACAGTGATACCATCCCTACCACCAAGTGACACCATCCCCACCACCACCAGTGACACCATCCCACCACCACCAGTGATACCATCCCCACCACCCAGCACAGACACAGCCACCACCACCAAGCAATATGCTGTTGCCATCCTGAACTGCTACAGCCACCAACAGCCAGGAGGTCTCTGTCCCCACCCAGCAGCAAGACCATGCCATCATGAACAGCATGACAGCCCAGCTCCACCTGTGAGCATCTGCCTTGTCCCTCATTACTGAACACCATCCCTCATGACACCATCAGGGAGCTGAGCGGTGCCCAGCACCTACCCATAGTAGTCCCTAAAACCAGCACCCACTGACTTCCTCAAGATGGACCATCCTCGCTTCCTCTCAACCTCAGCCTTTAAAAGGTATTAGGAGATAGAATCATAGAATCATTTAGGTTGGAAAAGACCCTTAAGTCCAACTGCAAACCTAACACTGCCAAGTCCACCACTAAACCAAGTCCCTAAATGCCACATCTACATGTCTTCTAAATACCCCCAGGGGTGGTGACTCAACCAATTCCCTGGGCAGCCCGTTCCAATGCTTTGACAGCCCTTTCCATGATGAAATTTTTCCTGATATCAAAGCCAAACCTCCCCTGGCACAACTTCAGACCATTTCCTTTCATCCTATCACTTGTTACTTGGGAAAAGAGACCGACACCCACCACACTACAATCTCAAGTAGTTGTAGAGGGTGATGAGGTCTCCCCTCAGCCTCCTTTTCTCCAGACTAAACAACTCCAGTTCCCTCAGCCACTCCTTATAAGACTTGTGCTCCAGATCCTTCACCAGCTTCCTTGCCCTTCTTTGGACACGTTCCCATCCCACCACTGTGCCCATAGTGGGGACACAAAAAAGAGGGCTGGAGGACTCTAGAGAGACAAAAGCAAAAGAAAGGATATCCACCAAGCTCCTTGGTGTGACTTTCCATCACCACAAGAACCTCTCTCCTGCCCGGTCTGGGAACGGCAAAGAAAAAACAAGCAGTTGTACCTCAGGATGCCAAGAGCCCACACAGGTGTGTAGGGAGCACAAAGTGATTGTAGGAAGCACACAGGGCTGTAGGGAGATTACACCGGCCGTGATGAGCACACAAGGGGCTGTAGGCAGCCCACAAGGGGCTGTAGGCAGCACACACAGGCTGAAGGGAGCACACATGGGCTGTAGGGAGAAAAATGTGGGTGGTGGAAGCAGACACAGGTTATACAGAGCACATGTGGAGCTACCTGGAGCACAAAGGTTGTAAGGAGCACACACAAGGATCACAGGGAGCACACAAGTGCTGTAGAAAGAACACAGCCCACACATGGTTGTTGGGAGCCCAGGCAGCGACTGTACGGAGCACACACAGGGTTACACAGCACACAGACAGAGGTTGCAGGGAGCACACACGGGCTGTAGGGAGAACACGCAGGTTGCAGGGATCTCACACAGCCTGTAGGGAGCATACACAGGCTACAGGGAGAACACACAGGCTGTAGGGAGAAACACATGGTCTGTAGGCAGCACACACAGGGCTGTAGGCAGCACACACAGGCTGAAGGGAGAAGCACACACGGGCTGCAAGGAGCACTCACCAGCTGTAGGGAGCACACATGGGGCTGTAGGCATCACACAGAGTGCTCTAGGGAGCAGACTGGCTGTAGGGAGTACACATGGTCTATATAGAGTAAATAAAGCTGTAGGGAGTAAACACAGGTTGTAGGGAGCACACACAGGGGGTAGGGAGCAGACACAGGTTGTAGGGAGCACACACAGGGTAGGGAGCACACAGGGGGTAGGGAGCGCAGCAGAGGCTGGTAGGAGCCCATCAGTGCCTCTCGGGATGGTACCATTCAGTAGTGTGGCGTCAGCTGCAGGTACCACACACAGGCCCCCACCTCGACCCTCAGACAACGCTCACCCCAGCTCACACACAGTCCCCCGTGAGCCCTACAGATGCCTGGCTTCAGCCCAGCCTGAGGACATGCCCCACACATCCCCCAGTGGGGTCCTGGGGACACAAGAGTCCTCCTGCGTTTGGTGATGGTGATAGTGGTGAGTGCCGAGCTGTCACCCAGAGGAAATGCTCCTGCAGTGGAGCATCTCCCAAACACATTGCTGCTGCTGGGCTGAACCAGCCTGGAAAACCATGCATGCTTCTCAAACACAGCCACAATTTCAACCACACAACCCTGCACCAATTCTCTCCAGAACCAAGCTGCATTTTCACATCCTGTCCTGGAAAACCACCAAAGATGCTCACACTTTGTCCTCTAACCTGTATCCTGCTCCAGCGCCACAAAAGCCTCTTTGTATGATGCATCCATCACCTTTAACCACCTCTGGAGAAAAAAAGTGTCTTGTGTGTCTGGTGCAAACTGGTGATGGGGTGGGAGCTAAGTGAGGACGTTCTAATGGGAAGCAATCAGACTCCACTGCTTCTCCTCCCCCAGAGCATATTTAGAGCTTTCAGAAGGAAACAAAACTTGTTTATCTTAATGCTAATCAATTTATAGCAATCAAAATAAAACCCATTAGGAGCCATTCCCTATTTGAATTTCAAAGAGGCTTCTGACCCCAGGAGGCTCTAAGCTGATTGATTAGAAATTTCTGACGCTAATGTGTGTCTTGGAAGGGTCCAGTGTGGCTTTAATTCCTCTCTCCTGAGACAATGATCATGTGTTAACATCTGTCAGCCCCTTCCTGCACTTAGGGGAGGGGAAATTCATGAGCATACTGAGTTGCATGGCACAGCTGGGGAGAAGGCAGCATTTGCTGGCTTAAACAGCTTCCAGAAATCCCTTGGGGCAAATCATTTGCATGATCCTTTTCTCCTTGGGCAAAAAAAGCTAGAGTGCACCAAGAAATAAAAAGCACTGATGCAGAGCAGAGGCAGCAGGTGGAGCGGTTAGAGCTCAGGGCTGGGATTTTGGCTTTTGCAAGTCAACTTTGCCCCTGACTCTTTGTGTCCTTGAGTAAGCCTGCTATGCGTGAGAGTACCAGCGGAACACAAACAGTGAAGAAACATATAGGGAAGAAGATTTTTATTTGCAGTTGAAGACAGATGTAGGGAGGAGCCTCACCCTCCAAGATGGAGCATGATTGGTCCATCAGTGTTTTGTATCACGGCGAAGACTACATCTGCCTCCAGCTGAGAACAGTTAAAGCACAGGAACCACCAGTCCTGGCACGGGGTCCTGCAGAGCTGGGGGACACGACCTGCAGGTGAGGGCACAGACGATGCCCTTCAAGACATGCTGCCCTGAGGGCATCACCCCTGGTGACCACAGACACATTTGCTGGAGCTGGACAAATATGGCTGGGCAAGAAAGTGCATTTTTTTGGCAGGGAGGTTGAAATAATTGATCCAGCACTGGAGGGATTCTACCCATTTGCTGCCACATTTCTTTGTCCAATGCAAAAAAGCTGAGGGTGGCCAAACGCGTTTAGGCTAAGGGTATATGCATGGTCACGTGCACCTGCATGGGGGTGACCGATGAGGGGACAGCACAAGAACAGCATAATCCCCTGCACGCTCTTCCATCCATACAAAGAAAAGGGGTGGAGAAGGGGTGTGAGGAGAGGGGGTAAATCTGTCCATGCAAAGGGGATGGAGCAAAGACCAGCAGGCAATGGGCTCCCTGCTGCCACCACGTACCCCCTGAAGCTTGTCTTCCCCCCTCTGCAGCGTTCCCAAGTGGGACCAACTGCCTCTCACTTTCAGCAGATTAAAGCAACTAATCTAGTTAATGAAAGCAAATCAGCCCAAACAAACCACTCTCCCTTGCAGCAGGGCGGAGGGTCACCAGGAGAGGAGCTCTCTGCCTCTGCCCAGCGCCTGGTGCTCCCAGCGAGGCTGCAGAGGTGTGGGGCCTGTCGCCTCCCAGCAGGCCTGCCAGGCGAGCGGGCACACGAGGATGCCCCTGGGACTCAGCAGGAGCCTTCAGCCTCTGCTCCCCCATCATCCGGGAGACAACCATCCAGTTTCATCCCACTGGCCCTGGGTGCAGGATGCTGAACCTGCAGAACATGGAAAATCGGTCTGGGGTGGCAGGGTCAGCTGGTACGAAGCTCCCTGGGAGGGAGAGGGAGGGATGCAGGGGCAGGGCTTGGTGGGGGTAGCGAGGGGTGTCTCAGCGTGCTCCAGTGACGCTGTGGGCTTGTCTCGGAGCAACACATTACAGACAGCACATCCAAAGGGTGCTGTGCTGGAGACTCGCTATCCTTCAGGCCCTTCTGCAGCCCAGGAGGCAGGGGAAGAGGAGTCTCTCCACTGCTGACACCCGAGTGAGCAGCCGCTGCCTGCCAAGCTGCTGCAGCCAGCTGCTGCACAGGTTTCACACCCCGCTGGACACCTCCCTCCTTCTCTGTCAGTATCTCCAGCTGGGCAGCCCAGTGGCCACGGCTCTGGCAGCCAATGGCCAAAATGCCAGCGAGAGGTGGGAGGCACGGGAAGGGCTGTTGGAAACTCCTGCACGATGGTCCCCTCAGTGGGTGCTGCCCGCGGGGACCAGAGCCCAGATGCCGAGCTGACGCTGCCCACCACTCCCACCAGCACGGCTGGCTGGTCCCTCCACAGCCTTGCACAGGTCTGGGGGCTCAGGGGCTCTGAACCCCAGGGTCCCACACTTCATCCAGGCACCCTTTGATGAACCTGATGGCTGGTCCTTAGCTAAAGCCCAATGCCAGGAACAAACCATATTGTTTTGCATACTCCAAAACATGGAGAAGTCCCTCTTACCTCATTAGCTTGCTCTAGTGGTTAATCACTTAGAAACACATGCCCAATTTTTTAAATTTGTCTAGCTTCAGTTTAACCCTGCTGGTTCTTGTTATCCCTTCTTTGTCAGATTAAAAAGCTCTTTAGAGGCTGATGTTTCCTCTTGGTAATCATCCCACCTCTTAATCTTCTTCTGTTTGAGAAGCTATTGAGCTCTTTCAGTCCCTTGTGGAAGGACATTTTTCATGGCTCCTGGGACTATGTTTGTGTTTCTCTGCAGCACCCTCCAGGTTTAGTTACCATATCCCTCTTGAACTGTGAAGAGCAGAGCAGACTGCTCACATGGAGGCATTTTTCTGCCCTCAGTCTACAGGACAGTCAAATTTTGCATTTAACTTCTTTGTATGAGATGCAGTTTAGCACGACCTCCCAGACCTCTTCATTTACTGCTTATGGTTTCACAGGTTTTATCAGCAGAGATTTTCAACTCCCTGCTAGATGCAGTTACAGCAGGCCTGGCTCTGGGCACTGCTGACCTGTGGTGAGGTCTCCTGTCCCTCCATCCCAAGCTGCCACCTGAAGAATGTATTTAGACTCGAAGTTGGCTTCAGTAGCACACCAAGGTTTCTCTATTCATCTCCAGTGCAGAGGTGTTGCTTGGGTCAACCTGGCTCTGTGGTCCTAGCCCTTGATTCTTCATGGCATCTCAGCAGGGCTGGTGGGAAGAGACCTCTGGGGTCTCCAGGACAGTTTCCAACTCATAGAAGGGCTATGCCCAGCCCTATATTAGGGCAGCTTTGGCTGTGTGCAGCCAAGCCTTGGAAATCCAAGGATGGTGATGCTCAACCTCCCTAGGGAACTGCCTCAGCTTTTCCAAAGTCCATCATCAGCCTCTCAAGCTGCAGCTTGTGGCTGCTGTCCCCTCCTACACAATCTGGCACCACTGATGGGGGCTTGGCTCCCCCCTCTTTTAATTGCCTCACACAGAGCTATAGCTGTACCTAGATCCCTTCTTGGGTTCTTCTTCACCAGTTGCCTCCACCTCACTGAAATCTCCTTGTGTCAAGCTCCAGCCAAGGGCTGGGCAACCCACCTAGTCAAAACTGCATCCCTCTGCTGTTCTGCACAGCACATGATGCAATCTTCTGCCAGCTGCTCAGACATTGGGAAAGAGCCTCCTGAGACAAAAGATAACGTGGCTCTGTTAGCCTCATAGTGGTTGAAGAAACCACACCGAGATCTGAAACAAAGTTCAACATGTCCAAAAAAACACCATGCAGACAGAAAATCCCAGCAATGTGATTTGTTTCCTAGTGGCATCCAGAGTTCAAGCTGACTGTGACAGCCGCTGCATAATGCATGAATAATATCCCTGAGAACACACATATTCATGCAGATGCTGAGGATGTTGGTCATCGTGATGCCGGAACAAGAAGCCACCCTGAGCACCCACCTGCAGGATACAGCAGGGGGTGACGAGTGACAGGGCACAGCCTCCCGACATCCCCAAATTAGCCGGGTTTACCAGAGCTACAGCCACTCACAAAGAGTGACAGCAAGATCTCAGGGTGCTGAGTGACTGGGCAATAACACGGCAAATGAAATTCAGTGGTGACAAAAGGAAACTAATGCACTTGGGGGAAAAGAGCCCTAATTATACAAACACAATGATGGGCACTAAATTAGCTATTAACATGCAGGGAGGAGATCTCGGCGGCACTGGAGATAATTCTCTGAAAACATCAGTTCAAAGCTCATCCATCATCAAAAAAAATGAGAAAATGTAAGGAATTATTAAGAAAGCAACACAGTGCAAAACAGGAATGTTATTAAGCCATTGCATGGATCCATGTTTTGAACAGTGTTTGCAGTGGTGGTCACCCTTAGACAAGGTCATGAGGTAGATGACAGAAATTATTACGGATACAGAGCAGCTTCCATATGAAGAGTCAATCAACTCAGGACCTTCCATTTGAAAAGGGACCATTCAGGGAGGTATATAAAGCCATCAGGAATATAGGAGACAGGAATGGGGATAGATTGCTTGCAATTTCTTACTGTATGCAAGGACATATTTTTTAAGATGGTGCATAATTAAATTGCATAACTGCCACAAGATAACGTGAGCACTGAAAATATGAACAGAACATCAGAAAACAGGAGGAAGGATTCCTCTGTCTGTCCCTTATTTTTCCTACTGTCTAGCCAGTACAGACCTCTACAAACCCATATACACTAGGATGTTTCTGGAAAGGTCATATTTTTCCATCACACATCAAATAGTGCTCAACACATGGGAAACTCTCTCAGGCACCTCCTGGATGTGTTTCTGGTCCTGTCCACACCAACTGGTCAGCACCCATGGGACCTCCAGCTACCAAGAGCTGCAGTCAACAGTTTCCCAGGGGATATAACCTGGAGGATGTCAACTTCTAAAGCATGTTCCAACCTCAAATATATACCTTCTGATGAGCCAACAGAAGCCAACAACAACAACACCTGGAACAGAAACTAGAGGAGCTGCCAAACAAAGGTACCTTGCTCTACTGAGCTGTCTGTGAGCAGAGTGCCCTAGTTGACAGGCTAAGAACAATCACCATCCCCCATAAGGGCAGCAGAACCCACAGCATGATCAGAATCACAGAATCTTTCAGGTTGGAAAAGCCCTTTGGGATCATCGAGTCCAACCCTCAGCCTGACTCGACAAAGTTCTCCCTACCCCACATCCCCCCACAGCTCATCCAAACGGCCCTTAAACACCCCCAGGGATGGGGACTCCCCCCTCCCTGGGCAGCCTGTTCCACTCTCTGACCACTCTTTCTGGGAAAAGCTTTTTCCTCATGTCCAGTCTGACCCTCCCCTGTCACAGTTTCAAGCCGTTCCCTCTTGTTCTGTCACTAATTCCCTGTGGGCAGAGCCCAGCCCCAGCCTCTCTGCAATGTCCTGTCAGGAGCTGCAGAGAGGGATGAGGGCTCCCCTCAGCCTCCTCCTCCTCACACTGAACACTCCCAGCTCCTTCACTGGCTCCTCACAGGATTTACTCTCCAGCCCTTCCCCAGCCTCGTTGCCCTCCTCTGCCCTCGCTCCAGCCCCTCGAGATCTCTCTCGGATTGAGGTGCCCAAACCTGGACACAACCCTCCAGGTGTGGCCTCACCAGTGCAGAGGGGGACTGTCACCTCCCTACTTCTGCTGGTCACACTATTCCTAATCCAAGCCAGGATGCCGTTGACTTTCTTGGCCACCCGGGCACACTGCTGGCTCATGTTCAGCTGCTTGTCAATGAGAACCCCCTGATCCTTCTCCTCCAGACAGCTCCAGCCACCCCTCCCCTGATTCACACTAGGGACTGGGGACTGTGTCTCTGGAGCCCCAGCATCCCATCATGTTGTACTAAGCACCACAGACTGTGGCCACAAATCCTCAGCATCCCACAGATGGAATGCTGCAGCAAAAGGGTCTCTGAAGCCCTGGGCTTTGCACTTGCAATGGGTGTCCAAGCGCACCCACCCGCTGCCTGTGCTAAACACACAGCACGGCACCTGCGCGTGCATTTAGACCTGTTCGAGGAGGCTGCTCCAACTCTTCTGCTGGCCTCCAAGAGCCTTCTGTTGGATAAGAAAACACCCCAAAACAGATCAAAGATGTCCAGAGAGAGGCTATTTAAGGGGAAATAGCTTCTGGGCTTCCCATTTGAGGGGTATGTTTCCCTTCATGCTCAGCCCAGTGATTAGTGTTCGCCAGGGAATCAGAGCTGGAAAATGTATTTGAGAAGACAGAGCAGTGTCAGGCTGTTAGTAGCTGAAAAAGGATCTTGGCTCCCCTGAGCCTGAAGGCTGAGCACTTACCATTCAGGCCCCCGTGATAGATTTAACAACCAAATGCTTCCAAGGCAGGCGGTGGCCTGCCTGCTAGGCTCTCCCACCCCAACTCCTCCCCAAGGAGACCATTAGCACCTGAAAATGGAGAAGCCATGGCCTTGGCCTCGGCATCTGGGGTTGGATGCAGCACTGCAGAGCAGAGCTGGATCCATATGAGAGCCAGGGCTCTGAGGCAGCTTCTCGCGCCGCCACTGCACCAGGGCTCATATTTTTGGAAACAGCATCCCAGAGGGCTGCCGTGGATGCTGCTTGTTCTTGTGCCAGCCCTGCCTGTTTTGGAAAGTTTGGTTAAGCTCCGTTTGGCTGCCTCTGAGTTATTCAAGCACAGAAGGGGGTGTTATTGCTTACAGGAGGTTTCAGATTTTTTTTTCCAAGCACAGTTTAGTCAAGAAAGCATAGGCAGAGGAGGACAACGAGGCTGGGGAAGGGCCTGGAGAATCAATCCTGTGAGGAGCCAGGGAAGGAGCTGGGAGTGTTCAGTGTGAGGAGGAGGAGGCTGAGGGGAGCCCTCATCCCTCTCTGCAGCTCCTGACAGGACATTGCAGAGAGGCTGGGGCTGGGCTCTGCCCACAGGGAATTAGTGACAGAACAAGAGGGAACGGCTGGAAACTGTGACAGGGGAGGGTCAGACTGGACATGAGGAAAATGTTTCCCAGCAAGAGTGGTCAGAGAGTGGAACAGGCTGCCCAGGGAGGGGTGGAGTCCCCATCCCTGGGGGTGTTTAAGGGCCGTTGGGATGAGCTGTGGGGGGATGTGAGGTAGGGAAGAACTTTGTAGAGTCAGGCTGTGGGTTGGACTCGATGATCCCAAATGGACTTTTCCAGCCTGAAGGATTCTGTGATTCTATGATTTGGCCTGCCTGGTGGAGCTCCTGCAATGAGGTGAAGCAGCCTCTTTACACAACCATGCCAAGTCATGGCTAACTCAGCAGAGCAATATTGAAAACTACATATTCCAAGTTTACAGTCTGGGTCTGCTCAGTCCCATCTCTGGAGTCAGTGTCAAGAGCCACCTTCTTTGCAACCCAAATGCCTCCATTATCAGTCATCCCCCTGCTTCATTTCTCTTCACACCTCTGGAAAAAGCCACTGTCCCTCTGCAGTGCAGCACCGTGTGCTGCTTTACCATGCAGGAGGTTTTACAGAAGAGGCTGGACACAGACAGGCAGGGTTGCTCCAGGCTGCCCTGCAAAGCTGGCGCTGCACCTCAGAACACCCTGGGAACCCAGGACACCCCCTCCTCCTCCTCAGCTGCTCGCTAGCCCTAATGCTGATAATAAAGAAACCTCTGTGCGTCTCCAGGGAACCGGGACTCAGAGAGGGGCACAAAGACTCCCACAGCTGTGTGTTTGCAAACAACCCAGCTGAGCTGTGAAGAGGGGCTGAAAGCAGTAATTGTCTTTAATTAAAGGAGGTTGGAGGCATCTCAAGCTTTGACAAAAGACATTTCCAGTCTGCTAGCAGCTCCAGCACTCATCACTGCTGCAGCCGCCACCCGGCCTGCAGGTTTGAAGGAGGCGTGTGACGGTGGGGACAAGGACACGCCAGCCCAAGGGTGCAGATGCAGCGGTGCCAGGGCAATGCCACACACCCGTAGGGCACGAGGGATGTGCACACCTGCACTCCAAGGAGGATCCAGCCAGTCAGCTCACAGCAGGATGAAATACCTGGGACCCCTGCAAGCCTCGCACTCTGCACCACGTCTGAGCCAGATGTGCCTGTGTTGGGACACAGCAGCTGTCTGAAGGTGTCCCACCCTCCTGCTGGACCTGGCTGCGCATGTCTCTGTCCAGCGGTGTCACCTCCACCCTGGCTGGTGTCTCACCCCTATCCTGATCTACCCTCGCCACCCTCCTGCAGTGGTACTTGCACGCCGTGGTGCCACGATGGGGAAGCCACGGCGCACACAGAGGTGATGCACAGAAGCAGAGGCTACACACCAAACACCAAGAGTGCTATTACTGCAGTTCCTTCAAGGCTAATTAATTAATCCTGCCCATTACTGTGCTACCTGAGCTGGCGTGGAGCTCTGTCATGATGCTGCATCCTTGCAAGCTCGTGTTTAGCTAAGCAGCCCTTGCCACAGCAGGAGTATACACCATGCTGGGGATGCACATGTACGGATGCTGCCCCTGCCAGAGCCCTCTAGCAGTGCTGGTCCCTGCTCCCAGCCACACTCTGAGCTTCAGGGAGACACCGAGCAAGCTCAGGCTGCAGAAATGCCCCCTTTCCTCCTCTCCTCCGCGTTCACGGATGAAGGTCCCCAGGGAGAGCATATTGCCCACCATACGCTGCTTCCTCTCTCTCACCCTCACCCGCATTTGCTTTTGGCCTTCCAACATATCAGCGCGCAGGAAATCACAGCTCCCGTTTCCATGGAAACCCCATCATGCCCCCCCCCCCCCCCCCCCAAACGTATGCACACAGTTGGGCTGGCGCAGCTGCAATGGTCCCACGTGTCCTGCTACCCCATCCCTGGCTCAGTAACCTCCTCCTGGTTTCCACCAAGGCCCTGCCGATCCCTTCCCACAGCAGCAGCCGAGGCAGCCCTGGTGTCAGGCAACCCGGTCTGGAGGGAAGACTTCAGCTGCCAGAGAAATGTGCTGCACTAACCTTTCTTCTTTAGGCAGGATTGAGCAGCAAAACTGCACTTGCATCCAGTCTGAACCCTCTGCTCAGCTTTGCACGTTATGCTCTGACTGCTTTCCCACGCGTACCCCCTCTTCCCACACTCCCAGCCACTCGGTATCTGCCTTGCAGCTGGAAGCGGCAGAAAAACAGCCTTTGCACATGAACAAATCCCTGCCGTGGCCTCTGCAAAAGTGCAGAGAGCCAAATGCACCCAAAATCATCAAAGCTCTTGAGCATGCTGCGTGTGAAGCACACATGCGTTGGGCTTGATGTGTCCTAGAGGAACCACCATGCATGTTGGGCAGGTCCCCATGCGCATATTTTTGCCTGGGAAATCCTGGAAAGAGCAGCCGTGCTCTAATTCAAGAGAAACAAAAACAAACTGGGATCGCTTCCATCTGAGCCAGACAGCAAAAACCTTTCCAGAAGCAAAAAAAAGACCAGTTCTAATTATAGGGTATCCTGAAGATACACACGCTCAGATTTGTCACTCTATTTGCAAATTAATACTCATGGTGGCAATGCGAGTAAGCAGTGGGCATGATAAAAGTTCCTCTTCTGGCCTCCTAATCCTCTTTAGAAAGCAGAACAACCACTGAAAGGAGTAACCGAGAGCCAACCAGTGCACCCTGCTACTTCCAGCACTGCAGACCTTGCGCAGGTCCTAAGGCTAGGATTTGCACAGCTACAGCTAGAAGACCAAGCTTGAGAAAGCCTGGAGATTATTTTTCCTACAAGAGCTAACCCCTCTCTTGTTCTTCAGTCAGTGACACAGGTCCTCTCCTAGGGTGTAAATTGAGAGTAAAACACCAACATTATTGCCTAGATCAATGTCCGAGCTGACGTAGCTGACGGTAACGGCCTAACAACTGTGCTTGTGAAGGTGACTGAAAATTACAGCACTGTTGCCTCCTCCAAATGAGAGGAAGGCTGGCGAGGCACCACGCACTAGGAAGCACACTGTGGATGGCAAGTAGCAATGCAATGGCAAATTAAGGTAATTTTTAATCCATCATTGCAGTGCACAGCAGGGAAAGATGAACAAGAAGCTTCTCTGGGTGTGAGTCACTCCTCGATTGTTTCTCCTAATCCTGTTTTCCCTGCTTTTACTCTTTCAGTTTTATTAAGGAGGACTGTGTGCATACACCGAAAGGCTCGGAATTAATTTCGCTTGCCATGTTGCAAGGAAAGGCCTGCAGCAGTAGCGTTTCCACTGTGGGAAACCCTCCTAAGCTTCCTGCCTTCAACTACAGGAATCCTCTGGGTGATGGCTGGCATGAGCGAGCAGCTCTGGCATCCACTGCCCAAGGCATCACCTCCTCCTCCTCCTTCGTCATAGCTTCCTGCAAGCCAAAGACAGTGCTATAGGATTGTGAACCATCTAGGCAGGGATGAATGGGGAGATTATCTGCCAAAATAATGGTCTTGATCATGGCGACAGCAATACGGATTCCTGTAGAATTGCCACCAGCGCATGAAACTGGAGGAATAAGCAAAAAGGAAAGGGAGGGAAAGGGGGAGAGGAAGGCTCATGAAAAACTGTTGGTTTCCACTGAAATACCTCAAAAGAGAGATCAGTACCTTCGAAATCCCTGGCTAAGGGTCTGATGCCCAGCAATGTCCTTTATCCCACCTGTCCCTTGACGCTCCACGCAGGTGGGCACTTTGGGCTGCTGCACAGGGGCCCAGCCCACATCCACGGGCTCTGCAAGCCCCAGGAGGATGCAGACACTGTGCTCAGGAACAGCTCTCCTGAAGGGCAGGGAGAAAGGTGGAATGGTGTGATGGAAACCACCCGCTGAGGTCTGAGAGCAAACATGTCCCTGACGCTGCACAGACCCTTCCCGTGTCTCCACAGAAAGCCTCCTGGAGAGCCGATGCTGTAAAAAGGTAGATACCGTGCGTTTAATGGAGTGTGCTGTTTGCTGCTTGACAAATATTATCTGTTACTACAGCCGCTTCAGAAGTCGCTACGATCTTTTCAAAAGCCATCCAGGCTGGGAGAAATGCCATTTTTGGAGCGAAGCATCCACATTACTCCACTTTATGGGCTCCACTTCAGGCTGCACTTTAATTCTTACTAATCTTGAGGGTTTGGGCATTTTGATAGTTTGAAATTAATAAAGCCTTTGTCACATGTCTGTTTATTGTTCAGTCTACTCCTGTCTCCTGTCACAGCTGCAGGTGTAACAACCATGGTACTCCTGGGATCATAATGTTTTCAAACAAAATTGCTAGCTTCGGTTTCAGACTTAAAAATTGTCTTCTTGAACACAGGGTCTCCATGAGCTCTGCATGTGACAACAGTCTGAAAGTGCAAAAAGACTGCAAGTAGGAGCTTGTCATCCTTGAAAATTTCAGTGTCTGAGTTCTGATGAACCAGATGTTCCCTCAAAATGCATTTTGAATTTGTCCCACTAGCCATAGGAATTATTTCTAGCCATTGCCCACCAAACCTGTGGACCTCCAGTGGGACCCTCACCAGCATGCCCATCACCTCCCCGGCTGCCACTGCACCATCATACAGTACCCACAGCCCATTGCAGAGGGGAGACCCAACCAAGTGCTCAGGACGTGCTTGAGCACAGAATCATACACTCAAGAGTCAAGATCCCTGTTGGCCAACTGAAACCATGAGATGGGTTTTGCTAAGGTCTATCTACTTTCTGACACAAGGAGCAAAGTCGATACCCCCAGTCAATACCCCAAGGACTCCAGGAGGGTGCTAACATCTTGGCAGGTGTCGTTTCAACCCACTGAAGCAAAGAAGAGCTGTCTGTCTTTGAAGACCTTGCTTCAGAGATCTGAAAAGGCTTCACAGGAGTCACCTACCTGTAGAACACATTGTGTTCACACAGGTCCTCCTTTAGGGTGCCTTTTGAAGAAAATGTAGGAGGAGCAATACGCTGAGTTGGTAGCTCTGGGTCGGAGTAAGACTTTTTTCTGTCTCCCCTTAACAGGGTGCTTTCAAGATGCAGTGACTTACAGTTTCCTGCTCAGGCTATACCTTGTTGACCATTTTCCAGCCTTTACAACCTGCCATTCTGCAAATTACTAGTTCCTTATGTACTACACCCAGTGTCCCCACTTCCTGTTCAGATGCTGGTCTACAGCAAAGGCATCGGAGCCAGGTGGGCATGGGGCTGCCATTCACTTGGAGGAAGACTCCTCCTGAAGCTCGCTGGTAGGGAGGAAGTCAAGGATGCTGTTTCAGAGGCCCTTCTGCATGTAAATGTATTTCCAGTGCGGCCCCAGCCCACCCAAAGCACAGCAGCACTTTGCAGCCCTGCCTTAAACCAGCTGCTGGCCACATCCCATGGTCTGCCGGGCTGTGCCTCTTCTTTCATATTTCTTCTCTTTTTAATACTTAACAACATTTTTTTGTTTTTTATTTTCTTTTTTTTAGATGCCAGTTCCCCAAATGCCAAGAAATGGAGGCAACAAGGGGATGCTTTAGACTCCCCAGACAGCACTCACAGCACTTCTGCCTGGTTTTGCTCCACATCCTTCATGAAACTCCTTCCTTATAACGTTTAACACCCAAGGACAGAGTACCTCGATCGGTGTCACTGAACTTAAGGACTCCTTCAAAATGTGAAAATGTGTAGCTTGCTGGGCTAAACCTAATATAAATTGTTTTAAGTTTGGTCTATGTAAACACTGCCATCGTGTGAGCTATGAACACTTTGATTCCATTTCCTAACCTTTATGGGGACTTTTATGTATACTTTCCAGTGATATACTATGTTTCTAAGGCATATGGGGAACAATAAAGAGTTTCCCTGGAGCTAATTAAGCTAATCATGGCTTCTAGATTAAATTTTCTGTAAGATTTTTACCTTGCATCACTAATATGAAATAACCATGCTCTTACACAGCTATCATCTGACATCAGACCAACTTTAAATCGGCATCTCTCCCCACAGAGAATTGTCTGAGGGTATTTCCCAAAATTAAACGTTCAAAACAATCTCTTGGCTTTGGCTTGACTCACAGAAAAATCTCAAATAAAAAAAAAAAAATCCTCAAAAGCAGCATTTTCTCCAATTTCCCTCAAGCTACATAGGATGAAGAATATTATTCTCTTGCCCCACAAAGATTCAGCACTACACTGAACTCAGGGAAAAACCCTCCTTGATCCCCACATCTCTGAGTGCTTTGATTCAAAGGAAAAACTACTGGTAAAAACCATGCTCCCTTCATCTTATGGCAATAATGAGTTAAAATCCTGGAAGCCTGGGCCTGGATCCCAGCTATTCATTCCAGTTCTTATGTTTACCACTTTTGTCAGGAAAAAAAAAGGGAAAAAAAAAAGGGGGGGAGGCCTATGAAGGAGAGAGAGGAAAAGCAGGAATAAATGCTGCTCTCCTGCCGGTGTCGGCACGGGATGCTGCCAGAGCCCCTATTCCCCACTCACATGGGTGTAGCAAGACCAGGAATGTGGTATTTGATCCAAAATGGTGTTCCATCTGCAAAAGTAAATCAGGGGTAGTGGTGGTGGGATTTTCTTACCAGTACAGACATCAGAGGCTCCCATCGCTGCACTCTGGGCACAGTTAGTGCATGTGGAGGGTCAGAGGGGACATCATTCTGGTGGAACCCTCCAGCTCTGCTCTCACTCATCTCCTCCCACCTTCTTGCTGATCACAGCACCATGAAATGCCTGGGGAGTAAGGATGAAGGGAGCAACCTGTCCCAAAGTGGGAAGGAGAGCAGAGACCTTTGTTTTTCTGGGAAAGATCTTGAGAAGAGAGAACAAAGGGCTTATGCAAAGGGACTGGGAAGCACCACCTGTGGCAGATAGTGGCAATGCAAAACTCCACCATGTCTCTCTCAGAAATCCTGGGGTGGCTATCACTTCCATTAGGAAACTCCTAACGGGTTTTGCCAGACCTGAGATCTCCATCCCCTCCTCCAGCCCGAGGGATTCATGACCTGCCCATATTAATAAATGAGAATATGCTGTTCCCCTCCAAGCTTCCAGTGGGCTCCTCTCAGGTTCTCTTCTGCAGCCTGCTGGGGTCTTTCCTACACTTTCACAACAGGGCTGGGGATGTTCTGCAATGTTCCTGCTGTTCAAAAATCACACACATGAACTGGAAAACCTCGTCTCCTCCCTTTCTCTCTAGAGAAGACTTTTGTGGAAGGTCTCAGCCAGTCCTTTGCCTTGAAAGTAAAGTGAGAAAGCACTTCTCATTTCCTTTGCCTGTTTTTGGCCATGAAGGTCTAGTCCCTCAGAAGCAGCATTTCCTGTTCTGAGGTGAGTTGTCCATCTCCCTCCTTCAGCAGCAGTTGTCTTGCTCGATTCCTGGATGCCTATGACCCTCGTCGAGAGGTCAGCATCTCTCAGGGCTTCGAACCACCAGGAAATAAATGCCTCAGCCCTGTCATCTGACACCTTCTTTCTCTGCTAGGCTCCCCGTGGTCCTACTCCAACCTCCAGAAGCCCGAACACTACCCAGGAATGCGCAGAGAACAGGCTGGCATCTCCTCCAACTCCAGGGTGCACCAAGCAGGCTTGGAGTAGTTAATACTGAGCAGCTGCAATCCTCACCGCGGCCCTAATTGGATTCACAACATGGAGGGGTCAGCAAGAAGCAGGAGGGAGAAGAATCAAAGCAATGTAAAGAAAGACGCTGTATTCTTGCTTCCCAGACAGAGAGGGAGGAGAGGGAGAAGCCCAAAGAGCAGTATCCACAATGACATCGAGCCACGGCCGGCTGGGAGCATTCAAATTGTCAACAACCCTGTAGAAAAGGCAGACAAATTCCTGTTTTGTACTTGGGAAGAAGCCAGGTGATGTAATCATCTTATAGGATGATGGTGAAATACTTTCCATTCCAGCAGTAACTCAAGATGTTAAATAGCAGCTACTAAAGTTAAACATTGTTAAATCAGGGTGTCAGGATAGCATTTACCTAAAAGTTTTTAAAGAGATGGCTCACGAACCAGTAGACAGTTAATGTTCACTTTCCACACACCATGAAGTAGTAGGATATTTCAGAGATGTAGGAAAAAGCTATCTGTTAAATGAGGCAGTCTTAGCTATTTTAGGACTCCCACTGCAACGTCAGTACCAGTCAAATAAGGATGTGCCAGCTACAGGATTTGGTCTGTAAAGGATCAAAGGAAGGTAGTAATAGTTGTTCCAACCTACGTACATTTATGGAAAACAGATTAATGCAAATTAGCCTTTTATGGTTTTTTGATGCAATTACAAGATTGGCTGGGAGAGGTAACAGCGTTAATGCAACTCACCCAAACTTCTGCACAGCATTTCCCTTGGTAACACATGATATTTTGATCCAGAAATTAGAGGGTCCACCAACACTGTGGGACATATTCAACGCATTAAAACTTGGCGAGCTGATACTGCTATGCTCTGAGATCTAAGCAGGGAATGTGCAGAGAGCAGGTCTGTTTCTACTAGAGCCAACAAATTTGGTTCATGCCTCTGGGCTATTTAACATTTTTATCAATGACCCAGGAGAAAACCCAAAGCATTCCCAATAAAGTTAGCTGATGACATGGAAGTTGTAGTGTGGTAAATACTGAAGATGATGGGTTCCTGATACACAGCAATCCGGATGCCTCAGTGAGCAGAGCACAAGCAAGGAATGTGCATTTCAGTACAAACACATGTCAAATCGCACCTCTGGGGACAAGGATGGGGGCCACGGTGGTTATCTGCTCCAAATCCCACCAGGAATGACAAAGATCCACCAAAAGCACCCAGAGCAATGTCATTGCCAAAATGATTAAAGCAAAGGGAGGATGTAGGAAGAGAGAAATCTCAGTACCCCCTCCAGCACTCAGCTAGTCACTATAAGCATTCTGTAGTACGTGGGATGGTGGATTTGCCAGCAGAAAGGCTAAAGCAGTGCCAAGGGCCAGGAAGAGCCAAAAAACCTGGCCAAAAATCTTACCAGAGGACCAGGGGCCAAGATCGCTCTTAAACAGGCACAAGGAAAGCAGAGGTGCAGTGATGGACAAAGTTCACTGAGGTCTGAGTGCCAGGCACAGCCAGGGAAAAGAAGGCTGGAGAGACTGCTTGAAGTGTTTAACGGGCAATTCTCCATCTCTGGAAACATTTACATCACTATTGGTTGTATCTGCTCCAGCTCAACCAGGAATGCTTCCTGTAAGAACTTAATTACCCCTAGGGCCTTACAACGTATTGGCTGGGTCCAGCATTATCACTGGAGGCCCAGACCCAAAACAGGCATGGAGCCAGAAATAGCCTCTTATCTTCAACACATCATGTAAGTATGGGACACTGTAAGACAGCTAGGACATACTCTTCTCTGGCATGTCAGTAAGCTGCACGCCCCTCAAAGCCCTTAGCACATGCTTGCAGCCCTCCAAAACCCAAGCACAGCCCAGCTGGGACAGACCCTGCTGCTTCCCACACCTCTGTGACAGAGGAATAGCTCTGGGTGCTCGACACCACGGCCTCTGCGCCCACATCCCCAGCACACGGTGAGATGGTGGCAAATCTGCTGCACTCCACCTCAAAATAGCCTGCAAGCACAGGCACGGAAGCTCCTCATGGACCTCAGCTGTAGGACACAAATCTGCGAGGGCATAACCCTACCAAAACCACCCGCCCACCCTGTACAGCCCCAGGCTGGGACACCCCATGTATCAGCCCACTACAGCAATAATGCCCCAGGTCACACTTCTCCCTTTAGGCTTGACTTGGGCTGCATCAGTGCTGGAGCTGACCTGGGAGTATCCAGCTGGCCCACTGGTGGAACCAGGCTGTGGTGGTGGTGAGGCTGGACAGGACCGGCACCAGGCTGGGGGCTGGAGCTGGGCCAGGACCCCCACATCCCCCCTCCTGGCTCTGCCACCCAGGGAAGGAGCAGGAGGAAGGCAGTGCAGGCTCCAAAGGGACACACTATTGAGCCCTCAGGCTCCCCACAGGGGTGGCCTGGCTCCACTTGGAGCTGGAGAAGAGAGGTGACAGCCTGGGTCTTCTACAGACCATCTAGGTGACCAGGCTTCTCCTCCTCCCAGCATGGAACCAGCTCCTCTCCTCAGAAATGCCTGTGACCCCAAGGGATGATGCCACAGCAAGACAGTGTCACCACCAGCTTCTGCCAGGGTAAAACCATCCCTTGTTACTGTGGAAAGACCAGGACTCCCTGTGCTCGGTGCTGTACGAGTTCAGGCAGGAAGAGCTGCAAACACAGTGAGCAGACATGCGGGCAGATGTCCTCTAGAGATGGAGAGAAGCTGGAGATGGACACAGGGTTCAACAGTTAGGACCAGCAACCAGAGTCTGCCATCCCTGAGCAGGCAGAGACCCTTGCAGGCAGCATTTGTCTACCGTCCAGTCCAGACAGCGAAAGCAGGCAGCACAAAGGCTCTGCCTCCGCCGTTGCAGAGGGGAGCCAATGAATAAGAGAGGCAGAGAGAGAAATGCGCTTAATATGCTGCATGGGAGGGACAGGCGGGGAAGAAGGGGGGAGGCAGCAGACAAAGAACAGGGAGATGGAGAAAAAAGACGCAGGCAGGGAGCAGGAGAAGGTGAAGCGGAGAAGCGGGGAGGATGGGGCTGGGCGTATCAGGCTGGGGGGGTGAGGGGAGGCGCGTGCGTGGAGCCCTCGGCAGCGCAGCGGAAAGGAGCAGGGGAGTGAGTGGAGGAGCACACGGCGATGAGGAGCCAGCAGCCAGCCCCTTGCAGGGCCCTGTGGGATTGGCGAGCAAGACCCAGCAAAATGAAAATCTCTTAACCACACAGAATTGTTAACTGCCCCCAAATCCTTTTGTGCTGGGGCTGCAAGCTTAGAAGAGCTTAAGCTGTTAGATGCATGAACTTCCTCCATAAATATCCCTTGTGTACAATGCCGTGGGCAGGCCTGCACTGTATTAGCCAGATGAAAAACCCAGCGGAGAAAATGAGCAACTCCTTCCAGCACCTTGCAGCTGCACGAGGGGCCGGTCATTGCTTGGGATGCCCTTTTCCACCAGGAGTCCCTGACTGGGTAGGACCAGGGAGCCAGGTCCCCCATGCTCCCTGCCACATCCCATTTGGGCAACCAAGCCATGTGAGAGCACTTTGCCCCAAAAGCCAGCTTGGATTTGCTTTTGTTTTGCTTCTGGAAAGGGGCCCAGATTCCCTCCCACCCCTTGAAACACGAGAAAACCTGCCGGCCACATGTACAAGTGAGTCCTCCAAGCCAGGCAGCTTGTCCACTGCCTCTGTGGGCACTGGGGACAAGGACACAACGGGAGGTGGGCAGAGGAGCAGGTCTGCATCCCGCAGGTCCTGTCTGGGCTGAGCTGGGGAGCAGAGCCCTTCCTCTGCTCACCAAGCCAGGGCGACCAGCCCCAGTCCTCTGTGGGGCTCACTGTGGGGGCTGGGAGAGGATGGGGATGCTACGGAATGCCCTGCCAGCTCCACGGCTGGCTCTGCCCCCAGTCCCCACTCTCTGGGGGATGCTGGGGGAAAACAGAGGGTGTGTCCCCATCCAACACAACCCTGGGGTCCCATCCAGCCCTGATCTGCAGCCACACGGGGGAAGGGGAAGGGGAAGGGGAAGGGGAAGGGGAAGGGGAAGGGGAAGGGGAAGGGGAAGGGGAAGGGAGCCCCGGAGCCAGCTGCCCCATGGAGACAGTGGGCTGTTGGCCATCACATGATTAATGACCGCAGGGAGCGCAGGGCCAGGTGCATGCCAGCACTGGCTAGAGAAACAGCTGCCGTGGTATCAGACCTCCCAAAATCCTGCTGCTGACAGACAAAGAGGAGACCTGGCCTCTCCCTCCACCTTGGTCCCCCTGATTCTGCCCATTCTGCCAGGCCAGGCTGCAGGGACAGTGCTCTTGGCCCTGGGGTGTGCAAAGGGACCATCCCCTGGCTGGGCTGGCAGTGGGACCGAGGAGCCCCGAGAAACTGTAACTGCATCACAGCAAAGCACCATGCAGGGCTGGGTCCGCTCAGGTGAAAAAAATAAAAGGCTGAGAGGGAAAAACTGACATGAATCATTTTGGCTTTCTAGTGTTGCTATGAATGTTTCACTTGGGCGTTGTAAAACACCCATCTTCCCTTCAAGGCTGGGATTAGCCAGGCTCCCCTTCCACACTGCCTTGCAGCAGTACTTCCTTGCTGCCCCTGCCACAGAATCACAGAATCATCTTGGTTGGAAAAGGCCTTGAAGCTCCTCCAGTCCAACCATTAACCTAACATAGACAGTTCTAAACTACGCCATGTCCCTCAGCGCTATGTTGACCCTACTCTTAAACACCTCAGGGATGGGGACTCCCCCCCTGCCCTGGGCAGCCCATTCCAACGCCCAGCAACCCCTTCTGCAAAGAAATCCTTCTTCAGAGCCAGCCTGACCCTGCCCTGGGCAGCTTGAGGCCATCCCCTCGGGGCCTGGCGCTGGCTCCTTGGCTCCAGAGACTCATCC